>NC_026007.2:41558368-41865744 GCF_000442705.2 Elaeis guineensis | reverse complement strand
AGAAGCTTACCGAACTAAATTTCGATAATTGATATCAAAAATTAAGGATTGTCTTGGAGCACGAGCAGATTTTTTATATGATAATAGATCTGGCACTTGAGGAGCCTACTCCTAACATCTGAAGAGTAGTTCTAGATATTTATTTGAAGTGCTCAATGACCGTACCATAGTTTGTTGTATCATGCAAACCTCCATGAACGATGAGTTCAGTCGAAAGTTTGAAGAAGCTCAACCAGAGGAAATGCTTCAAGTGTTGAGGGATTCTTTTGGTACTCCTGATGATGTTGAGTGGCACAAGACTAGTTGCATCATTTTTTAATGCTCGGATGAGGGAGGGTGCATTTGTTATCAATCATGTATTGTACATGATCAAGTAGATTGAAAATTGAACAAACTTGGCTTTCCTTTACATGAACAGCTGGAGAAGGATGCGATCCTGAACTCTCTACCCAAATCCTACCTGTCGTTTCTCAGTCATTTCAGAATGACAAAGCCTGTGTCAACTACCATGATCTGTTGGGATTACTACAGACTTTTGAGAAAGATCACCAGCTCCACAAGGAGACAGTGAATCTAGTGAGAGGATCTTCTTCAGATAGTCATCATCCCTTTAAGAAAAGAAAAAGAAGAAGAATAAGAAGGTGCCTGGTGCTGAGAGTCAGTCCCAAAAACCCAAGTTCAAAGCTTATCAAAGTCAGACAGAGTGCTTCTTTCCAAGAAGCAGGGTCACTGGAAGAGGAACTATCCGCAGTATATTGCTTCCCTTGATCCGAACAGGCCAAAAAAGAAGCAATCAGTTGCTGGATAACGTACTTATGTGATAACACCTTGTAACTTCTCTCTTATAGATACAATGACCTGGTATTCGATACTGGAAGCCCTACTCATATTTGCAATTCGATGCATGGTCTTCAGGTCACTAGGAGATTTAGAGAAGGTGAGAGATTCTTGAATGTTGGAGATAGAAGATCAGTTCTAGTTCTAGCTTTACAAATCATCAAGCTTGTATTTGAGTCTCAATATATTATTTTTAATGAGTGTCATTACTGTCCTAGTTTTTTTTTAAATTTATTTTTGTAGGCCTTTTGGTCAATTCCAATTATGAAATATCAATAAACAAAAATTTTTATGATATCATTTTGAATGGTATTATAATTTTACATGGATAGTTGAACAATAGTATCTATATTGTATCTAGGCCTAATATAATATACATTTCAAATAAATATCCTAGAATAGATGATGTCACGGATGCCTACCTTTGGCATTGTAGGTTTGGTCATATCAACAAGAACAATATGAACAGGCAATGCCTGGTCATATCAACAAGAACAAGATGAACAGGTTTGCTTAAGAAGAAATTTCTAATAAAGATGATTATGAATCGTTACCTACCTGTGAGTCTTGTTTGCTTGGAAAGATGACCAAGTCACCTTTTATTGGAAAAGATGAATGAGCCAGTGATGTGCTGGGTCTCATACATACTGATGTATGTGGACCCATGAGCACATATTTCAGAGGAGGGTATAGCTACTTTATTACATTCACAGATGATCTATCTAGGTATGGATACTTCTACTTGATGAAACATAAGTCCGAATCGTTTGAAATGTTCAAACAGTTCTGTAATGAAGTAGAGAGACAAACTGAAAAAGGTATTAAAACTCTTCAGTCTGATCGAGGAGGTGAATACCTTTTTAGTGAATTTCTGACATATCTAGGAGAGAATGAGATTCTCTCCCAATAGATCTCTCAGGGACACCACAATATAATGGCATCTCAAAAAAGAGGAATCGAACCTTGTTGGACATGGTTCGATCCATGGGGTTTGCAACTCTGTCAATTTTCTTTTGGGATATGCACTTGAAACAGCTTGTCTTGTACTCAATAATGTTTCGAGCAAGAAATTAATAAGACCCCATATGAGATATGGACAGAACATAGGTCGAACCTCACTTACTTTAGGGTTTGGGGGTGTTCGACTTATGTTAAACGATTTCAAACTAACAAGCTCAGTCCTAGGCCCATAAGTATAATTTTGTAGGGTACCCCAAAGAAATGAGGAGATATTACTTTTACCTTCCTGCTAAACAAAAGATGTTTGTCAGCAGTAGGACATATTTTTTGAAAAAAAAATTCCTTAGTAAAAAAATAGGTGCCTCTAAAATCAAGCTTGACGAAGTTCGACAAGTAGAAAAATCGACACCAATGATTGAATCTGAATCAGATTTGGTGAGATCAAACCTAGAGCCCAATGAACAAACATCCTTAAGGCGATTCGATAGAGTACCGCGTCAGTCGGATAAATACTTAGGTTTTTTCATTCGAGATGGAGATCTTGTCAAACTCATTGAGAATGATGAGGATCCGATCACTTACATGGATACGATGCAGAGGTCCAATTTGATAAATGGCTTGAAGCCATGAGATCCGAAATGGAGTCCATGAAGGTCAACGGTATATGGACATCAGTTGATCCACCTGAAGGGGTTAAACCCATAGGATGTAAGTGGGTCTTCAAGAGGAAGAGGGGTGTAGATAGAAAGGTGAAGATCTATAAAGTTCATTTGATTGCCAAGGGTTATCGTCAGTGTTATACTATTGACTATGATGAGATATTTTTTTTCTATGGCAATGCTCAAATCCATTCGGATCATGCTTGCGGTATAGCATACTTAGACTATGAACTTTGGCAAATAGATGTGAAGACAGCTTTCCTAAATAGAGAGCAGAACGAAGAGGTGTATATGATACAACCTGAAGGATTTATATCCTCAGATGAATCTAAAGTGTGCAAGCTTTAGAGATCCATTTATGGATTGAAGCAAGCATCTCAGAGTTGGAACATATGTTTTGATAAGATGATCAGAACATATGGCTTCATAAGGAACGGAGAGGAACCCTGCATATATAAGTGGGCAAATGGTTCAATAATTACATTTCTTATGTTGTATGTGGATGACATTCTCTTAATCGAAAATGATGTCCCTGTATTACAGGAATAAAAGTTTGGCTGTCATCACAATTCTCTATGAAGGATCTAGGAGAAGCAGCCTACATCCTAGAGATGAAGATCTATAGGGATAAATCTAAGAGGCTGCTCGGATTTTCTCAATCCACATACATAGATACCATGCTGAAATGATTCAGTATGGAGAATTTTAAAAAAGGCTATCTTTCGATAGGCCAAAGAATTTCTCTTTCGAAAAGAGATTGTCCGACAACTCCTCAAGAGAGAGAGCATATAAGTAGAGTTCCATATGCTTCAGTAGTAGGTTCTATTATGTACGTCATAACATGTACGAGACCAGATGTGGCATACTCATTAGGAGTAGTGAGTAGATATCAGTCTGATCCAGAAAAAAATCACTGGAAGGTCGTAAAGACCATTCTTATGTATTTAAGAAATACTAAGGACCAGTGGCTTGTATATGGTGAAACTGACTTGAAACTTGTGGATTCACTAACTCCAGCTTTTAGTCAGACCATGCTGATAGTAAGAGTGTGTCAGATTATATTTTTATTCTAAATAATGGAGCAATCTGCTGAAAAAATTTCAAGCAGAATAATGTGGCAGACTCTATTTGTGAAGCGGAGTATATCGCAGCATCTGATGCTGTGAAGGAAGCTGTATAGTTGAGGATGTTCATCGACGATTGGAGTGGCACCCTCTATTGATGGCCCTGTCTTGTTATACTGCGATAATACTGGAGCCATTACTCAAGCGAAGGAGTCGAGATCCCATCAGCGCACCAAACATATTCTACGCTATTATCACCGTATCCAAGAGATCGTGGATCGAGGTGACGTCGACCTTTAGAAGATCGACGGGAGGGAGAATCTGGCCGATCCATTTGCTAAAGCTCTCAGAATCAAAGAGTTTGATGACCACAAATTGAAGATCGATATACAATACTATATCGATTGGCTTTAGTCCAAGTGGGACTTATTGAAAAATATGTCCCAAAGTCAATCGTTAGACGATCGTGCTCATCTCAAATACATATTTTTCATATCAAAGATCCTAATGTAGTAGTCTAAGATTAGATCTTATACATATGGTTAGGATTAAATTATTTAATCTATTATTTTTACTGCACAAAATTAAAAAATTGCATGTACTGCACTATCACAAATTTTCTTCACCCAATTCACACCCCTCCCCAAACTTGGATTACAATCTTTTTGGGCAACAATAATAAAAGTTAAATATAATAATGATATATCAATTATTTTGAAATCTATAAAGATGTTTTATTTCTATCCACCTGATATTTTGCAATATATTAATTCATATATAATGCACCATCAATTAGGAAATGAAGTGGATATATAGGTGTGGCATGGCTATTTTTAGTATAGAATATTGATCAATAATTGTTATCACAGCAACAAAGTCCATGCTGCGATGCCAAACATTGTCCTTCTCGATATCCCCAGTCAATGCATGTCCCATTGCATCTTGGGATCTCCCCTCCGCATAGTCCAAGACAAATATCTGCTTTTGCTGTGACAAGAAAATAATTTTGGAATTAGCATACACATTTACATTTGCATGCACAAATATTTAGAAAATCCAAGTATAACTAAGGTGTGCTACATGAATATTAAATAAAAGAGAATGAGGAGTTTAGCAGCATTCATGTCCATATATTCTTCCTATTTTATACATTAAAATAGAAAAAGATATGTACCATAAGTGAAGAACATAGCAAGAACTATGATGGCTATGAAAATTTTATTGGCATTGGAAGAGAAAGAAGAAGCCATGCTGAATTTCTTAATCTAGTTTGAGAGTATGCACTAGGGGTTCAAATTTATATTTGTCCAAGATATTTTTTTTGTTGAGTAATAACACTTGTCTCAAGGGGGTTTTGTTTCCTTTAATTGCCATTACACACTATTTATTGGGTTATTTTCATAGGAGTTTCTTATATCCTAATCGAATGGTAACTTTTTGTTTTGTTCTGTTTCTTCATGGCATCTTAATTAATATTGGTAGATTGAGTAACTTGGTAGCCATTATTCTGTAACAGTTTAAGAATAATAGGACCCATTAAATCTTTTGATAAGCACTCTTTCAAATGTTGAATAAAGAGGAATAGGGAGAAGGGAAAAGTCAACATGGAAAATTTTAATTCCATCGATATAATAAGAAGACATAATTTAATCTTTTTTTGTTATCTTGGCCTCTTGAATATCCATTGTTTACTACTCGTGATGTAAATTGTTTTGGCAAAATGTAAAGACTTTAAAGATTATAAGTATTTTTGTTGAAGACTATTCTTGAAAAAACATATACTCAAATGGTATGGACAACTTAATGCTCTTTATGGCGATGTCTTGGTTTACACTAGTGCTATATTTTAAATGCTGTAATTTAAGATAGTAGGATATATATCATGGCTAAGGTAGTGAGGCATGAGCCTGCCTGCCTTTTGATGAACCAAACCTCAATTCTAAGTACTTTCACCATGTCTCACTGAGTGAAACCTTTTTTGATTGGATCATATAAAGCAAGAAACATTCATTCCACCAACCTTTTATCTATACCATCAGCTAACAAATATTTTTTTAAATAACATGAGAACTATCAATTTGCCTCTAGTTAGAAATGGTGAGCATGCCTTTGATAGAAGTTGTACAATCATGAGCACTGATTGCAACAAAAAATGTGAATATTAATATTCAGAAACCTTTGCATTATGAATGAAACAATTAAAAGCACTAACACTTGAAATACTTATACTAATTTAGCTAGATTTGAAACCACAAATCTCTCAGAAATTGCTCGTAAACTTGATTTCTATAGCTATGTGTTGGTGTAGAATTCCGACCACCATCGGGAAAGCTGGAGTGGGTGTAGTGGATCTCTCGTCAGTGAGACCTGCAAGAAAAGTACTAGTAGGAGTGGCTCTAGCATGGACTCTCTGATGCTCAAGTCAGTATTTTGCCAACAAAAATGAAGTACACAGGAGTCAATTAAGAGTTAGAAGCATATCGGGAGGATCCAATTTATAGATGGATGATAATGGAGCTGTAACTAATTGGTAGTGGGCCATTCAAGCCATTCTAACTTTATTTTGGGTGGTGAGTGGGTGGTTACAACTACCTGATCGTGGCCAGCTATAATTTGAAGATTTCTTGGATCATGGCTTGCTATAATTTGATAACCACCTGAATCATTGTACCGCAGCTACCCACCTTTACTGTTAAGAATGCCAATGCACGAAGGTCAGGAGCTGTCGAGCCATGGGGCTAATTATCTAGGTTGGATTTATGTTTCAGAATCTGAGGTCGGCCAGACTGAGCTTAGAAGCTATTAGCTGGTTGGATTTATGCTTCAGGCCCGAAATCAGATAGCTCGAGCTTAGGAACTGGATGAGTCTTGGATACCATAGCTCGAAGGACACATGACAAGTCTTTCCTACTCACGAAAGTTGTCTGAGCTCCATGTTTGAGGTCAGACAGTGATAGAAGTCATTGCTACTTGAAAATGGACTGTCGCCAAGCTTAAACTGAAAGTCGGATCATGCCAAACTTAGGAGCAAGCCTTTGATGTCGATCAGAGATTGGGAATCAGTTCAGTGTTGCATTTTGGACTCAACTGCACTGGATGCTAGATGGTGCTTCTAAGAGCTCGATGACGATCGACCCACAAAAACTTAGGTGAGAACCATTTTTCCCCCAACATATATCCCACCTTCACTGGCCTATCTGGAAGTAGCAGTGAGCGTCGATCAATTCAATCTACTGGTCCAATAGATGAAAAAATTTGATGGAGGTAGTGTAGGTGATACAGCAACCCAACCACGCATTGTGTGATGCACCACCACAAGAGCAGCCACAGGTCTCCCCGCAGAGTCTTGAGCAGGAGAGATAGACCTACCACAGTCAGCTCAGAAGTCTAAAGCAGAGGAAGCAGTGATCCCCAAGTCCCCGCTCTAGACATGATTCCACTCCAGATCGATCCTCTTCGCAAGGTTCCAAGGCCTACACCACCAGAGAAGTAGACATTGATCGAAAGCTATGAGAAATGAACCAGCAATAGAAGCACTCCACTCCATAACCAGACCTTGGTGCAGAGTAATGGATTCAACACCGATCCACTGTTTAGTGCCAGGATTATATAAGAGTCATTATCTAGTCCTTTCAAGCTATTGCAGTTGGAGAATTATGACGAGATGATCGATCCCATCGATCATCTAGAGTCCTTCAAGGTAGTGATGCTGCTCCATGGAGCATTCGATGCGATTCTGTGCGAGCCTTCTTTTCTACTCTAAAAGGCACTACTCAGCACTGGTACTCAAGTTTGAAATCAGGCACCATCCATTCCTTTGGCCAGCTAGGAAGGTCATTCATTGTTCACTTCATAAGCTATCCAAAATAGCAATGGGGATTAAACTCCACCATCAACATCAAGCAAATGGAGGGAGAGTTCATCAGATCCAATATGAACCGCTTCAATATAGCCACACTCAAAGCCTGAAACTTGGATCAATCGATTGCCATGACCACTCTGAAGAGAAAACTTTAGAAGTAATCTCCTATTTTCATTAGAGAAGATCTACACTCGAGTCTCCACTAAAATATTGCCTCGAGCAAAGAAATATGAATGCATAGAGGAGGCTTTTGAGCAACATGATGTTGATGCCACTGAAGAGCGAAAGCATGGTGAGACCAGTAGGCTCTCTCCTATACGAGTGGACCATAGAAAAAGTTGGCAGCACTTCAAGATACCACTTTGGCATTGAAGATCCAAACCTCCCCTTGAAATCATTGTTGGGATTTCATGATTTCATGCATGCAAAATTCAAAACATATGCACAGCAAAAATTTAAAAATTTAAATTAAAACTATTTTAATCTAAGCATGCATGATATCAAATCTTAAAATCATATAACTGGATCTACATATGTGAGATAGGATTCAAATATAAAAATCAAATAAAAGAAAATAAAGAAGATCTTATCTTCATACCTTTGTGCAGGTCAATCTACACCATGAACCGATGATCGTGGATATCTTCCGAAGGTCCCTTGAAGTTGCACAAGCATCCGACCTCTACAGATATCCACATGAGATCTTGATCTGATCAAAAGCTTCTTGATCTCATCAGGGTGCTAGCTGCTTTGCAGAGATCACATCTTGATGGTCAAAGAAGGCTCTTGTTTTCTCTCAAGAATCTCTTAGAGAAGAACAAGAATAATAGGAGAATATAGATCTCTACACTAGAGATCATGAGAAGAAGTTCTCTTCTCTTTCTTCTTAAAATGCAGAGACAAGATCTCTACACTAGAGATCTAGAGAATGAATGTCCAACTCTTGGATAAAGGGAGAGAAAAATCTATATCCAACTCTTGGGCAACTATGAAGAAGAAGACATATCCAACTCTTGGACAAAAGAGAGAAAAAAAGCCATGCCCAACTCTTGGACAAAGAGGGAAAGAGAGAAAGAGACCTTAAGAACCAACCTTTAGTTGTAAGAAAGAAGGGATGCTCCAACAACCTCATGCCTCCCCATGCCGCACGCCCTTTATTTTTCTCTCCTTTCTTCACGCCAATGTTTCTCCAAATTCACCGTGTGATATGATAAGAGGCGGCCCCTTTTATCCCTAAAAACTAGGGTTAGTTAGGGTTTGTTGAAATCCTTAAAAGAGAAGGACTCCTCTCTTGCTGCCCCATGCTTTGTTTTAACATTGATTCTTCATTTTTTTTTTCACACCTCAGAGCTCTTTTTCACCATGAGACATCACCTAAGAGGCACCCCGTATTATCCCTAACAATTAGGGATTAGTTAGGGTAGGGTTTGTTAAGAGTCTTTGGTAGAGGACTCCCATTATTGCACCTCATACTTATTGGTGCCAACCCTCTTTGCGCCCCTTAATTCTATAGTAAAAAACATCTTGGGCATCCCATGTGTGAAGCATGGATAAGGTGAGAGTCCCAATTTAATAGGACTCTAGTTTTCTATTTTAATTCCAACCTGATTCAAATCTGATTTGAATCCAGTTTGAGTCAAACCTAATTAAAAATTAAGTCCAAATCCTATTTAGACAAGAAAATTCAAATTAAACTAAATCCAATTAGATCCAATATGATTTAATTCAGCTCATATTTGATTAAATAAAATAAATAGTAACTTTTATAAATTAGTCCTCCTGTAACTTTTATATGTTGTCCAATCATCAATCAAATTGATAATAGAATTCTATTGTGATTCAAAATCACTATTTGACATCCGGATCAGTCAAGACCTCTTTGTGTGTGACCCCATAGATTCTATTATATTTGGTAGTAAGATATATTATGATTTCTATCACAATATTATCAAAACTTCGTTCAATTGGTTGGAACCATTCCAACTCTAACCATCAAGATCATCGATCATCAAGATGACACTCTGTGGGTCTCATAATTCATCAGTGATATTTAGCAGTATATAGTGACAATCCAGTAGAATAAAAGTTGATGAACCTCTAGGTATAGTTATCATGTGATTTAGTCTCTCTATCATGAGTCCTGACTAGATGGCAGATCATGGATAAATCATCAAACCTCAATATTGGTCATATGATAGATTCAATTAGCTCGAGTCCGTTTGTGATTCACATGAACTCTTTTTCATCAATCCCAATGCTATAGCTATAGACTTTAAGGACTCAGCTTCTCAAATTTCATAGGACTACTCTCCTCTGTTAGCATCGATAGATTCATCTAGATACATACCTTGCTCCTATAGTGGATCAACTGTCGCCAACATCCATTATATGACTCATTGAGATCATGTTTATGTGTAGTCAAACTCTAACAACCTCACTGTGAGCAGTTGTGGCACCGTAGGTCAAAGGACCAGTCGCACAACTGCAGCATCGAGAAAGTCGCTAATGAGTGAGTAGACACCCATGTGACTTCTCGTATTGGTCACGCTCAGTGCTAGTTGTTCTTTAACAACCACCTATACTTTTCTTTCAGTATCTATACATCGCAGACTGGAGACTCATCTGTCTGAAGGAAGCAATCTATGCACCACTCTGTCGGATCTATCACCATCCCCATGATCATCCTATGACCAAGAGCAATTTAGAAATGAACCATCAATGACATGTCTTCAATTCTTAACGCTTTGAGAATATGTGTCATCATCTTGTTAATCCCTTAGATGATTCATAGACACATACAATATGAATGATTATAAAACTATCCATTAAGTATAAAATAATATCCTAGAAATATAATATGCGTCAGCCAAGATTGACTTCTAGGCATACATCTAATAATCTTCCACTTGCACTAAAGTCAATCTGCCATATACCAGGCCCCATCTTCTCAAGACAAACTTCAATCTTTGATTGGCTAAGTGACTTAACTAGTGGGTTTACCATATCTTATGTAAAGTATACTCTTTGCACCTCCATGTATTTCTACTTGTGATAGTCGCATGTACTACTGCTCATGTGCATGGATTTCTAGTGGGACCTTGGCTCCTTAGTGAGAGCTATGGGGACTTTGTCTTTGCAGTATAATGTTATATTATCTGATGGTATAACATCCAGTTCTACAACCAACATTAGAATCAGAATGCATCTTACACATCTAAGCATACTTAGTTTCTATTGATCGGTTGCTTGGAATCCTTCCAATATACCAATCAATATTGTACAAGAATATATCTTGATGTAGATATTCTATCATCAGTATCCATATATCCTCCCACTCCTAACTTTGATCATTTTCCAAAGATCAAGAATAAATTCTTAGTACTTTCCAAGTACCTAAGGATGTTTTCATAGCAATCCAGTATTTCTAGCCTGGATTCAATTGATATCTTCTCGTGATACTCATAGTGATAGCTATATCAGATCAAGTATATAGCATAGCATACTTCTATGCCCAAGAGGATAGTAGACCCCTCTCAAAGGTTTCTATATTGAACCCTTTTAGCATCTTCTTAATATACTTTTCTGTGAAAGCCCAAGCATCCACTTAGATCTATCTCTATAGACCTTTATATTCTTAGAATATAGGATGCTTCCATAGATCTTTTATGAAAAATTTTATATACAACCATATTTTAACCGATGTTAGTATGGGGCACTCCCAATCAAGAGGATATCACCCACGTACATTACAAAAACTTGACAGCACTCCCACTGATCTTTTTGTGAACACATAACTCCTTATTTCTAATTAAATAATTTGATCACATCATCGAAATGAATTTTCCAACTCTGAGATTCTTGCAGATTTTATGATCTCTATCATAAGAAGTGAAATCCATAGGCTACTCCATAAGATATCTTCCAAAGTTATCCAATCAGAAAAGCTATTTCAAATTCTTTTCTCAGAGTCAATATCTAACATTGCCTCATTACAGATGTTAGGATCATCTCTATATTCCCAATCTCCCAAGATAAACACTTTCTCTATTTCCTCTATAAGCATACCTAGGTATCATTGGAGAGAATGGAAGATCCTATAAAATCTATGAGGTGGAAGAGGTACTACATGTACTAACTCATTATGAACAGGTTCTTTAGGTCCTATGACACATTGCTCTTCAGAGACTCTCTTTTTGAGCTCAACTGTTCTCCCACTGCTTCACCTTGGATAAGCCATTTTCTAAGAAGGTAGCTTGATCGGTCACAATCATATTGTAATTCTTTAGAAAGGAAAATAGTATCTCAAACTTTTATAGGATATCCTATGAAATGAGCTCTATAGACCCAGCCTCTAACATATTTGCCTACTGTACTTGACATAGGTTGGACATCCTCATATCTTGAGATAACCAAGACTCGATTTCTTATCATGTCATATCCCATATGGTGTGGTAAGAATGGATTTAGAGGGATCCCTATTCAATATATAAATTTTAAAAATAAAGTATATCCCTAAAAAATAATGATAAATCGATAAAGTCCATCATAGATTGTTAGATGTATATCCTAGAAGCCAATATGCTGATACATTATAATAAATCTAGGATACAATTTTATGCTTAATACATTGATATGATCAATAAAAAGATAAGTTTATTTTTTATTCAAGTGTGATGTGTCCTTGAATCATCCATAGAATTAACATTTTGATACATATTCTCAAAGTGTTGAGAATTTGAGACATGTATTTAATTCTAAATACTTTCGATTATAGGATCATCATGAGGATAGTGATAGATTCGAATAGACTGACGCATAAATCACTTCCTTCGAGATATATGAGTCTTTAGTCTACAGTGTAGAGACACTGGACGATAAGTGTGGGTAGTTCTTAGAGAACAACTAGTACTGAGCATGACTATACGAGAGATCACTTCGATTTCTATTCGATCGTCAGTGATTGTCTCGATGCTGTTGTTGTGTGAATGGTCTTTTGATTTGAGATAGCACTACTGCTCGCAGTGAGGTTGCTAGAGTTTGATTGGCATATAAATATTGATCTCAATGAACCATTGTAGTGGATGTTGACAACAGTTGATCCACTATAGGAGTAGGGTGCGCATCAAGATGGGATCTATCAATCTTGAAAGATAGGAATAGTCCTATAGAATTTTGAGAGGCTAAGTCTGAGAGTCTGTGGCTACAGTAGTATAATTGATGAAAAAGAGTTTCCATAGAGATCACATTTAGACTTGAGCCGATCGAATCTATCATATGACTGATATTGAGGTTTGACGATTTATCCATAACTTGCCATCTAGTCAGACTCACGATAGAGGGACTGAATCACATGTTAACTATACCTAGAGGTTCTTTTCAATTCTATTAGGTTGCCACTATATCTGTTGGTGTCATTGGTGGATTGTGAGAGCTCACTAGGATTATTTTGGATCAACAATCTTTGATGAGTTGAGTGAAATTGTTCCAAACCATTGAAAAGAGTTTCAATGATACTTTGATAGAGATTATTGTATATCTCACTACCAGATAGAATTAAATTTATGGGATCACATAACAAAGGGATGAGGCCTAGAATAAGCAATTGAGCTTATGAAGTTTCAATTGGATTTAAAAAAATCTGATTGGGATCAAGATAATCTTGCTAGCACATGATTGGACCTAATTTTTTCTTTATATTTGGATCTCTTATTTGATAAGATAATTCAAACTTAATTACCTACTAATAATCTAAATGAAATAGATTCATTGGGCTCCAATTGTTGGGTGCCTAAGATTTTGGATCAAATAAATTAAGGGTGCAAGTCAATTAATTTCCTTGATAGTTTATTTTTGGGACGCCACTTGATTTGATCAAGTTGGGCATGTCCAATGATTAGAGGGCATATGGATCTCTATTGGGGTGTCCCTTGGGTGCAAAAGAGAGTATGATTTAGTGGGTGCAAGGGCTCCAAGAGTTGGCACCTAATGGGTTTCCAAAAGGAAGTTGTATAACTTAAGTTATTAGGAAACCTAAAATAAGTAAGACTTGTATTATGTGATTGAATAGGATTCAATCCTTATACCTATTTAAAGTGACCTCCCCTAAGGTCCCAAGACAATCCAAACCAGTAGCCCATGCCCACCAAAGAGAACCCCCATGCTCCTCCCTCTCTCTTCTCCCTTTGGCATCCACACATCCTTCTTGTTGGGCATCCCTATTCTTCTCCACATCCAAAGCTTTGGGCATCCACCTTGGTGCTGGTTCCTGGTCCTTGGTAGTAGCACAAGCAACAATTGAAAGGCAAGAGAAAAAGAGAAGAAGAAGATCAAAGAAAGAGATCAAGTGTTGATCGCGATCCAAGATTCATTCAGATTTAGTAGGGTAAATTTTTTTAGAAAAGAAAATTCAATCTTAAGAGGACTATTCCAGACTGATCCTGATTGGATACCCATAGAAGTCAGACACTTATGCAGCTAAGAAAAAATTTTTTCTTTCAGATACAGATTTGAAGAAAGTAATTGTGAAACAGGTATGTAATTTGATCACATGTTAAATTTCAGCATATGTTCAATTTCAGCATGTGAACTATATCCTAATGGTTTATGTTTTTATTGTTGGAAAAGGTGCAAGGTTTCATGCATAAATTTCAAAATAATTTTGAAATATAACGTAGTGAAATATATAAATTAAATAATTTAATATATAAATACATGTAATCAGATTACTAAACCCTACAATTAAGACCTATAACATGTCATATTACATTTATAAATCAAAAAATAAAAGCTTTGGTATTGATCAAATCAATACCTTAGATCTAAAACAGTTTTAGATCTGAAACCTAGATCACATCTACATAAAAGAAGAGATCAGATCTCTTACCTTCATGCGGGTCGAGAACTCCGCAGTTGATTTTCTTTGTTGCCTTTGGAGCCGTACACGCGTCCGACCTCTACAGATGATCCACATGAGGCTGCAACAAAATCGGAGGTTCGTCGAACGAAGATCTGCTCGAAGTGCTAGCTTCTTGTAGATCCCTCTGGATGGTTAATCTAAAAAATATTCTTCGGATCTCTTGGATATTCCAAGAAATGAAGAATATGAGAAGAAACAAGGAGAAGTCAAACCTTTTGACCTTCCTAAAATCAGAAATAATATGTAAAAGAAAAGGGTCCTAAGAGAAGATAGATCTTCTCTTTCAGTACATCAACGATTGATGTCCTGAGAACATCTCTATGCTAGGACATGAGAAGACCTTCTTCTCTAGATATTTTTCTAACTTCTAGATCTTATGATATCTAATTTTTTTCATAGAAAAATCTCATGATTTATGGAAAAGAAGTGTTCTAAAAGAAACCTTAAGAGAAGACTTTCTTTTCTTCTACTTCTCTCATTAGAACATGATCAGATCATGTCCAAAATTAGATCACCATGCTCCAACTCATTGGAGCATGGATCTACCACACCATCCCTCTCTCTCTCTCAGATTTTTATCATATAAAAATATAAAATAAAGAGAAAATAAACTGAAAAGAAGAACAATAAGAGAAAAAATCTTCTCTCTTACCTTTTGTTTCTACAAGACATCAACTTTTGATCTCTTGATAGAAGACTCTTCTCCAAGGAATTTGATGCCTCAAACCACCCATTCCATCCTCTTTCTCTCTCAAATTTTGTCACAAAAAAAACACAAAAAATAAAGAGAGAATAATATGAAAGAAAAATAATGAGAGAAGATAATCTTTTCTCTTACCTTTCTCTCTACAAGATATCAACTTTGATCTCTTGATTGAAGACTCTCCTCCAAGGATAATGGTGCCTCAAACCACCCATGCCATCCTCTTTCTTCTCTGCTATTTCCATCTAAAAACCATAAATTTTTGACTCTTATTTGATAGCATATGGGGCGGCAACTTTTTATATGGCAGATTAGGTCAAAAGACCTAATCAACAAGGAGTCCATGGGGCGTCAACTCTTGGATGCCCCCTCCCTTATAAATTTCATGGAAATCAGGATAAGATGCTTAAAAGGGGTGACAAATGATAGGATGGGCTTGGGGAAAGTTGGTGCAAGAGGGGAGGGAAGAGTCCTTGTGAAGAGGGACTCTTTCAAAAAAAGAATAAGCCTAAACCACTTTCTATAATTAACCAAATCACTTTCCACATTGAATCAAATTAAATCTGATTCAAATCTCTAGAATAAGTGGTGTGAGATAACATTCTTTGGATGTGAATATCATAGAAAAATATCTGAAAATTAATTAATGAGCGTGGGTTTGAGATTTCTTAGGTGGCACAGGAGATGATATGGAATCCTAGTCTAACTAGGATTCTTATGTAGATTAGGTCAAACACTTTGAATCCAATCCAAATTAATTACAACCTAATTAATGGTGATTTTAATCTAACTAAAAGTTTAATTAAATTAGATTAAATCATATTTAATTCTGATTTAAATCCTAACTTAATTAGGAATTAGGTGCATACAAGTCCTAGTCGAACAGGGACTTGTTCTCCCTTGCAATTGGCTTATCCAATAAATCAATTAGACATAATCTAATTAAATCTAAATTAATTCTAATTAAATTAAATTTAATTAGACTAGACCTCAGCCAAATTGCTCAATCAGATTGAACCAATTAGCAATCCAATTGCTAATCGATCCTCCTGCAACACTTGCATTAGGTCAAACATCAATCACATTGATCGTTTAAGCTTAGAATGATTCTAAATCATGATTAACCATCTGATTAAGTTACAACCTCTTATGTGTGTGATTCTATAGGTTCGAACCTAAGTTGTTAGTACAGAAACTAATTTCTGTACCAATCGAAATAACCATCTAGCAATAGTTTTCGACGTCAGATAGCTCGAATGTATGCAAAGCAACATTCTAAGAACCCTGACCCATGGTTACCATATAATTCATCTTTTTGACCAATAATACTCAAAATGACTTCGAGTATGCTGTCAATCACTCATATAAGTCATCTTTATTGTGTCTCATAATTTTGCAAATCTCGTGACTCCTCACGAGAATTATCCAGGCCTAGGTTTTGCTAAATTAAAATACAGTGAAATATTCTCTTCTTGAAGTTAATTAGGAGTGGTCAATCTCATCTTGACTCACACACTGACTTCACAAGTATTTGACTGTAGCCATCAGAGACATTCTCGACAGTGGAATGCTTTGAAGTTGGTCACATTCAATGACGATATACCTTTACATCTTATCTGTATGCAATACCAATGTCTCCACACTCCTTGGTTAAGAGGACAACCAACCCATATGGCCTACAGCGACTTATGCTTGATAGATGCTATCATCCTTATTAACAGCTTATCATTTGATCGTGAACAGTTTTAAGGACTAATCGATAAATCCTCTCTTTATCGAACTTAAATAGCCCTAAGGACTTCATCATAACAACGGAGTTCATTAGAAGATGAAGACTTATGATGAAAATATCAAAAATATATTTTATTTATTAACAAATCAATTACAATACTTAGTTGCTCAACCATCAACAGCTTGATGATTGGCTTTTGGGATACATTTTCCAACACCCTCACCGTATCCAAAATATTGAGCTCAACCCATCCTCTAATCCATAGCATCCAATGCCTAATGGACATGGTTGCATCTTTCCGATGCAACTGAGCCACTGTAACCAGCCGAGAACAATCAACTCCGGGAAGGACCCACACATCCACAATGGTGGAAGATCTTGGACTTAATATTTTCTTAAAAAGATTTGATTTAGGTCTCATTAAACTAGACTTGACATAGTCATAACAATTATGACTAACCTAGTAGCATGGGTCAGCTCGAATTGTTAGCCATCTCAAATCAGAATTGGGTCGACACATATGGTCAGGTAAGCGAGACCGGTGGTAGGGATATGCTATTAACTCGACAAGAATCACATTTGAGTCAAGTAGCTCTCAATTGAAAATCAGTCGGTCGAATCTGCCAAACTTACCTTAGATACCAAATTATCGAACTAGAACTAATTGGGTTAGCCTACAATACAGACTCTAACCTTTGAGCCAAATTAGGTCTTAACTTGATCGGGTCACATCTAAATGTGATTCGACCTTGACCCAGACTTAATCCTATTAGGCTGGTCAATTATTAGCTTTCATGATCCCACTTAACCAACTCTTGATTCGGATTGATCAATCGCTAGACCTAATTGAGCTACCCAAGCCCGAACCCAATTTTATGAAAATGTCTTAGATCTGAAATTCTTAATTTTAGACCTAACTTAATTTTATAAGCTTAATTTATTAATTAAGTTTGGGTTCATAAACAAAGCATGTAAAAGAAATTCTACTTCTCCAGTTTCAGGATCTAGGATTTTGCAGAAAAGTAAGTTTTGATTTCTGATTAAGGATGAACGTGCGGCACCCCTACACGTCATATGAACACCCCATTGAATGGGAAGAGAGGATCTTAAAATCCTACTTCATTCTTATAACCAGACGGCCATGAGAAACACCTTAATCAAAAATATAAATTTAACTACAAAACTAGTTGATCTAAATTAACATATCACATATACAATTTAAGATCTAACTAATACATACTTTGCATACATCTCATGTATCAAAAATCGATCTAATTAATATGCTTTCAGATCTGATACATCACATGTAATATTTAAAAAATAAGATTTAAATTGAACTATTCAAAATTAAATATATTCTAGACGAGTTAATAGAACAATTCTACAACTAGTCTAGGCATGCAACAGATCAATTTTATGAAAAAATTAAAATTTTATTTTTTATTTTTGATCTTATTATAACACTTATAACATCAAAAAAATAAAGAATAAATTAGATTTAATTCATATTTTAATCTCATTAAAATATAAGACTTAAGACTATTCATGTACTCGATCAGGTATTGAGAATTATGTCCTAAAGTCAATCATTTGACAACTGTACTAATTATAAATGTATATGAATTGATAAATAATAAAAGTTATTTGGTATTTTTTATCATACAGATACATCTTTAATGAACTCCTATATTGTGATGAAGTTCTTAAAACTACTTTGATCGATAAAGAAGGATTTATCGCATAATCCTTAAATTAGTTTGCGACCAAACGATATGCTATTACTATGACGATAGAGATATCAAGTCTAGGTCATTGTGTGCTATATACATTGATTGTTCTCATAACTAAATAATGTGAAGACACTGATATGGCATGCAGATAAGATGTAGGAGTACATCATCACTGAATATGACCAACTGTGGAGCACTTTGCTGTCAAGGGTAGCTCGCGAAGGGTATGGGTATAAGTGTCCCTCCGACCTGAGATTATCAAGGTGACTTAAAAGCATCTCACTATACTTTGGTACCAAACTAATTGAGTTTCTAATTTAGTAATGAAAAATTTTTGGATTCAATCAAGTGCTTGTCAAGTCATTATGTGAGTCAAGATGGGATTGACCCCTTTGAATTAGTAGGAGATATGCATCAACATATTTCAATTTAGCAAAACTTGAGCCTGAATAATTCATGTGATAGATTTAAAAAAGATTAAAATATAATGTGGATGACTTATCTAGGATTGATAGTTAAATCTTAGGTCATTCTCAAGCATTAAGGTCAAAGGAATAAATTATACGGTAACCATACGTCAATAGGCTCTTGAATGTTGCTATGCCTTTATTCGACCTATCCGGACATCGGGTCACCATTGCTAGATGGTTACATTGATTAGTTCAGAAAGTTATTCCTATACTATTGATTTAAGTTCAAATCTATGGGATCATACTCAAAAGAAATTTCTGACGATCATGTGGCTGATTAACGATTGAGAATCGTTCAAAGGCTTAATCGTCAATTCGATTGATGGTTAACCTTATGCAAAAGTTGTAATAAATTTACTCACTAAGTGTTAGTAAATTAATAAAGAATTAATCAATAGTTAAATTGCTAATTAGCTCAATTTGATTGAGCAAAGAGAATTAAATAAAATTTAATTGAATTAGATTCAATTAGCTTTGATCCGATTAGGTTATGAGACGATCTAATCGCTAAGGAAGAATTATCTCTAATTTGATCAGAGCTTTGATTAAATTAATTTATAATTTGATTAAAATTTGATAAAAAATTTATGAACCTAATTAGATTGAATTTTATATAATTTATTTGGGCTAAACCAGATATGATTTGGTTTGGATTCAAATAAAGAAACTTAGAGTCTATATCGGATTAAGACTCTTCTCCCTTGCACTAATCCAGTTTGCATGCCATGTGTTGGGAAATGTGTCCCAAAAAGTCAATCGTCAAGCTGTTGACAGTTGAGCAACCAAGTATTGTAATTGATTTGTTAATAAATAAAATATATATTTGACATCTTCATCATAAGCTTTCATCTTCTAATGAACTCCGTTGTTATGATGAAGTCCTTAGGACTATTTAAGTTCGATAAAGAGAGATTTATCGATTAGTCCTTAAAACTATTCACGACCAAATGATAAGCTGTTAATAAGGACGACAGCTTCTATCGAGCATAGGTCGCTGTAGGCCATATGGGTTGGTTGTCCTCTTAACCAAGGAGTGTGGAGACACTGGTATGGCATACAGGTGAGATGTAAGGGTATATCATCATTGAACGTGACCAACTCCAGAGTATTCTACTGTCGAGAATGTCTCTGATGGGATATAGGTATAAGTGTCCCTTAGACTTGAGATCGCCTCAGTGACTTGCAAGTAACTCACTGTGCTTTGGTACTGGACTAACTGAATTTCTAATTCAGGACGGAAGGCTTCTGGGCACAGTCAAGTACTTGTAAAGTCAGAGTGTGATCGAGATGGGATTACCACTCCAAGAGTTGGAGAAGAATGAGTCGCTGTATTTCAATTTAGCAAAACCTTGGCCAGGGTAATCCATCAGATGGATTTGATATTTTGAAATACAATGTGGACAACCTGATCAGAGTTGACAGTTGAACTCTGGGGTGTCCTATGATCATTTTGGTCAAGGGGATGAATTATATGAAAACTATATCCGCATGGGTTCTAAGGATGTTGTTCTATACATTCGACCTATTCGGTCGTCAGGTACCATTGCTAGATGATCATTTCGATTGGTACAAAAATTTATTCCTGTGCTACCGGCTTAGGTTCGGATCTATGAGGTCACACACATTAGAGTTCATGATCCGATCAGATGGTTGATCAACGATTAAGAATCGTTCTAGGGTTAAATGATCAATACGATTGACATTTAACCCAGTGCAAGTATTGCAGGAGGATCGATTAGCAATTTGATTACTAATTGGTTTAATTTGATTAAGCCAATGGGCTGAGATTAAGTTTAATTAAATATAATTTAATTAAATTTATTTTGGGCTTGATTGGATCAAGTCCAATTGGTTTATTGGATAAGCCAAGTGCAAGGAAAAACTAGTCCTAGTTCAACTAGGACTTGGGTCAATCTAATTTCTAATTTGATTAGAAAATTAAATCAGATTTAAATCTAATTTAATCTGATTAAATTAGGTTCTTAATTGGGTTAAGACCTATTTTAATTAGGTTGATCTAATTTTGGTTTGATTTGGTTTGAGAAACCAAATTAAAACAAGTCATAAGATAGAATCCTAGAAAGACTAGGATTCCACCTTGCGCCACATAAGCCTTCCCCACGCTCTCTCTCTTATTCAACGCCAATCTCCACTTATTTTGTGTGACAAAAGCCCTCTCCCAGGTCTCTCTCATGTTCACAAAAGGTTTTCTCTCTTTTTCTTACATGGAAGGTGGTTTGGATCAAATAAAAAGGAATAAGTTTGGATTTCGAATTCTATGAGATAGAGTTTTAGAAATCCAAAACTCTTTCAATTTTGCACCAAATTTATCCAAATTTTTTTTGGAATTTTTGTGGATTTTAGGATATACATTGTGCACCCTTTGCTAGTGATCCATGCACGAAAATATGGAGGAGGTGCTCAAGAGTTGGGCGCCCCTTAACTTGCCATGTTTGGATAAGCCTTGACTAGGTATTTGACATAGACAAGGACTCTATCATATCTCTCTATATAAAATGAGTTTATTCATGAAATTTTTGGTGAAGATATAGATTTGAGATAGATTTTGCCATCCAAAAATAAGAGAGAAAGATCTTTGGGTCGTGGAGATATAAAAGATGCAAGTTAGGGTGTCTAGAGAGAAAAACGTGAAGAAGAAGAGGGTCTTCTTCTAGGGTTATTTGTTTTCATATCTTTCCTCCCTCCATCTTGAGTTTCCTGAGAGTGTCTCAGATCTGAAACTCCTCCTTTTACTTTCCATCATTGGAAGATTTTAAATCAAGAAGAAGGAGGCACCTGATCAACCATCAAAGAAGGATCAGTGCAGTACTAGCATACTGTGCTGATTTCCTGAAGCAGGACTTCTGATCGAGATTCGTGGGCTCGTGTGGATGACTCCTAGAGGCCGGATGCATGTGCGGCTTGCAACATCATCCTTAAGCCGGATCAGCGAGGTTAGAGAATCTAACTTGCAAGGTAATAGATCTGATCTATTGTTTAATACATACATTAGATGTGGTATAGAAACGTGTTGATATGATCAACATGTAGTTCATGCTATATTTATATATTTTAATTTTTGATTTAATACTATGTAATAATCATGTAATAGAATCTTAGATCTAGGAATTCTCTGTTTTAGAAAATAAATTTTGATTTATTTTAGTCTTCCACTGTATGATCTTGAAAAAGTTTCAAGATCTAACCCTGAACCCTAGATCTGGTTTCTACAATTGGTATCAGAGCCTAGATTCTTTATTACATGATTATTTATACATGCTTAGATTATTTCTTAGATTAAATCTAATTTATAATCTAATTA
The DNA here is from genome assembly GCF_000442705.2 of Elaeis guineensis. Classification (NCBI taxonomy): domain Eukaryota; kingdom Viridiplantae; phylum Streptophyta; class Magnoliopsida; order Arecales; family Arecaceae; genus Elaeis; species Elaeis guineensis. The sequence goes on along the minus strand of NC_026007.2, from coordinate 41,843,489 downwards.
TTAAATCTAAAATTAAAATTTTAGATCAATCACAAACTGCAAGGTTGTCCTACTGTAAGGTTTGCCCTTACAGTGCAAAGGTTGTCCTAGTTTGTGTAGATCTATCTTTAATCATAAATTTGTTAGATATGATCTAGATTAAATTTATGATTTATTAGATTTAAAAGATATTTAAATCTAAAATAAAATCTCTTTGTTAATAATTTTTGTGCAAAGAAATTGTTTAAAGTTGAAACTGTTTCAATTACACGAACCTGTTTAGATTAGATCTAAAGTAGTTTCATGTTTATTTCAGTTGTATCTTGATTATGAATCAAACATGCAATATGGTTAGTAGAATCATATTGTAAAATTATTTTACAGATATAAAAACTATTTTTTGAAAAGCCAAACCCAACCCTCAGCCCAAAACTTAATTAAGAATTAAGAAGTTGTTTGATTAGGTTCTAGGATTGTGAATTGAAGAACCTAAGACACAAATCATAACACATTGGGTTAATGGGTTAGTGGAAATTAGATCCATTAATTGGGTTAGATCTATGGTTAGATTAAAGATGGACTTAATTAGAGAATTGACTAAATCTAATCAATTGTTGTCTTAGATTAGGTCAAGGATTCTCTAGATCAATTACAATAGTTGTAGTTGGTCAAGTCCATGTCTTTAACGAGAACCAAATGGACTTGATTCTTGGCTAAGCGATCTAGCATGAACTGTTAGGTTGATCTAATTGAAACTAATTAAACCAGTTGGTGTCTAAGGTAAACCAGACTGATGGTTTTTAATTGGGAGCCCGCTTACCTGGCCATTTCTGATGGTGTCTAAGGCAAGCTTTGGCAGACCCTCCCACTGATCGAACTTATCTGGCCTCTTGGTGAAATTATATTTTGATCGGATCACTTGACTATTCGAGCTGACCCATGTCAGCTAGGTAAATCAGTGTGACTGATTTAGGTGCTCCTAGACCAGCTCTTTTAATGGTCTCCTTTAAGCTGACTTGGTGAAGCCAGTGGGAGGATCATGATAAGCTGGTTCGTCTGACCTCATCCTCTATATTATTTAAATCTTTTAAAATTATTAGGTCCTTAAAATGACAAAGTTATGGAGATAACTGAGTCATTGCCTCCCATTAAGGTGTTTGATAATGAGTCCATTAACTCAATAATCATTACAGACCCAAAGGCCTGGTGCTTGTTGACTAATGGAATTATCACTCATCATATGATGACTTGAAAGTGTCTCTCTAATGGTGGTTAGGTGAGCCAACCAAAGTTGGACTTAATCATTCGTTGGTTAGATACACCAAGTATGATCATGTTAATGGTTGGACCTAACTGGATCCTTACAGTGGAGGCCAAAGCCTACTGATTAGGTTTCTGGGGCGAAATTAAAATTACTAAAAATTGTTTAGAGAAACAATTGGTTATGAACCTATCCTTAGATGTACATGGGTTGACCAACCAAAGTTGGACTTGTGTGCAGTCTAAGTGGATTCTAGTACCCGCTAAGGAATTAGGGTAATTCCTCGAGTTGGAGGTAGAGGCTACCAATTCGAATAAAATAGTGGGAGAAACCTTTTGATTAAAGTCCAAATCCTTAGGTTTAATGAATCAATTACTAATTAGGTTATGATTTTCTTTTGTGCAGATATGGTCACTTCCCTATCGCTCCGATCATTGTTGGACAATGATAAGTTGGTGGGATCCAACTTCGGTAGCTGGTACCGAAAGTTGAAGATAGTCCTGGAGCATGAACGGATCCTATATGTGATAATGGATCCTGCACCTGAGGAGCCAGCTGTCAATGCACGTGAAACAGTCAGAGACACTTACCAGAAGTGGCTCAGTGACCGGACCACGGTGCGCTGTATCATGCTGGCTGCTATGAGCAACGAGTTTAGTCGCAGATTCGAGATGGCTCAGCCAAAGGACATGCTTCAAGTGTTGGAGGATGCCTTTGGCACACCCGATGACGTGGAGAGGCACAAGACTAGTTGTGCTATCTTCAACGCCAAAATGCGGGATGGTGCCTCTGTCACTGATCATGTATTGTACATGATCGAGCTGATGGAACGATTGAGCAAGCTCGGCTTTCCCTTGCATGAGCAGCTTGGGAAAGATGCAATACTGAACTTGCTGTCCAAGTCTTATCTCCCATTCCTCACTCATTATAGAATGACAAAGCCTGAAGTAAACTACCATGGATTACTGGGGTTGCTTCAGAACTTTGAGAAAGATCACCAACTCCATAAGGAGTCGGTGAACTTAGTGGGAGGTTCGTCTTCTGGTTCTCGACCCTTTAAGAAAGGGAAGAAGAACAAGAAGAAGAAAGTGAAGAAGGTACAAGTTCAGGCTGGGACATCTGTGCAGTGTCAGACCAAAAAGATCAAACCCTATAAGAGTCAAGCTGAATGCTTCTTTTGCAAGAAGCGGGGGCACTGGAAGAGGAACTGTCCCCAGTACATTACCTCCCTAGACCCGAACAGGCAGAGAAAGCAGCAAGTTGTTGCTAGGCAAGGTATTTATATGATAACTCCTTGCAATTTCTCTATTTGTGATATAACTGACTGGGTATTGGATACCGGTAGCCCTTACCATATTTGCAATTCGTTGCAGGGGTTGTAGGTCAGTAGGAGATTCGAGCAAGGCGAGAGGTTCCTGAACATTGGAGATGGAAGACCAGTTCCAATTCTAGCATTAGGAATCTTGAAACTTGTATTTGAATCCCATATCGTTGTTCTTAATGATTGTCATTTCTGTCCTAGTTTCTTTTTAAATGTCATTTCTGTAGGCCTTCTGGCCAAAAATGATTATGAAATTTCAATAAAGAAACAAATTTGTAATATCATTAAGAATGGTGTTACTATTTTTTGTGGATATTTGAACAATGGTGTGTATATGTTATCACAACCTGTTAATGTAGTCTATTCAACTGGCAAGCACCCTAGATTAGATAGTGTGTCAGATATCTACTTATGGCACTGTAGGCTAGGTCATATAAACAAGAACAGAATAAATAGGTTGACTCAAGAGGGAATTCTCGAAGTCAGTGATTGTGAATCACTTCCAACCTGTGAGTCTTGTCTTCTTGGTAAAATGACCAAGTCACCTTTTATTGAAAAAGGTGAGAGAGCTACTGAGCTCTTGGGCCTAGTACATACTGATGTATGCGGGCCCATGAGCACCAGTGCTAGAGGTGGATATTTCTACTTCATAACTTTCATGGATGACCTATCCCGATATGGATATGTCTATCTAATGAAACATAAGTCGGATTCATTTGAAATGTTCAAACGATTCCAAAGTGAAGTAGAAAAATAAACTGAAAGAGTATTAAAACTCTTAGATCTGATCGAGGAGGAGAATACCTTTCTAGTGAATTTTTCACATATCTAGGAGAGAATGGGATTCTCTCCCAATGGACTCCTCCAGGAACACCACAGCATAATGGTGTGTCTGAAAGGAGGAATCGGACTCTGTTAGACATGGTCCGATCCATGATGGGTTTTGCTAGCTTGCCGATATCCTTCTGGGGATATGCACTCGAATCGACCTGTTATCTATTAAATAGGGTTCCAAGTAAGTCTGTAATTAAGACTCTATATGAGATATGGATAGGGCGTAAGGCAGTACTTTCACACCTTAGGGTCTGGGGGTGCCCGACCTATGTCAAACGATTAGTCACAGACAAACTTGGACCTAGGTCTGACAAATGCTCATTCATAGGATACCCCAAAGAGATAAAAGGATATTTTTTCTACCATGCTGATGAACAAAAGGTGTTCGTCAATCTTAAGGCAATCATTTTAGAAAAGGAGTTCCTTGGTGAAGGAACCGTTGCCTCTAAGGTTGAACTTGATGAAGTTCAACAGGTAGAAGGACCGACACCAATAGCTGAACCTGAGTCGGATATGATTAGATCAGATCCAGAGCCCAATATACCTGCACCATTAAGGCGATCCGGTAGAGTACCGCGTCAGCCGGACAGATACTACGATTTCTTGATCTGAGACGGTGATCCCATCGAACTTGATGAGAATAATGAGGATCCGATCACCTATATGGATGTAATACAGAGACCTGATTCTGAGAAATGGCTTGAAGCCATGAAATCTGAAATGGAGTCCATGAAGGTCAACGATGTATGGACATTGGTTGACCCACCTGAAGGGGTTAAACCTATTGGGTGTAAATGGGTCATCAAAAGGAAGAGGGGCACAAACGAAAAGGTGGAGACCTATAAAGCTCGTCTGGTCGCCAAGGGGTATCGTCAATGTTATGGTATTGACTATGACGAGACATTTTCTCCTGTGGCAATGCTCAAATCCATTCGGATAATGCTTGCAATAGCTGCCCATCTGGATTATGAGATCTGGCAGATGGATATAAAGACAGCTTTCTTGAATGGAGAGCTGACCGAAGAGGTGTATATGATACAACCTGAGGGGTTTACATCCACAGATGAGTCCAAGGTGTGCAAGCTTCAGAGATTCATTTATGGACTGAAGCAAGCTTCTCAGAGTTGGAACATGCGTTTTGATAAGGTGATCAAAACGTATGGCTTCATTAAGAATGGAGAAGAGCCCTGCATCTATAAATGGGCAAATGATCCAGTTGTGGTATTCCTTGTCTTGTACGTGGATGACATTCTCTTAATCGAAAATGACATCCCCGCACTACAGGGAATAAAAGTTTGGTTGTCATCACAGTTCTCCATGAAGGACTTGGGTGAAGCATCCTACATCCTAGGGATGAAGATCTATAGGGATAGATCTAAAAGGATGCTTGGGTTATCCCAGTCCATGTACATAGACACTGTGCTGAAGAGGTTCAGCATGGAGAATTTCAAGAAGGGCTATCTACCGATAGGCCATGAAATTTCTCTCTCTAAGAAAGATTGTCCGACAACTCCTGAAGAGAGAGAGCGTATGAGTAGAGTCCCATATGCTTCAGCCGTGGGATCTATCATGTACATCATGACATGTACAAGACCAGATGTGGCATACTCACTAGGAGTAGTGAGTAGATACCAATCTGATCCTGGAGAAAATCACTGAAAAGTGGTTAAAGCCATCCTTAAGTATTTGAGAAATACTAAGGACCAATGGTTGGTTTATGGCGAGTCAGATTTGAAACTTATGGGGTCCACAGACTCTAGCTTCCAATCTGACCATGATGATAGCAGGAGCATGTCGGGTTATATCTTTACTCTGAATGGTGGAGCCATCTGCTGGAAGAGTTCCAAGCAGCATACTGTGGCAGACTCTGTTTGTGAAGCGGAGTACATCGCAGCATCGGATGCCGCAAAGGAAGCTATGTGGCTGAGGAAATTCATCAATGAGCTCGGAGTAGCACCCTCCCTCGATGGTCCGGTCCTGCTCTACTGTGACAGCACTGGTGCCATAGCTCAGGCGAAGGAACCCAAAGCACATCAGCGGACGAAGCATATCTTACATCGCTTCCACCTAGTCTGGGAGATCGTGGATCGAGGTGACGTCGACCTTCAGAAGATCGACGGAAAGGAGAACCTAGCCGACCCCTTCACTAAAGCCCTGGCGATAAAGGAGTTCGACAACCACAAGTCGAAGATGGGTATTAGATACTGTGCCGAGTGGCTTTAGGACAAGTGAGAGTTGTTGGGAAATGTGTCCCAAAAAGCCAATCGTCAAGCTGTTGACGGTTGAGCAACCAAGTATTGTAATTGATTTGTTAATAAATAAAATATATATTTGACATCTTCATCATAAGCTTTCATCTTCTAATGAACTCCGTTGTTATGATGAAGTCCTTAGGACTATTTAAGTTCGATAAAGAGAGGATTTATCGATTAGTCCTTAAAACTGTTCACAACCAAATGATAAGCTGTTAATAAGGACGACAGCTTCTATCGAGCATAGGTCGCTGTAGGCCATATGGGTTGGTTGTTCTCTTAATCAAGGAGTGTGGAGACACTGGTATGGTATACAGGTGAGATGTAAGGGTACATCATCATTGAACGTGACCAACTCCAGAGTATTCTGCTGTCGAGAATGTCTCTGATGGGATATAGGTATAAGTGTCCCTTAGACTTGAGATCGCCTCAATGACTTGCAAGTAACTCACTATGCTTTGGTACTGGACTAACTGAATTTTTAATTCAGAGACGGAAGGCTTCTGGGCACAGTCAAGTACTTGCGAAGTCAGAGTATGATCGAGATGGGATTGACCACTCCAAGAGTTGGAGAAGAATGAGTCGCTGTATTTCAATTTAGCAAAACCTTGGCCAGGATAATCCATCAGATGGATTTGATATTTTGAAATACAATGTGGACAACCTGATCAGAGTTGACAATTGAACTCTGGAGTGTTCTATGATCATTTTGGTCAAGGGGATGAATTATATGAAAACTATATCCGCATGGGTTCTAAGGATGTTGTTCTATACATTCGACTTATCCGGTCGTCGGGTACCATTGCTAGATGATCACTTCAATTGGTACAGAAATTTATTCCTGTACTATCGGCTTAGGTTCAGACCTATGAGGTCACACACATTAGAGTTCATGATCTGATCGGATGGTTGATCAACGATTAAGAATCGTTCTAGGGTTAAATGATCAATACGATTGACATTTAACCCAGTGCAAGTATTGCAGGAGGATCGATTAGCAATTCGATTGCTAATTGGCTTAATTTGATTAAGCCAATGGGCTGAGATTAAGTCTAATTAAATATAATTTAATTAGATTTATTTTGGGCTTGATTGGATCAAGTCCAATTGGTTTATTGGATAAGCCAAGTGCAAGAAAAAACTAGTCCTAGTTCAACTAGGACTTGGGTCAATCTAATTTCTAATTTGATTAGAAAATTAAATCAGATTTAAATCTAATTTAATCTGATTAAATTAGGTTCTTAATTAGGTTAAGACCTATTTTAATTGGATTGATCTAATTTTAGTTTGATTTGGTTTGAGAAACCAAATTAAAACAAGTCATAAGATAGAATCCTAGTAAGACTAGGATTCCACCTTGCGCCACATAAGCCTTCCCCATGCCCTCTCTCTTATTCAACGCCAATCTCCACTTATTTTGTGTGACAAAAGCCCTCTCCCAGGTCTCTCCCACGTTCACAAAAGGTTTTCTCTCTTCTTTCTTACATGGAAGGTGGTTTGGATCAAATCAAAAAGGAATAAGTTTGGATTTCGAATTCTATGAGATAGAGTTTTAGAAATCCAAAACTCTTTCAATTTTGCACCGAATTTGTCCAAATTTTTTTTTAGAATTTTCATGTCTTTTAGGATATACATTGTGCACCCTTTTCTAGTAATCCATGCACAAAAATATGGAGGAGGTGCTCAAGAGTTGGGCGCCCCTTAACTTGCCATGTTTGGATAAGCCTTGACTAGGTATTTGACCTAGACAAGGACTCTATCATATCTCTCTGTATAAATGAGTTTCTTTATAAAATTTTTGGTGAAAATAGATATTTGTGCCGTCCAAAAATTAGAGAGAAATACTTTGGGTCATGGAGATATAAAAGATGCAAGTTAGGGTGTCTAGAGAGAAAAACGTGAAGAAGAAGAGGGTCTTCTTCTAGGGTTATTTGTTTTCATATCTTTCCTCCCTCCATCTTGAGTTTCCTAAGAGTGTCTCAGATCTGATACTCCTCCTTTTACTTTCCATCTTTGGAAGAGTCTAAATCAAGAAGAAGGAGGCACTTGATCAACCATCAAAGAAGGATCAGCGCAGTACTAGCATACTGTGCTGACTTCCTGAAGCAGGACTTCTGATCGAGATTCGTGGGCTTGTGTGGATGACTCCTAGAGGCCAGATGTGTGTGTGGCTTGCAACATCATTCTTAAGCCCGGATCAGCGAGGTTAGAGCATCTAACTTGCAAGGTAATAGATCTGATCTATTGTTTAATACATACATTAGATGTGGTATAGAAACATGTTGATATGATCAACATGTAGTTCATGCTATATTTATATATTTTAATTTTTGATTTAATGCTATGTAATAATCATGTAATAGGATCTTAGATCTAGAGATTCTCTGATTTTAAAAAATAAATTTTGATTTATTTTAGTCTTCCGCTGTATGATCTTGAAAAAGTTTCAAGATCTAACCCTGAAACCCTAGATCTGGTTTGTACACCATGTATCTCCATGCACAAAATTGTTTTGTATGAGATTTTTTTACACTTAAGAGTTTTTTTCTTTCTCTAGATCACATCCAAATCTGATTTAGTTTTGATAAAAGAAAGATTTTAAAATTGAGTGTCAAAATATTCCTTATCAAGAGAATTTGTTCTTACCCAAATCAACCTCTCTATGCCAACTTATTTTTCTCTCCTTACATGTGCAACATTTTGAGGAGATTTTTTATGAAAGATTTATCATGGAAAATATGGGATGGAGCATCCCATATATTTTTGGTATATTTTGGGATGTAGAATTGTGAAGGGAGGCGACATCTTATAAGAGTCCATGATCTCTAGGACTCTTTACCCCACCTCCTTATATGCCTATAAAAGGGGCTTTTGTGATTTCTTTTATGCATGTAAGATACCAGAAGAAGAGTTCTTCATATGGGGTAGCCTGGGGCATTGGTTCATAGCATGAAAAAGAGGAGGAGAGTCCTCTCTCTTTGGGTTAGCGTAAAAACCTAAATTCTAGGTTTTTGGTCCTAAGGGTTTGAGAGAGAGAAAAGAAAGGAAAATAATTATTTTCTTCTCCATCTTTCTTCTACCTCTTCATCTCCTCTAGAAGTACATCTTCAACTCTTGGAAAGATTTTAGAGAAAAGAAAGAATTCAGATCAGCCAAGAAGAAGGTCTTCGCACAAGCTAGCACTCTCGAGATGATCGATCAGATTGGGGCTTCGAGTGGATTTCTCATGGAGGCCGAATGTATGTGCAGCTACAAACAACCAGTAAGTACCCTCTCTATCATTTTCATCAGCAGTGGTGATCATCAATCCATGCTCAGGTATCAAATTCTAAATCAGATTAGAAGTAGATGTGATCTACTACTCACATGCATGTATGCTGATTTTATCTTCAGTATTTTTTTAGATTTTATATGCAACATAATATATCATAGATCCTAGAGTAGATTAATTTGATGATTAAATCATATGCATGTTAGATTAATTTAACTATTCTAATTGTCTTCTACTATAATTTTTTTCAAAAAATTTTGAAATATATGTATAAAATCGCCTACGCATCCCTACAGTGGTATTAGAGCTTAGGTTCCTTATGACATGATTTATGTGCATATTAAATCTAAAATTTAAGTTTATTTAGATCTAAATTTAATTAATGATGAATCACACAAACTGATATAATACTGTCCTATTGTAGGGTTTATCCCTTATAGTGAAAAGATTATCCTAGTTTGTGCTGATCTTTGATAAAATCTAATTTTATATCATGCATGTGATGTTTATGATCTGATTTAGATATGATCTAAGGTTATAATCAGATCTGTTATAATTTAAATTAGATCTGAATTCATGCATACGTGATATGTGATTATTTTAATCATGAAAAAAATTTTAGATATGATCTAAAAGTATTATGATTGATTTAATTTTAGTGTTATGCAAAAATTTTTAGATCTGAAACTTTTTGAATCGTGCTTACATAATTACTGAGCTACCCAATTTTGAACTAAGTTGACTCTGTCTTCTTATGTAACCGGCTCAATGGTGATTGAATCGACCTAGTTTCAAAATAAAAAATCTTTATGTAATATTTATTATAAATTATTTACAAAAATAAAAGATTGAAATTATTTTAAATCTGAACCTAAACTCATGTTGATGCTGAAACTTAATTGAAAATTAAGTATAAAATCGATTAGATCCAGAATTGTGATTAAAGATCTAATGTCATTCGCATAAAATATGGAGACATGGGTTAGCTCAAATCAGATCTTTTTAATTTAGTTAGACCTAAAGTTAGAATCAATGAGTTAATAGACTATGTAGAGAAATTGATTAAATCTAAATAAATATTAAATTAGATTAAATTAAAAATTCTCTAGAACCAATACAATAATTATAGATGGTCAAGTTATATCTTTGATTAAACAAATGGATCTTGATTATGGCTCAGTGGTTGAACCCGAATCATTAGGTTGGTCAAATCAAAATTAATTATCCAATTGGTATTTAAAGTAAGTTTGGCATTTCGATCGGTGGTTTTTAATTGAGAGTGGCTTATCTGGCCATTTTGATGGTGTCTAAAGCAAGCTTAGCAGACCATCACATCGATCTCACTTAACAAGCCAATTTAGTGAATTATTTTTTGATTAGACAGTTGTTGGTGTAAAATTTTGCCAACGTCGGAGAAGCTGGAGTCGAGGAGATCACGGTCGCTGTCGGCACCTACAGAGAAGTCTAAATCAGAGTTGGGGGTGCTCCGACAAGACCCTCCGATGCTCAAGTCAGTTTTCTGCTTCAACAGAAATGGAGCACTCGAATGGGATTTTAGCAGAGTTTAGAGATGGTGCTTAGAGCTTAGAGGAGAACGTATCTGGAGGATCTCTTTTATAGACGGGAGAGCATAACCGATTGATAGCGACGTCCGTAACTGCCTGGTAGTGGACCGTTCGAGGCCACGTGAAGTTTGTTATAGAGAGTAGTGGTGTCCGTTGTCGTGACTTGCTGGAGAGTGGTGGGGCCACGTGGAGTTTGTTACAAAGAGTGGAGTGGTGTCTGTTGTCATGACTTGCCGGGGAGTTCGGATCGGACGGCTGAAGCTTGGTTGGGACGTCTGGTGGAGCGGAATAGCTCTCTGTCTTAGCAATTTAAGAGAAGCTTGGATGTTTTGAGGTTGCTGGCGGGTTAACTATTGTTGGGTGCCTTAGACATTGATGCTACAGATGGAAGTCATCTGCTGTAGAAGCCCAGACGAAAACTTTCTATTGAGAAATCTGATTGGAGTCTGATTGCTAGAGAAGTCCGTCTGGAATTTGTCTGATGTAGAAGCTTGTCTGAAGACTGTCCGCTGGAGAGGTTCGGTTGCATGAGGAATCCGATAGAATGTCGATCGATAGTGGAATTCAGAAGGTGCTGTGGAAGTTCATCCGCTGGAGGAGTCTGGAGGACACTGTGGAAGGTCGATCGCTGGAGGGGTTCAAGAGAATTTATCCGTTGGTGGGGTATGGTTGGCACTATTGAAGTCCGGTTGGCACTGTTGAAGGTTGATGGCTGGAGAGGTACGGAAGACACCAGAGACAGTCGGTCACTGTAGAAATCTAGCTGTTGGAGCCCATCCGTTGTAGAAGCTCGTCTGGAATCCATCCGCTGTAGAAGTTCGGACATAGTTCGGTTCTTGTAGGAGTCCAGAAGGAGGCCGCTTACTGTAGAAGCTCGAATGGAGACCGATTGTCATGGAAGCCTGGATGGAGACCGCTTATTGTAAAAGCTCGAATGGAGATCAGTTGCCATGGAAGCCCGGATGGAGACAACTTATTGTAGAAGATTGGATGGAGATCAGTTACCGTGGAAGCCCGGATGGAGACCTCTTATTGTAGAAGCTCGGACGAAGTCCACTTACCATAGAGACTCGGATGAAGTCCGCTTGCAATAGAAGTTCAGATGGAATTCGCTTACTGTAGAAGCTCGGATGAAATTCGAAAGGCGATCGACCACAATAAAAATTGGATGGAGTCTAGTTACTGTAGAAGTTCTGCTGCTGGAGAAGCCCGGACATTGATGAAGTCCGGAAGAAGCTCAGAGTAAAGTCGATCATGACAAGAGGTGTAGGGTTTCAGAGTGGGCATGCACAGTGGAAACATAATGGATTTCAAAATTTTAATAAATAAATCCTAAATATTAAACCCTTAAACCAATATCTCCTTGATGATTAACAATCATATATTACATAAATTCAAGATTAAATTTAAGTTATAGAAGAATACCTGCAGTGCTTAATCCAAATTTTGGCAGAACCTCCACCAGGCGCCCAAGTGTTCGCCCTCCAACGGTGATCCACACAGGACTATGATCAGGACACCAACTCTTTGAGATGATTCCTCCTCCAAAATTCTCACTCTGAGAATTTTTTTGAACACCAAGACCTCAAGACGCTCTTCCTCTTCTCCTAGCCTTCTTATCCCTACCTTTCTTCTCTCCTTGTCTTCCTTAATTCTCTTCCTAGACTCTTGTCTTAAAATCAGACTTGTCCTTTCTGTTTTTGGACTTGTCCTAACAAGAGAAGGAAGAGACTAATTGGACAATAGGGAGAGGATGTTAGAAAGAAAGGAGGAATTGGAAATCTGAATGAATCCAATCCCCCGACGCACCCCCCTTTAAATACTTAGCGATGGGTTGCCTTCGGGAATTTTTCGCGCCCCTTCCACGCGCCATCTGCATCCATCAAAAAATTTCATGCCTCCTGATGAATTCTCATGCCTATTTGGAAGTTTTTGATACATGACAATCATCGGAAAAAATCCAAGAGACGCTTCATGTAGAAGGACTCTTCGAAACATTTTTCTCGATGATTCTTCGATGAGTCACGCAGCTTCGCATGGCATAATTTTTTTGCACCACCCATCAATGTAATTTTGTCCATAAAGTAGCCAAAAATTAAGATACTAACATGAGAATGTCGTGAAAAAAAATTCAGATTAAAAAGTGGCGTGACAAATGGGTTAGAGTCCTTCACAAGTTGGACTCTTGGTCAGGCGCATGGATCAGGCTGACAGGATTTTCAATTTCAACGAATTTCCATAATTAAACCAGAAGGAATTTTAACTTAAAAAAAATTCCTCACACTAAAACAAAGTTAGAAATCATCCAAAAATTTATTTCATCATGTAACATAGTATAAGCTCGAGGATGAGGCGTCCCATCTCATGGGATGCGAAAACTGCTTCTGCACACAAAAACTGCACCCACGCACAAGAAAAATTCTTGACTCGTGGAGAATTGGTTCCCTGGATCCAAATTTTTGGTACATGCAGAAAAGAGCTGAAACAATTCAAATACAAAATTAATTTGAATTAATTTAGCTTTAATTAGCCCAATCTGGAATCAATTTTAAACCCAATTTGAAACAAGGAGCTAGTTTTTTGCAACATGTGCTAGCACGTCAATTTTGCAAACATGATCTAATCCAATTAGACCCCTGATCAATACCCTTTGTGTGTGACCCATTGGGTTCCACATCTAGCCAGCAATAGGTCCGAGTTTAAGTCGATTTGATTTGATTAGAATTTAGTCTAACCGATCTAGATCCAATCGAGCTAATCCGATTTCAGCAATTAGAAATCTTTCTAATTGGTGATTGAATTAAACTCTTTAATTCGATCAAAGTCATAAGACAAGATTGACGTCTAGCAACGTATCATATCTACCTGAAAGATATAAAATTTTTTGATCGAAATACCAAAAATACCCTTCAGTGGAAAGTTATCGTGCAATTTGATCCTGCGATCTCCCTGCACCCCGAATATGACTCTGGATATGGAATGATGTCAAATCTAATATCATACTCATATTTCTCTCAATCTTATATGATGATTCAATTAATAAAATATTAGAAACTCTTTCTAATTTTTATTTTGCTTTGATCAAAGGCTTCCTGAATCATCAATCGATCAGAACAAGTAGGATGCGATTTCTCTTACCAAGAGTGATCGATTCCATGTTGACCTACTCACAACCTCCATACATATTCTACCATATCTAGAACACCCCGTACATGACTAAGTCATGAATGAGTATGAACCAAAATATATGGATTCATGTATACAAGGTTCTATGGTAGTCTCAGGTCAAAGGATTACATGCACAACTCCCACTATAAGAAAACATCTCTTGACAGGTAAGTAAATTCCATAAGATATTTCTTAAGTCGGATCAATTCAGTGAACTCATTCTCTAATGAGCACCCACTTTCTTGTATTAGTGTCTCACACAAGTGGCATATGAGATCTGTCACCCTCTCCATCGAGCATACATAGAAAGTGCTAATCTATCCGGAACATTGATCTCCTACTCAATGCTCCTATGACTAGGAATATTCTAAATCAGGATTTTTAGGATTTTAGGTCTCATAGGTATGATCTCATCATAATCCTAAACCCATTTTCTTGATTTATGGAGTTCATCATAATCATTACTAAAGTAAGATGCAACATATGATGAAAATGCCTTTTATTATTTAAAGAGTCAATACATAAGTCTGAAAGATTACAAGAAAAACCCATCAAAATATAAATTTGATTGGCTTGTAGGGCATATTCCTTTCAATCTCCCACTTGCACTAAAGTCAATGCCCTTATATTTTATCCCCATACAATCAAGATGGTGATCGAACTGCTGCTGTGGTAGAGCCTTAGTGAATGGGTCTGCTATGTTATTCTTTGTTTCTACTCGTTCAATGACAACATCTTGTCTTTCGATTATTTCACGAACGAGATGGAAGCATCTTAGAATGTGCTTGGATTTATGATGAGACCTTGGTTCTTTTGCTTAAGCAACTGCACCAGTATTATTACAGTAAAGTGGTACTAGATTCTTAATCTTAAGAACGACACCCAACTCAGTGATGAACTTCTTCATCCAGACAGCTTCCTTGGCGGCTTCACTTGCAGCTATATATTCTGCCTAAGTGGTTGAGTCAGCTACAGTCTGCTGCTTGAAACTTTTCCAACTAACAGCTCCACCATTAAGAGTAAAGACATACCCTGAAGTGAACTTACTATCATCAGGGTCTGATTGGAAACTAGAGTCAGAATAACTTTCTAGTTTTAAATCAGATCCTCCATATACTAAAAAAATATCTTTAGTCCTTCTTAGGTACTTAAGAATATTTTTCACTGCTTTCTAATGATCTTCTCCTGGATCAGCCTGAAATCTACTAACTATGCCTAAGGAATAGGCAACATCAGGCCTAGTACATAGCATAGCATACATGATAGACCCTACTGCCGAAGCATAGGGAATAGAACTCATTCTATTTCTCTCTTCCGGTGTTTTAGGAGACATCCTTTTAGAGAGATGTATGCCTTGACTCATGGGTAAATAACATCTTTTACTTCCATCCATGCTAAACCTCTTTAGCACTAAGTTTATATACCTAAATTGGGACAAGCCTAACATCCTCTTAGATCTATCCCTATAGATCTTTATACCTAGTATATAGGATGCTTCACCCAAATCCTTCATGAAAAACTTACTTGATAGCCATGTCTTGACCGATTGTAACATTGGGATATCATTTTCAATAAGAAGTATGTCATCTACATATAAAACTAAGAAGATAATGGCACTCCCACTAGTCTTCTTGTATACACAAGGTTCATCCATATTTTTGATAAAGTCAAACTCTTTGACTGTAACATCAAATCAGATGTTCTAACTCCTGGAGGCCTGTTTTAATCCATAAATAAATTTCTTAAGCTTGCATGCCTGATTTTCTCTCCCTTTTGAGACAAACTCTTCTGGCTGAGACATGTAAACCTCTTCCTCAAGATAACCATTAAGGAAGGCGATCTTCACATCCATTTGCCAAATCTCATAATCATGGTATGCTGCTATTGCAAGCATAATCCGTATAGATTTGAGCATGGCAACAGGTGAAAATATTTAATCATAATCAATACCCTTTTTTGCCTGAAATCTTTGGCTACTAATCTAGCTTTATAGGTTTCAACTTGGCCATCCACTCCAATCTTTTTCTTATAGACCCATTTGCATCCAATAGGGGTCACACCCTCTGGTGCATCAACCAAAGTCCACACTTGGTTGGAATACATGGAGTCCATTTCGGATTTCATAATCTCTAGCCATTTGTCTGAGTCCCTTCTCATGATGGCTTCCGTATAGGTCAAAGGTTCATCATTCTCAATGATGTGGGCTTCATTATTCTCAATAACGAACCATACCTCATAGGTGCATTCCGCACCCTATCTGACCTTCGAAGAGAAGGTGTACTTTGTGTTTGTACTTCATTAATGGATATTTTTGGTTGAGGATCATCTTGTGCTTGCATTTGTAGGTTTTGAACTTCTCCAAGTTTAATTTTCTTCCCATTGCCTCTTTCTAGGATAAACTCTTTTCTCATAAAAGTGGCATATTTACTGACAAACACCTTATGTTCAGTAGGATGGTAAAAGAGATATCCTATACTCTCTTTAGGATAACCTACAAACAAGCATTTATCTGCCCTGCACTCAGCTTATGTCCAAAATTTTTTTTAACATAAGCTGGACAGCCCCATATCTTAAGATACTTAAGATTAGGCTTTTTTCCTCTCCATATCTCATATGGAGTGCTTGGTACAGATTTTGAAGGTACTTTATTCAAGATATAGATAGCAGTTTCTAGGGCATATCCCAGAAAGAAATTGACAAATCTGTAAGCACATCATGGACCGCACCATATCTAATAAAGTGCGATTCCTCCTTTCTGCTACACCATTTAGCTGTGGTGTATAGGGAGGGATCCATTCTGAGAGAATTTTATTTTCTTTAAGATGATCTAAAAATTCATTGGATAAGTATTCTCCTCTTCGATCAGATCGAAGGATTTTAATACTTTTTCCAGTTTGTTTCTCGACCATACTTTGATATTCTTTAAATTTATCAAAGGCTTCGGACTTGTGTTTCATAAGATACACATATCCAAACCTAGATAAATTATCAGTGAACGTTATAAAATAAGAGTATCTTCCTCTGGCTTCTGTTGTCACAGGACCACATACATCAGTATGTACAAGTCCTAATAACTCACTTGTCCTTTCTCATGTCCACTAAATGGAGTCTTAGTCATTTTTCCATAAGACAAGATTCACAAGTACCTAATGATTCATAATCATAAGGATCAAAGAACTCTTCTTTGTATAACTTGTTAATCCTTGTCTCACTTATATGACCAAGTCGACAATGCCAAAGAAAGTATTATTCAACTCTTCTCTCTTTCGCTTTTTACTTTCATTAATATAGAAAACATTGTTATTAGATAGAATTAGAAGACCATTATTAATAACACCATGACAGATAATTTTATTAGAAAAAGAAATTGAGCAACTATTGCTCTTTCATTTATTTCATAACCTCATTGCAATAGTAACGATACAGAAATAATATTTCTAATGATCTTAGGCATATAATAAAGTTTTCTAGCTCTAAGATCTTTCCAGAAGGTAACTTTAACATATATGTCCCTACAGCCTCTGCTTGGATTGACTCTCCTCCAGCATCGTAGAGCTCGAAGTCACCCTTCTTCAGCACTCTAATGTTCTGCAGCCCCTGCAACGACTTGCAGATATGAGAACCGCAGGCAGTATCTAATACCCAAGAGTCTGAATTGGAAGAACTTAATGACAAAATTGTATGTATCTCATACATACCATTTGGTGCATCGCTTGCACCTGCCTTTATAGTTGCAAGATATAATTTGCAATTTCTTTTCCAGTGTCCTGTCTTGCCGCAGTGAAAGCAGGTACCCTGTCCGAGACTTTCTTCCCCTTCTTCTTCATCTTGCCACCTTAAGATTCAGTGCTTTCTTTGAACCCTTAAACCTGACTTCTTCTTAGAGGTTTACCCACAAGAAGAAGTGGAGCTTTTCTTTCTTAATATGGCTCTCAGCTGTCTTAAGCATATTTAACAACTCAGGTAAGGAGGTATTTAGTTTGTTCATATGATAGTTCACAATAAACTGAGCGAATAACTCGGGAAGAGATTGCAGGATCAAATCCTGACTTAATTCTCCATCCATCACAAAACAAGTTGACCAATCTAGTGATCAGATCAATGACCTTCAGGACATGTCTTGTACGGATGATCCTCAGTCATTCTAGCACGGAATAACTGCTTAGATATCTCATATCTAGCAGTTCTACTCTGTTCTCATACAACTCTTTAAGATTGAGGAGTATGGATTGAGTATCCATGCTCTCATACTGCCTCTGCAACTCATTGCTCATAGAGGCAGTATGATGCACTTGACAGTCAAACTGTCATTCTTCCACATCTGTATGTGGATACCTCCTCTTCTGTGGCATCATCCCCAACCTCTTGTGGTTCAGAGATGTCAAGAATATAGGAGAGTTCTCCTGAGTGAGATTTTCCTCAATCAGTCCACATAATTGGGACCGATCAACTTGTTGGAATCTAAAATTTTGCAATGATAGTGAAGATACCATTTATAGAATTTAATCTACAATAATTAAAGAATATTACATAAGCAAACAACTCATATTGACTCATACAATTAAATAAGGTCTTTAGATTTAATTGTACCTTCCATTATTTTATCGAACATCATAACCCTCTACTATGATGAACGAGACATATTTATATTTATCTTAGTGGGATTGAGACCCTAATTCCTCATAATGATCTTGTGTTAACACAACAAACCTTATGAGTTCATAGGTAGGAAACTCTTTCCAATTGCATCTCATGCAATTTTTAATATTATATCTTGGCCTCTAAAATATTATTAGCCTTGTGTTAACACAATAAGCTATAATATTTTAGTTAAGTTAGACCCTTCATTTCAATACAGTCAAATTCTAATATAACTACCTTTGTGTTAACACAACAAAGTAGTATATTCAAAATTGTCGTAAGCATCTTCTATGCACCAGGATTATGTTATATCAATCCTTATGACAAGCCTCATGTTAACACAAAAACTAGCCATAGTTTATGATGTAACATTAACCTAGCATGAAGGAAGGCCCTTAATAGTATTTTCAACATTAGGATTTTTCAATATCAAGATCGCTTAATCAAATTGGCCAGGTAAGTAAGGTGGGGGTCCCCCCGTTGCTTTCCTTAGACACTAATAAATTGGCCAGGTCAGGCAACAGAACCAATTAAAAAATCACTTATAGCACTTTTCTAGACACCAATTGATCAATTGATCAAGAATTAGTTAACCCATAGTTGCATATTACTACCACTTAATATAATTTTCTAATGAGGGCTTTTATTTGGTCTCATGCATATTTTAACTACATAATATCTATTTATGTATCAACATTAAAACTTTCTATATGTGCAAGTGTAACATATGGACATTCATCATCCTAGGACAATCTTACAGTATAACCCCGTTATGCTAGGACAACCTTATGTCAAGATGATGAAGTGGTGAATGATATATACATTATTTCATATCATCATATGAAAGCATAAATCATTTTATAGTATAAATCATACTATGGATCACATAAATATTATGTATATATGATTGAACCAAATAAGGCCGGCTCTGATACCACTGTAGGGTTTCTAGGTGGGCATGCACAGTAGAAACATAATGAATTTCAAAATTTTAATAAAAAAATTTTAAATATTAAACCCTTAATTCAGCATCTCCTTGATGATTAATAATCATATATAACATAAATTCAAGATTAAATTTAAGTTATAGAAGAATACCTGCAGCGCATAATCCAAATTTTGGAAGAACCTCCACCAGGCACCCAAGTGTTCGCCCTCCAACGGTGATCCACACAGGGCTATGATCAGGACACCAACTCTTTGAGATAATTTTTTTTTTAAATTCTCACTTTGAAAATTTTCTTGAACACCAGGACCTCAAGACCCTCTTCCTCTTCTCCTAGCCTTCTTATTCCTACCTTTCTTCTCTCTTTGTCTTCCTTAATTCTCTTCCTAGACTTTTGTCCTAAAATCAGACTTGTCCTTTCTATTTTTAAACTTATCCTAATAAGAGAAGGAAGAGACTAATTGGACAATAGAGAGATGATGTTAGAAAGAAAGGAGTAATTGAAAATCTGAATCAATCCAATCCCCCGACGCACCCCCCTTTAAATACTTAGCGATGGGTTGCCTTCGAGAATTTTTTGCACCCCTTCCACATGCCATCTCGCATCCATCAGAAAATCTCATACCTTCTGATGAATTTCATGCTCATCTGAAAGTTTTTGACACATGGCAATCATCGAAAAAAAATCCAAGAGACGCTTCATGCAGAAGGACTCTTCGGAATATTTTTCTCAATGATTCTCTGATGCATCGCACAGCTTCCCATGGCGTAATTTGTTTTCACCACCCATCAATATAATTTTATCCATCCAAGAGCCAAAAATTAAGGCACTAACATGAGAATGTCATGGAAAAAAATTTAGATTAAGAAGTGGCATGACAAATGGGTTAGAGTCCTTCACAAGTTGGAATCTTGATCAGGCGCATGGATCAGGCTAACAGGATTTCCAACTTCAACAAATTTTCATGATTAAACCAAAAGGAATTTTAACTTCAAAAAAATTTTTCATGCTTAAAATAAAGTTAAAAATTATCCAAAAATTTATTTCATCATGAAACATAGGATAAGCTTGAGGATGAGGCATCCCATCTCATGGGATGCGAAAGCTATTTCTGCACACAAAAACTGCACCCATGCACAAGAAAAATTTTTGACTCGTGGAGACTTGGTTTCCTGGCACCAAATTTTTGATACATGTAGCCAAGGGATGAACCAACTCAAACCCAAAATTGATTTAAATTAATTTGGCTTTAATTAGCCCAATCTAGAATCAATTTTAAACCTGACTCGAAACAAGGAGCTAGTTTTTTGCAACATGTGCTAGCATGTCAATTTTGCAAACATGATCTAATCCAATTAGACCCCTGATCAATACTCTTTGTATGTTACCCATTGGGTTCCACATCTAGCTAGCAATAGATCTGAGTTCAAGTCGATTTGATTTGACTAGAATTTAATCTAATCGATCTAGATCCAATCGAGCTAACCCGATTTCAGCAATTAGAATTCTTTCTAATTGGTGATTGAGTTAAACTTTTTAATTCGACCAAACTTATAAGATAAGATTGACGTCTAGCAATATATCATGTCTATCTGAAAGATATAAAATTTTTGATAGAAATACCAAAAAATCCTTCAGTGAAAAGTTACCGTGCAATTTGATCCTGCGATCTCCCTACACCCCGAATATGATTCTGGATATGGAATGATGTCAAATCCCATATCATACTCATATTTCTCTCAATCTTATATGATGATTCAATTAATAAAATATTAAAAACTCTTTCTAATTTTTATTCTGCTTTGATCAAAGGCTTTCTGAATCATCAATCGATCAGAACAAGTAGGATGCAATTTTCTCTTATCAGGCGTGATCGATTATATATTGATCTACTCACAACCTTCATACATATTCTACCATATTTAGAACACCCTGTACATGACTAAGTCATAAATGAGTATGAACCAAAATATATGGATTCATGTATACAAGATTCTATGGTAGTCTCAGGTCAAAGGATTACATGCACAACTCCCACTATAAGAAAATATCTCTTGACAGGTAAGTAAATTTCATAAGATATTTTTTAAGTCGGATCAATTCAGTAAACTCATTCTCAAATGAGCACCCATTTCTTTGTATTAGTGTCTCACACAAGTGGCATATGAGATCTGCCACCCTCTCCATCGAGCATCATAGAAAGTGCTAATTTATCCGAAACATTGATCCCCTACTCAATGCTTCTATGACTAGGAATATTCTAAATCAAGATTTTTAGGATTTTAGATCTCATAGGTATGATCTTATCATAACCCTAAACCCATTTTTCTGATTTATGGAGTTCATCATAATCATTACTAAAGTAAGATGCAGCATATGATGAAAAGTATTTTTTATTATTTTAAGAGTCAATACATAAGTCTAAAAAATTATAAGAAAAACCTATCAAAATATAAATTTTGATTGGCTTGTAGGGTATATTCCTTTCAATAGAGTGTCAAAAAATACTAGGACTCTTTTAATTAGGTGACATCTAATCTAAATAGTTTGGGCTCCTAATCAGATTTGGATTGCAATCTATTTGGGTCTAATCAATTTTTAATATGATTAGAATTGGTTAGAGTTTAAATTGATTTAATGCAGCCACCTAAAGAAGAGTCCTAAAATCTTAAAACTCTCCCTCCATGCGCCATAAAATAAGCCCCCACGCCAACTAGATTTTTGGTGCCAATTATCCCACACCCTCTTCCCTTTCTTTAGCATGTAAGAAGCCCTCTTAATTCTCTTTCTCCGTGAGGAATATGGGCACAAAATAAGAAGGTCTTGGGCGGCATACAATTCAAGAGTCCAAGGTTGTTTAGTCTCTCATCTCCTACCTAAACTCTATCTCTTCACCTATTTAAACATGGGATCCAGATGGGGCAAAAGACCAACCAGATGAGATCAAGTTTTGATGCCAAAATCAGAGGAAGATGTGCATAAAAAATCCAAGGCGAGAGGGCACGACGTATAGGTCCATGGTGTGAGGTATATGTGATCATATCTTTTCTTTATTACCAATAACCAAAGATTGGTTGTTGGGGCCTCTGTTGTCTCATCTTTTATCCTAATTTGGATATGAATTTTTCTCTCCTCTTTGTCCAAAAGTTGGATAAAATTCTTATATCTCTAGTATAAAGATTTGGTGCATGAATTTTAGGAAGAAAAGAGAAGAAAGGATTCTTCTAATGATCTCTAGCATTGAGATCATTATCCTTCTATTTCTTCTTCTTCTTTAAGAGTATTTTGAGAGAAAAAAAGATTATTCAACCATCAAGATGCGATCTTTATAAAGGAGCTAGTACTCCGATGAGATCAAAAATATTTTGATCAGATCGAAATCTCGTGTAGATATCTGTAGAGGTCGGATGCTTATGCGGCTTTAAGGGATCTTTGAAAGATATCCATGATCATTAGTTCGTAGTAAAGATCGACTCATGCCAAGGTATGAAGTTTATTTATTTTTTTCTATTTAATTTTTATATCTGAATCCTATCTCACATATATCGATCCTGTTTATGGTTTTAAGATTTGATCTTATGCATGCTCAGATTAAATTAAATTTAATCTGAATTTTTAAATTTTTACTGCGTACTCATTTTGAAAAATTTTTATATGCATGAAACCATAAAATCCCAACATGAATATTGTTGTTCATAAAGCTTCATATAAATCCAGCATACCAATCTATATGATAGAAAAAAAGAAGCTTCACATCAGAGAGATAACAAGTCATTGATAAGGAGGTTGATAAGCTCCTAAAGGCTGCATTCATCTATGAGGTCAGCAATCTTGATTGGCTAGCGAATGTCATTCTAATGAAGAAGGCCAATGGAAAATGATGGGTATGTATCGACTATATTGATCTCTATAAAGCTTGCTCAAAAGGTAATTTTTCTTTTTCGAGGATCGATCATTTTGTAGATGCATCCTTGGGACACTTGCTATTGACCTTGATGGATACCTTCTTAGGCTATAAGCAAATCTAAATGGTCTTCAAGGATGAGGGAAAACAACTTTTACTATTGATAAAGATTTTTATTGTTATAGAGTCATGCATTTTGGTCTAAAGAATGTGGGGATAACCTATCAGTAGCTGGTCAATAAGATTTTCAAAGTATAGATTGGTAGAAATATGGAGCTTTATGTTGATGACATGCTCATGAAGAGTTACAAAGTTGAGTAGCATATCACTAATTTGGAAGAAGCATTTGTAACTCTGAGAAAGTACTGCATAAAGCTCAATCTAGACAAATACACTTTCAGGGTTAGCTCAAAAAATTTTTTGGTTTATGGTGATATAGTGCAAGATCGAGATAGATCTTGAGAAGATCTGAGCTATATGCTAGATGTTACCATCAAAGACAATAACAGAGGTGTAGAGTCTTGGAGGTTGGATAGCTGCTCTTAGTAGATTTATGTTAAGTTGGTGGAAAGATGCTTTCTTTCTTCAAAGCACTAAAGAAAATAAGGAACTTCTAATAAACCAAGGTGTGTTAGATTGCTTTTGATCAACTTAAAGATTATCTTGGCCCACTATCTCTTCTCACCAAGCCAAAGTTAGGAGAGATGCTCTATTTATGTTTGGCAGTTTCACCTTTGGCAATAAGCTTAGTGTTGATATGAGAAGAAGAACAATTTTAAAAGCTGATCTACTATATCAGTAAGGTCCTTTAAGACATTGAAACAAGGTATATAAGGCTAGAGAAGATGGCTTAGGCCTCATTATTTTAGCTCGAAGATTCTAGTCATACTTTCAAGCCCACTCAATCACAATGTTGACCAACCAGCTAGTGAAGCAAATTCTATAAAAGCTAGAAACTTTAGGATGGTTAGCAAAGTGAACCGTTAAGCTCAGAGAATCTGCTCTCTACTACAATCAACATCGGCTAGCAATTAAAGCTTGGATATTGGTTGATTTTCTTGTGAAGTATGTTATGTCTAGGAAAAGGAAGCCAAAGATTAATAAGAGAAGCGGAGCCAAGCTGATTCTTACCAGGATGGATGGAGTAGTTGTTGAAGATGCTCTGTAGTGAGTTTTAAAGCTTTAAATAATGAAGTTGAGTGTGAGGCCCACATCACTGGCCTCAAACTCACTAAAGAGATTAAGATACAATACTTAAAGGCCTTTAGTGATTCTCAATTTATTGTTGGCTAGGTCTGAGGAGAATGTATAGCACAAGATCTTTCAATTTTGAAGTATCTACAAAAGTAAAGCACATCTCCTCTACCTTTTCAAAATTAGATATCTAACAAATCCCCAAATTGGAGAATGCTAGAGTCGATTCCTTTCCAAGGTGGTGACTTTAGGATATACTGACCTAAATCAAGCATCTGATTTTAAAGTGATCGAAAAGCCAATCATTGATAAAGAATCACTCTTAATAATGTAGACTGATTGATAATCATACTAGATGGACCCTCTTATTGAATATGTTAGAGGTGGAAGGTTACCTAACCAGAGATTGAAGCATCAGGCCTCCAACTACATACTCTGAAGATAAACTGTATAATTTTTTTATTTTTGTGCCTCTCCTCAAATGCCTTCAAGCTTCCAAGGCAAATAATGCTCTTTAAGAAGTATATGAAGGTATTTGCATCAATCATCTTGGAGGTCAGTCACTATCATACAAAATATTATGGTAAAGTTATTATTTTGGCTAACCATAAAAAATGATGCTGCCGATTTCACCAAAACATGTGACCAGTGCTAGGAACATGTGAATATCCAACATCGACTAGTTGTGCAATTGACACCAATCAGCATTCTTTGGCCTTTTGCTCAATGGAAATGGATATCCTCAAGCCCTTTCCATTAACGACTAAGCATTAGAAATTCTTAATTATGGCCATCAACTATTTCACCAAATGGGTTGAGGCTAAGGGTTTATAACTCGAATTGTAGAAGGTAAGGCCCAAGACTTCACTTAGAAGGCAATAATACACAATTTCTTTCTTCCTCAAGTAATCATCATTCTAATGGGTGCCAATTTGAGAAAGCCTGATCTAAAGAATTTTGTACCGAACTTGGTATCAATCACTAGCTTATCTTTGTTGGATATCTTGAAGTTAATAGACAAGCCGAGGTAACTAATCGGATAATTTTGTAGGATTTGAAGATGAGACTAGACCAAGCAAAAGGACTTTGATTAAAAAAATTATATAGTATTCTCTGGCATATTGAACCATGCATCGGATCTTGATGAGAGAAATGCCCTTCAAACTCGCCTTTGATTAAGAAGCCATGATCCTACTTAAGATCAATCTGCCATCACTTTGGGTGGAGCATTTTATGAGCAGAGGAATCTAGACTATCTCCAAGGAAATTTTGATCACTTGATGAGATAAAGAAGTGAGCTTAGGTTTGAATGACAGCCTACCTATAGAGAGTGGCTTGATGCTACAATTTTAAAGTCAAAAGAATGTTGTTCCAACCTAATGACCTCATCGTTAAAAAGGTTAGGGTATTGCAACTCAAAGAATAAGGAAAACTAGTTCTAAACTAGGAAGGACCATATAGAATAACTAAAGTTGTGCATCCAAGAACCCACAAACTTGACTACTCCTTGGTACCCTATACTTAAAATTCAACAATTTAAGAGCCTATTATCAGTAAGGCTTATAAATTGTACATTGAAATTGCATTCAATAAAATTATCTTTTTCCCAAAAGCTTGTTGAAGTGTGTTTGGTCAGAATTCTCTATAGAGTGACTAAATATTTCAAGTCAGATGAAAATCACCGACCTTCAAAATAGGGACAACCTAGAAACACCTAGACCTCGATCTATAAGCTTATAAAGCTAGAGAAATCTTGGTGAAAGAACCAATTACTCTTATGGACCTTGGAGTTGACTAAGACCTCTGTTATCCGAGCCTACGTGACCAACGAGTCAAATCTAGAATTGAACTTCAAGTATTCATGCGAAGACAACTCGGGATTCACTGGGACCTCCAATATACCAACCCTCGAGTGATGAGAAAGACTGAACAAAATGTTTGGCTTGGATGGAAAGATATTCTCAATTTGATCATCCGAGTAGAAAATTGTCTACAAACTCGATCAATTTGAGCCAAATGAGCTAATTAACCAACCTATTTAGGTCTGGAATATTGAGATGATGCCAAACAAATGGGGAGCAAGATGATTGGATACCCATCTATTTTACTTTGGACCTGTGCTATTCACAGTACTAATATACAAGAAATGCATCAATTAAGCTGACTAACAAGATAAGTATTTCAATCGAGCTCAAAAAATACTTAGTAAAATTATCAAAAGAAGATTATTTCATGCAAAAGATGTTGTTTCACATATACATATGAAGATTTTAACATCAAGCTCGATATGACTGAGCACAAAACATTGTAGAAGGATTATAAAAAGGCTTTCAAATTCTAGCTATTAAAGGGTGGATGAGTATTCCTACCTTCGTCATTGCCATCATCTTCAAACTACACAATCCTGCTCGAAGATTACTAAGATTGGCTTCTAGAAAGAGGTCCTCTACTTGGGCTCGAAGCCCTTCATAAAAGAGTCAGTGGTGCATTTAGCTATCTCAATCTTAACTACTTTCGAAGCCAAGTAATTCCCCATGGCCTCAACAACTTTTTTCTTAGATTGAGCAACCTTCTCTTCTGCTTTGGTTGCTTGTTAACAATTTTCTCTTTAGATTGAACAACCTTTTCTTCTGCTTTGGTTACTTGCTGGTCAGTCTCTTGAATTTTTTCCTCAGCCTCGACAAGTTCAAGCTCTATAGACGGCTGTAAATCTTGCTATAGTAATATAAGCTTCTGCTACCTCATCTTTCTTCTTTGCCTCCTTCTGTCTCTCCTTGATATATTTACTCAAGCTCAGCTTTTGGCTTCATGTCTATCTCAAATGACTTCAGCTCAGTGGCCTTCAGCTTCTCCTTGGCCTATACGACATGACATTTGAGTGCCATCACGCCATCATACATGAAGTTGACATTATTGGCATGCTATTAAAAAGAAAAACATGTGAGTTTAGAGGTAGAGATCAAAATAAAGTATGATAGTTCAACACTTACCCGAATAATCAAAATTTAGGCATCTTCGACAAGGTCATTCACAAGCCATCCCCAAAGCAAATTTTGTTGATAAGAGCTGCATAGCCCTTACTTCTTGACCATCCAAGGACTATTTAGAGTTAAGTTAGTGGTCTCAATAGACCACCTTGAAAGATGTTCCTCTGATGGGGGTAGAGGAGATTGAAGTAGGTGATGATGGCTATAGCAAAGCTGCAGCCGACGGTGAAGGCTGAGAGAAAAAATGGATTCTAATAGAGCAAGAGTGGATGGGGGAGATGATCTCAACCTTGGGATTGAGTTTGATTCTCCCTCCCTGAGCTTCCGGATCAAACATCGATCCCTCGAGCAAGGCTAGGACAGATATGGTCAATGGCTTTGGGAGGATTGATGGCATGCCTTTCTGAGCCCTTTTCATGGGAGGCTCACTCTTGGTGGTTGTCTTCTTATGGATAACCTTCCTGAGCATCACAAGGTCAGTCTTCATTGCTGCAAAACTGAAGAGAAAAGTTAGGCTTCGTTACAGTCTAAACAAAAGTAGGACTATGATTAAAGAATTTACCTTGGGGATCAAATAGGCTCAAAGTTTGCTTGAAAAATAAATCCCACAAGGGAGGTACATTGGACCTGAGTAGAGTGTCGAGCAACCATTGATCATCATTGGATAACCTCAAAGTTTGGTTAACAATCTCCAAGATTTTCCCCAAAGGAGGTTGAAGCCCTATGGTCGCTCAGAAGAGAGGAAGAAAAATCTCTCTTTCCACCTATGAACAGAGAATGAGGTTTCTCACATTAGCTAGCGACCTTCTTGAGGAGAAAAATACCATCAATTCCTCCTTTAAGGATGTCTCTTTAAGGTGAAGCAAGCTTGAAAGAGGGTAACGGTGAGATGGATGTTGTTCCAAAAACAAAGAACAAAAAAGCTGATGATCGGGATCCAAAAATAATATATTAGCAATTGAGCAATAAAGGGATGAAGTGGAAATCTTAGCTTGGTCTTAATTAAGAGTTTCCTTGTATATGCCAAGCTGAGAAGGAGGTTTAGTGACTCGATCGTAGGAACCAAAGAGTGCAACATTGTACTTGGAAGGAACAAAGTATTGGATCTGAATATAATTCAGATCCTCTTGGGTAAAAATATACTCTAATTAGATCCTTTTGGATAAGAATAGATTCTTCATTCTTAGGTTTGAACTAACGTCGATACTGATGGAGGAAGAATGACAAAATCATGTTGAAGCAATTTCCATCAACCTACTGTTAGTAGAAGCTTTAACCTCACTACTTGGCAGAAAGAAAGAAGAATGAGAGAGAAAAAGGAAGAAGAAAGAGAAGGAAAATAAAGGAGGAGAAGAAAGAAGAAAAAGAAGAAGAAGAAAGATCCCTATTCTAAAGAACTTGAAGAAGGTAGAAAATGGAGCACTTCAAGTAGAAGTGGGATATGGCACTACTAGAAGAAGAGTTCACTGGAGATGTAGAAAATGGCAATGCAAGAAAGTACTCTATGGGACCAAAACTTGTTGAAAGCGCTAGAGGAGATGGAAGACTCGCTACAGATGGGAGCATAGTATTACTACAGAAGGTCTCAGGCCAATGAAAATGAAAGAAGGGGGAGATAAATGCTTTTTATAGGCATGTGAATAGCCTTGATTACTCCACTCCTATAGATACACAAATTGATTGCATAGCATGTTGGCTTAGGATACCTTGCTAAAGACTCACCTAGATAGCCATTTCAATTTTTTTTTTGAAAAGCTCCATCATCGTCTAGAAAATCGTATCAAAATGATGTACTTCAAAGAACTTAATTGATGCCATTCCACATTAAATACTGCTTTTAGAATCTTTTGCATAGTCCCAAAAGGGTCCAAATATGACCTTGTCTAGTTCAATGGTATTATTTTCTTTGCTTGAGTAGAAAACAACCTTAGGCTTAGAAGTAGGGGCAAGTGATATGGTGTGTATTTATCAACTTGATCTTGGTACAAATTGAAGTATCTAATCATTTGTATTGTCCGAAATATTTTGCCTTGGTGCTAGCCGAAGTGCCATTTTAATCGAACCAAGCAATGGAGAAGAGTCACATATCTCTCATGGAAGACCATTTGAGGGCAGCTGATGTTCGTAAAGAATGTGGCCATGATCTTAGTGGTATTATGCCAGCTCAGTCATTATTTCATGATTAAATCGCTATCACCACATGTATAAGGTTGGAGTTGTTGCCCTACAGTTATTACCTTTTGTTAGTCTTGATAATGAATGCCAACTCCATCATATATAAAGGGAAGACTGGGGGACCCTCAAGTAAGTTTTTCTCCTCTCCACTCTCTCTCTTAAGTACTTTGCCTCTCTCTCTCTCTCTCTCTCTCGCCCCTATTATTTTTTTAGAATCCAACCGACTTAAACATGAGGGTCCTTTGCCGAACAAAACTTTGGTAAAAGGACCTCAAAATCTAATTTCAAGTTGGTTTGGGATCACCAAAATTTAGTTAAAGTCAGCACTAGTGCTCTATTCGCTAGTCCAACTCTCCACTTTAAAGTGTAACCGACCTCATCTTTTTACCTCCGTCATCATTGACCTCAATACTTCAGTTTAAATTCGAGTGGCAACAAGTGTAATGCAGAATTTTTTGATTCTCTCAAGTAACTCAAACTTCAAGGTAACTTCTATATTTTCACACTCTTTCACTTTGAGAAAGACTAAACCTTTTCAGTTTCTTCTATTATTCAAATTGTCAACAAAAAAAATCTTCAAATTTAAAATTTTCTATCCCAAATCAAATCCAAAATTATTTAAGATGTAAGAAAAGATAGTGTCAATATGCTCTACTCTATCTTAGAATGCTCTCTTGTCTCATAAAATACTTAAAAAATGAAAACAAAGCATCCACCTATTTATAGGGGGCTGGGGGTGTATCTTTCACATGAAAGAAGGATTCACCTTCTCACGAATCCACCATTGGATCATCCATTAGTCCTTTTGAGATTTGTGCAGATGGATCAATATAGAGTTTGGAGTGCTTGGGGATTTGTGCAATGGTGATCCAATAGTAGAGTCGAGCCAAGGAAGGCTTATTCTTCTTTCATGCGAAAGACACTCTCTTGACCCGTTGAAGGACGAGATAGAATTTTTTGATGAGATTGTACCTATATGTGATCTTAAACTACTATGCTAGAGGGAATTTTTCTTTTTTTAATTGACACTAACATAATAAAAGGAAACATTAAAAAATGAGGTAGCTTGGTTTGCATTCTTATTTAGCCTATGCCATTTTATTTCTTGGCAACCTAGTGATTGCTTTGTAGTTGAACATAGTTGGGTTAGCACCTCTTTCTTGAAAAAGAAAACAAAAGGTAAGTGAAATAATTTATTGAATTTGGATTTTGGAACTTAGTGAAAAAAATGAAAATTAGATATAGAAAAACTATAGTAGCCCCAAAGTGGGAATATTTAGTGTGAGGACTTATACGGATATATATTTAGTCCCACATTGTCTATGAATTGGATAGATTTTGGCTACTTATATAGACTCAAGAAACTCAAATAACACCTTCCAATAAGCTTTTTGGGGTAAGGTTCTAGATTATTACAAATGATATCAAAGCAGAAAAAGTGCATGATCTATGTGAATTAGAAAAATTATGGTTAGACCTATTTAAGGTGATCATGGGCCATTCATAGTATTTGTGATTGGATTTGTGGTTTTAAGTATGTATGCCCCACATTAGCTATGCACTATGGTAGATCTTGAGTATTTATATAGGGTTAAAGAACTTAAATAATATATTCTAGCTAGCCTTTTCAGGTGAGGTCTTAGTTTGTTACATTTTGAAAGACTATCTAGACAATATAACGAAAAATAAATTGATAATCTTTTCATTTGATGATATAAATTAAAAATAGAAAGATCTTAACATTTTCTTTATCTAAATATGTACTAGCAACCATTCATACTCATTCTCCACATATTGAACATATCTTGCTAAGTAATATAATGCTAAATTTGATGATTTCTTAATAGTAATAAATCCATAACTTTTGGGTAATGTTTATTTTTCACATGATTGATAATCATCCTATTATGAAAAATTTTGGGCATCATTTTATTGCTTTGACTATTGACAAAAATCTTCTCCAATTTCAATATTCTTTACACCAAGATGCAGTCCGAAATTACAAGAGATGCTAGAAGGGGCTTTAATATGCTCTAATTTATCAATCTTGAAAGGGAAAAAAAGACATTTGTGATATTGTTGTAATCAGTTATGCTTTGTGATCGGGTAGAGAATGGATTGAATATTGGTATATTCATATTCGTATCCTTAGTTTTTCAGTGAATACGAAAATGGATATAGATATTAAATAGATAATAGAATTAGTATCTATATTTATTCTAAAAAAATATGGATAATGTTTACACTATATTCAGATCAATGGTGAAGATCGATTAATAACGGGACTTGAAAGGCCATCCAATATAGATTGGGTAACCATGGATCTTCAAAAGGGATATCTTTTATAAGTTGAATAATAGGTTTTGAAAGGATGTCAACTTTCCATCAAATACTGATATATAAATCTAAAACAAAATTAGTAGGCTGAAATACATGGCTAGTAGGCTAAGTTATACTTAGTTAGCTAGTTGAAGTACTTCAATGATAAGATGAAATATACAGTTACTAGACTGATTACTATTAGAAAAATATGTACATTAGATCAAGTATTAGAAAAGTAGGCCGAAATACCAAGAATGTAGGTTGATATATCAAGGGTGTAGGTCAATACACTAAGAATGTAGACTAGTACACTAATCAGCTTAGGCGCAGACCAATGTGCCAAGGATGCAGACCGATATATCAAGGGTATAAATTGATATATCAAGAAGGCAGATCGAGTTAATAGGATGTATATCTGGAGGGTGAAAGTTATCCCTCTAGAATGAGGCCTTAATAGAGCAAAGTTTTAGCATGGTGGCTAGCTAAGTGTTACCACTACCTAAGACTGAGGAGAAGTGGTCATATTAACTACCATAGTGGGAATAGTGGTTTATGTGGCACAATAGAAAAGATGAGTGTCCAAAATAAATAGTGGTTCTTATCTCTCCACTACCTGCGAGACCAGATTTAGAAATAGTGGCTCATGTGGCATATTGTATCAAAGATAGCCATGTAAAATGAGAAGCGATTCCAATTTTCTACTACTCATGATGTAAGAAGAAAAGAAGTACTATCTACTTTGGCAATAGTGGCCCATATAGTATACAATAGTGAGGGCAGGTATCCAAAGCTACGTATTAATATTCATCTTACTAGTTAAAAGTACTCATAAATGTTCGGTTGTAACTGTGGAAAGGACCCATCTTTAGATAATGAAATGTATCTTTTATCTTTAGTACTTGTTTCTTTATTATTTTATTCTACATTAGTTTTATATAGTTTAGGCAGCATTCACTTTTTTTCAAAAATCGTTGAAGTTTCAACACTCCCGAACCTGTTCTTATCGTCTTTGAGTTCTATAGGCTCGTGGTACACGACGCAAGACTCTTGGTTGACCATTAACTTGCTATTATATTTTCAGTGAAAAAATAAAGAAAACTATAGTTATCCTAAGCATAAATAAGTACAAGTCAAATATTAGTTATATCTATATTACTTTTATCCAAATACATATATAAACTAGATATTATTTAGACATAAAATGAATATTTAATTGAACTCAATGATGAAACTAAAATTAATCATATAATCATAAAGAATAGGAATATAATTTATTATGTAGGTTGCATGCAACAATTGTAACTAAAGATTTAAGGCATGATTATTAAATTTGTATGAAGATGGTCAATAGTCCAAGTCACTAGGTTGATTGGATTAGTATAAAAATATTAAAAATTAAAATTACTTAAAATAATAAATGATATAAAAATATAAATAATTTTTGTATCAAATATCATCATACTCCTTATGTCACGCCCCCGACCCGAGATTTGTGGATCGAGGGTCGCGGCAACCGCCGCATACTCATGAAGAACTCTCTCCATAAGCATGCAAGGCATCTCATCACGATATCAATGCATCGCAGCGGAATAAATTCAAATAATTATTATTCAACTGTAATTCATGTAATTAAATCAAATGTCTTACATCCAATAAAATTTTTCTAAAACAATAAATCTAAATTCAATTGAAGTGTTGACAATGCTAAATCTCGCCTCTAAAAGCTCTGTCCCAATATTTCTTCCCACATTCGAAATTAATTATCTGAATCTGAAAAATAGAAAGAAAGGTAATGAGCTAGACAGCCCAGTAAGTAACAAATATCTCAACCAGATATTTCAGATATTATAAAATTTTTAAGAATAAAGCTGCAATTAAACATAAAAATATATTTCATGCTGATTTAATGCAAATCCAATATTTTCAAATATTCACATATAATATAATCATAAATCCGATCCGATTCAAAACACTCGAAACTCAACAGCCTCGACTATGACCAACATTTAACCCCCATTGGTGGGGTCCACAAAATACCAGCGCACAACCCCCACTGGCAGGGTCCACAAGTACCAGCGCACAACCCCCACTGGCAGGGTCCAGAAATACCAGCGCACAACCCCCACTGGCAGGGTCCACAAAGTACCAACGTATAATCCCCATTGGCGGGGCCCACTGAAACATAGTTAGGCTGAGAGCATAAATTCGATCTGTATCAAAACACTTAGTACCACAACATAGATCATAATCTTTCACTAAACATGTGCATAAATCGATATACCATAACATTTCAAAAGCACTTTTCTTTCAAAACATAATTTCGTAAATCATGCATAATTTCAGAGAATAATTTTTTATTTTCAAAATAAATATGGAATATCTTAGAAAGATGATTCATTACTTACCTTTCACGGAGCACTGAATAAATGGATCGACTAACTTCTAGGAGATTCTTCCGTGCCTATTATTCAAAATTATATTTTTACATTAATTTTAATTCAAAATTAAATCTAACAAATCTCAAAATCAAAATCTCGCTTAAAATCAGACTCGTCTCTAAACTTGATCAGAATCATCAGATGAAGCCTTCCACTACGTTAATCCTAGAGGAATAACTTTAGAGAGAGAGGAATCCATCAAGAGAGAGAAATATTTTAGAGAGAGAAAATTCTAGA
This sequence comes from Elaeis guineensis, assembly GCF_000442705.2. NCBI lineage: Eukaryota > Viridiplantae > Streptophyta > Magnoliopsida > Arecales > Arecaceae > Elaeis > Elaeis guineensis. Next base: position 41,808,993 of record NC_026007.2, on the reverse strand, counting down.
GAGAGAAAGTAGAGAGAGAAAGTCCAATTCTAGAGAGAGAAAATCAGAGTTCAGACTGAGACAAGAGAGAGAAGAGAGAGAAACTCTCTCTCATCAATTTCAATTTATTTATTTATTTATTTATTTATTTACTTACTTATATATATATATATAAATATACATATTTATTTATTTATTTATTTTTATTAATATTATTATTATTTTCTTTTCTTTTCTTTTTCTTCTTTTTTTTTTCTTTTTCTTTCCTTTTCTTTTCTTTTTCTTTTCTTTTTCTTTTTCTTTTCTTTTCTTTTCTTTTTCTTTTCTTTTTCTTTTTCTTTTTCTTCTTTTCTTTTCTTTTTCTTTTCTTTTCTTTTTCTTTTTTTTTTTCTTCTTCTTCTTCTCGGTTCTTCCCGCACCGGAACAGGGGACCGGCGTCCCCTCGGCCTTGACCGGCCGTTCGGGCCACGGCCGCCGCGGCGGAGGCCGGCGGCCGACGGGGGTCACTCCCCCGGTCACGGAGGAGACATGGCCGGCGATCAATTCCGATCGCCGGCGCCGGAAATTCAAGGAGAAGAAACCCAAAAACAGGGTCGCTTTCCCGACGGAAAAATCAGCGACTCTCGTCGCCGGCAGCCGCGCACAGGAGCATGGGAGGAAGGAGAAGAAAGAGGGGAGGAAGAGGAAGACTTACCTCAGCCTCCGGAGACCTCGTCGGCGGCAATCACGGCGAGAAATCAACCGGTGTCCGCGGCTTAATTTCGGGAAAATCGGAGGGAAGGAGAGGAAGAAGAGGCCGATGATCGGTCTCAAGGGAAAGGGGTCTTCTTATAGATCACCCTAGGACTCCGAGGGGTCCTAGGAGTCCTATTTTGCCCGAGAATCACCGGAGAAGAAGACTCCTACCGGGAGTCTTCTTCCCGGTTTCTCTGTTTTTTTTTTTTTTTTTTTTTTTTTAGTTTTGGGCTATCACATTCTTCACCCCTAAAAAGAAATTTCGTCCTCGAAATTTTTCATACCTGTCACCATTGTATTGGAAGCCTGTGGATTCTGCTGAGTAAGTGCATAAACTCTTCCCTGAGTTTTAGAAATCGGTCCGCCACCCTTATGTTGTCCTTCATGAGTTCTTTTGCCAGCTTGATTTTCAGTATTTAGCGGGCAGCTAGCAATTTTATGATCCTTCTGTCCACATTTGAAACAAGCACCGGTATTCCAATAGCAATCCTTATCTGCATGATTTTTGCCACATCTGGAGCACGGCTCACCATCAATCTGTTGAGTCTTATTGTCTACTGCTCCCTTAGCTGATCTTTTGATGTTTTTATTATTCTGCCCTTGTGTATCATTTGATTGTGCTCTCTTTCTTTGCCTTCTTTCCCTTTCCATGCGTTCTTCATTGACTTCCCTTTCAATTATCAGTGCTTTGTTTACCACATCTGCATAAGTTGTCAATTCATAAGGAACCACTTATTTTCGAATCTCAGTTCTCAGTCCCATCTCAAACTTGTGAACACGTTCTTGCTCACCATCCACTAATCTCGGAGCAAATTTTGCTAACTCTGTAAATTTTGCTTCATATTCGGTCACACTCATACCCTTTTGCTTCAAATAAATAAACTCTTGCTCTTTCTGGATCCTTATACTCCGAGGAAAATACTGATCATAAAATGCAATCCGAAATCTTTCCCAGGTAAGTATTTCGCCATCTTGTTCATGCTTGCGCTGTAGTCGCTGACACCAGTTGTATGCTTCTCCTTGTAGTAAATAAGCTGCATATCGAATCTTTTCTTCATCAAGACACTCTTGGACAGCGAAAGCCTTCTCCATCTCCATTATCCAGTTGTCAGCCTCCAAAGGTTCAGTAGTCCCCTTGAAAGCTGGAGGAGCAAGCTTTTTAAATTCTGAAATGCTGTTCCGTTGTACTGGTTGCTCTCCATGTTGTGGTGGTGGATGCTGATGTTGTTGTGTATCTCGTTGTATCTGTTGTTGTTCAAACATTTGCTGCTGCATTTGTTGTTGCGCTTGTACCATCCTGATTAGGGTCTGCATTAACTGAGCCATATCTGGTTCTTGACGTGCTCTCGAAGTACTCCCATTAGGATCTACAACTCCCTCCTCCTGAGGGGTGCCACTGGTCAGATGGGGAGTGCTACCATCCCGTGGTTGTGATGTCTCTCTTGCAATTCCTTGAGTAGTTCTTGTCATTCTACGGGGAGGCATGATAACCTTGTAGTAGTAAAACCTTATTAGATTCATTTATCTATTTGTTAGGATGGGTTTATTATGATGTTCATACTCTAACGTCCCCATATTCCTAATGTTTACCCACCTACACTCATACTATGTCAAATTCTATGTGTCATAATTTATCCACTTATGCTCTGATACCATATTAATTGTCACGCCCCCGATCCGAGATTGTGAATCGAGGGTCATGACAACCGCCGCATACTCATGAAGAACTCTCTCCATAAGCATGCAAGGCATCTCATCACGATATCAATGCATCACAGCGGAAAAAATTCAAATAATTATTATTCAACTGTAATTCAAGTAATTAAATCAAATGTCTTACATCCAATAAAATTTTTGCTAACAATAAAACAATAGATCTAAGTTCAATAAAGTGTTCACAATGCTAAATCTCGCCTCTAAAAGCTCTGTCCCAATATTTCTTCCCACATTCGAAATTAATTATCTGAATCTGAAAAATAGAAAGAAAGGTAATGAGCTAGACAGCCCAGTAAGTAACAAATATCTCAACCAGATATTTCAGATATTATAAAATTTTTAAGAATAAAGCTGCAATTAAACATAAAAATATATTTCATGCTGATTTAATGCAAATCCAATATTTTCAAATATTCACATATAATATAATCATAAATCCGATCCGATTCAAAACACTCGAAACTCAACAGCCTCGACTATGACCAACGTTTAACCCCCATTGGTGGGGTCCACAAAATACCAGCGCACAACCCCCACTGGCAGGGTCCACAAGTACCAGCGCACAACCCCCACTGGCAGGGTCCAGAAATACCAGCGCACAACCCCCACTGGCAGGGTCCACAAAGTACCAACGTATAATCCCCATTGGCGGGGCCCACTGAAACATAGTTAGGCTGAGAGCATAAATTCGATCTGTATCAAAACACTTAGTACCACAACATAGATCATAATCTTTCACTAAACATGTGCATAAATCGATATACCATAACATTTCAAAAGCACTTTTCTTTCAAAACATAATTTCGTAAATCATGCATAATTTCAGAGAATAATTTTTTATTTTCAAAATAAATATGGAATATCTTGGAAAGATGATTCATTACTTACCTTTCACGGAGCACTGAATAAATGGATCGACTAACTTCTAGGAGATTCTTCCGTGCCTATTATTCAAAATTATATTTTTACATTAATTTTAATTCAAAATTAAATCTAACAAATCTCAAAATCAAAATCTCGCTTAAAATCAGACTCGTCTCTAAACTTGATCAGAATCATCAGATGAAGCCTTCCACTACGTTAATCCTAGAGGAATAACTTTAGAGAGAGAGGAATCCATCAAGAGAGAGAAATATTTTAGAGAGAGAAAATTCTAGAGAGAGAAAGTAGAGAGAGAAAGTCCAATTCTAGAGAGAGAAAATCAGAGTTCAGACTGAGACAAGAGAGAGAAGAGAGAGAAACTCTCTCTCTCATCAATTTCAATTTATTTATTTATTTATTTATTTATTTACTTACTTATATATATATATATATAAATATACATATTTATTTATTTATTTATTTTTATTAATATTATTATTATTTTCTTTTCTTTTCTTTTTCTTCTTTTTTTTTTCTTTTTCTTTCCTTTTCTTTTCTTTTTCTTTTCTTTTTCTTTTTCTTTTCTTTTCTTTTCTTTTTCTTTTCTTTTTCTTTTTCTTTTTCTTCTTTTCTTTTCTTTTTCTTTTCTTTTCTTTTTCTTTTTTTTTTCTTCTTCTTCTTCTCGGTTCTTCCCGCACCGGAACAGGGGACCGGCGTCCCCTCGGCCTTGACCGGCCGTTCGGGCCACGGCCGCCGCGGCGGAGGCCGGCGGCCGACGGGGGTCACTCCCCCGGTCACGGAGGAGACATGGCCGGCGATCAATTCCGATCGCCGGCGCCGGAAATTCAAGGAGAAGAAACCCAAAAACAGGGTCGCTTTCCCGACGGAAAAATCAGCGACTCTCGTCGCCGGCAGCCGCGCACAGGAGCATGGGAGGAAGGAGAAGAAAGAGGGGAGGAAGAGGAAGACTTACCTCAGCCTCCGGAGACCTCGTCGGCGGCAATCACGGCGAGAAATCAACCGGTGTCCGCGGCTTAATTTCGGGAAAATCGGAGGGAAGGAGAGGAAGAAGAGGCCGATGATCGGTCTCAAGGGAAAGGGGTCTTCTTATAGATCACCCTAGGACTCCGAGGGATCCTAGGAGTCCTATTTTGCCCGAGAATCACCGGAGAAGAAGACTCCTACCGGGAGTCTTCTTCCCGGTTTCTCTGTTTTTTTTTTTTTTTAGTTTTGGGCTATCACACCTTAATTATAGCATAAGCAAAAAGTAGTCATAAATTATCTATTTTAAGAGAACTTGTAAGAAAAAATATATTCAAAGACAATAGCACATAGAAGTTATTAACATTTTTAAATATTTTTAGCATTAAAATTTAAGATATCATAAAATTAGTTTTTCATTAATTTAAGATATCATAAAATTAGTTTTTAATTTTATGAAAAACTAGTATTTTTTTAAAGGAATAATCATTAAAATATGAAATATCATCATATAAATGAAATGGTTATTCAATAATCTGAATAATTTTCCATAATCCAAAAAAAAAAAAAATCACCTAGATAAAGCAGAAGCAACTTTTGTGGTTTAACGGGTGGGTTTTGAAATATACCCAATTAGCCTTTACAAATTATTTTAGAGAATTTTTTATCGCATATCTAGATCCAAATTCGGAAAACTTTAAAAATCTAATTCAAAGCCCCACTCCATTGGATACTATAAATTTCTATCCAAGTCCGATCGAAAATAGGATATGGAAACTGGATCCCCTGGGTTTTAGTTGGAAAAGATACAAACTCATGGGGATATATTTGTTACATTAGTTTGTCTTCTTATTTAGGTTGTTTATGCCTGTTTCATTTTTGGTTCAAGGTTTATGCCTGTTTTCAAGCCAATAGTATTGCACCCGTCTGCTCACCTGCTTAGGTGGTCATCTGGTTTAGAGACTCATCAACTAGTATACTCGTTTGGCTCTTGCTCAGCATGGTGTCTCACACATTTTGTTTTTATTTAGTTGATTTACATTTTTCATACATTATTTAGTTGATTTTCTTAATACAAATGGAAGACAATATTTAAGTTAATATTGTAAAGAATGACGTTATTAGCTAAACTTTTTGATAGAGAAAAATAACGTAAAACTTTTCTGAATTTTAAACGTCAAATACTAAGTTATTAATTTCAAACGTTAAACATTTTGAGCCACTTTTTTTGTTTTTATTTAGTTGATTTACTTCTTTTCTTTTTAATGTCATATTTAATTGATTCGTCACTAGCGGTAGGAATTAATATTTATTTAATATGCTAACGAATAAAGTTTTTAGAAGAAGTTTGCATGAGAAAAAATAACTTATTTTTTACATATAATATTACATTTTATTTTATTATAAAAAGAACAACATAGATATCGTCTTGCCCACCTTATTTTTATTTAGTTGATTTACTTCTTTTCTTTTTTAGTACAATATTTTGTTGAATTTTTTTTTTTTTACTATTGTTGGGGGCCAATATTTAATCTGATATGGTAAAGAATGATGTTCTTAACAAAAGTTTGCAGGTGAAAAATTAACATAAAAAAATTTTGAAAATTTTAAATGTTAAAATTTTATTATGAAGAATTAAAAATGGAGGTATTTTAAAATACCTCATTCTTTCCCTCTATCCTCTCCAGCTCGCCACTGCCATTCGAACCCCTGACCCGGTTGGAGTGGCGGACTGCCCTAACAACCGGAAGCGTGGGCTGGCAGTGCATGCTCCCACAAACTATATATTAGTGGTACCATGTAGCAATACATCCCCTATCATTTGTTTCAAGTCATCGGACCATCTGCTGTAAGGTGACTGGTTATGATAGACTGTCATTCTCTGGAAGTGAAAAATGCAGGAAATTGCAATAGGAAACCTGAGGAAAACAGCTAGCGAACTAAAACAAACTTATTTTGGATGTAAGATTTAGGTCCAAAATTGACTCATCCTCGATGGAGTTGGTGTTAGGATTTTTTTCTCAGTTTTTCACCCATGCTTTTCATTAATCTCATTAATTAAAGCTTCATATGTCAATATATATGGAAAAGGGTTGAAAGGAAAAAATAGATCTAGTCTGTTTTACGTCAAAGCAATAGATCTAACCTATTGAATCATAGCATCGGAAACATAAAAAACTTTCAAAACCTTTATGTGAACAAGACTCCGAGATCTGATCTTTGGAGTTATATTAGGGAAAAATCCAAGCAAAGAATCCAATGCAACATAAGTAAAGATATCAAGAATCAAAATAAGAAAAATACTTTTTCTTATTTCATACCTTTACGTGGGTAGATGATTTCCCCAAGTGATGATTGTGGTAAGATTCTCTTCTAGCTACATATGCGCCTGACCTCTATAAATATTCACACGGAGATGAGGGCTGATCAGCAACCTTCTTGATTCTTCGGGATGCTAGCTTCTTTGTAGAATGTTTGCCTGATAGATGAAGTTCTCAACACCTTGAGAATCACAGCAAAACTTTGATTTCTTCTTGATGCTTTTGTTGAAATCTGAATTTCAGCAAGAAGATGGAGATAAGGAAGAAGTCTTGAGGCATGGAGGAGAGAGGAAAGAGGATGGGGTGGCAGCCTAAAGATAGGGGAGAGCTTCACAAGCCAAATTTCTTATTTTATGCCTTAGGGTGGTCACCTATTTATAGGCTAATAAATCCTAGGACTTCACAAGAGTCCAAAATCAAGGGAACTCTTTAGAATAGAGTCCCGAAGGCTAGGCACTCTTTATGGCTGCCGCCCATGCCTTGAAGCCTTCCTTTTATGGCCAAAAGTGGGCGCCTAGGGTTTTCATGAAACCCTAGTGTGCCGCTCCATGTGAGATAGGTCGAAGCTTCCTTGTTTGGTCCTTAATGTGGTGCCTAGGGTTTTATTCAAGAGACCCTAGGGTGTGGACCCAATTGACTTGATCAAAGTCAACTCAAATTAGTTTAGAAAAATCAGGTTCAGGTGACATACATCTAATGCATCCAAACCTTTTTGGATGCATGTGACCTAAGCCCAAAGCTTGATCCAAATTCAATTAAACTCAAATCTCTATTTGATTCAACTTGAATTTAGCTATAATTAATTTGATCCAATTAAATTAAGATGTGCAACATTTGCACCTGTCTTCTCGAATTTGCTAACATTTAACAATTAAGTCCTTGCTATTTGTATTAATCACAAATTAGTCTAATTTATCAATCACATTGATAATATTGGATCCAACCATCTGATCAGTCTCAGTCTCTTATTGTCTATGACCCCATAAGTTTTATTTTGGCTGGTAGTGAGAAAAGTTACGATCCCTATCACAACATCATTGAAACAATTTCAATTATCAAATGAGAATTATCGATCATCAAGATAATCCTTATGGATGCACAATCCATCAGTGACACCTAGCAGCATGTAGTGGTAATCCAACAGAATAGAAAGTGAACCTCTAGATACAGTTACCATGCGATACAGTCTTTCTATCAGGATCCCGATAAGATAGAGGTTATGAATTACTCATCAAACCACAACATCTGTTATATATAAGATTTATTCAACTTGAGTTTTTGAAGTGAAGTATGTGAAAATTCTTTTCTACTATTCACACTGTCTTGACCAAGATCTTCTAAACTCAGTCTCATATATTATATAAGACCATCTTTTTTATCTATCAAGGATGATAGATTTTATTTAGATGTACATTCTATTCTTACAACAAATCTACTATAGCCAACATGCACTAGGAGGATCTATATGGCTAGAGACTAAGTTTATGTATAGTCAAACTATAGCAATCTCATTGTGAACAGTCGAGGCATCACAGATCTAAGGACTAGATATACTACTATAGCATCGAGCGAGTCACTGACAAGTGGATAGCTATTTAAGTGACTTCTCATAAAGGTCACGCTTGATATTTTTGTTCTTTAACAAAAATCTACACTCTCACTCTAGTGTCCCTATACTATAGACTTGAGACTCGTCTATCTAGAAAAAAATGATCTGTGTATCAATTTTAGTAGATTAATCACCGTCTTCATGATGATCGATCGATCAGAAGTAATAAGAAATTAATCACTAACGATCATGTCTTAAATTCTAACTCTTAAAAATATGTGCCATTATCTTATTAATCCCTAGGACTATTCATGGACACAAAAATATGAATAAAAAATAACCCAAATTTTATTTCATTAATAAATCAAAAGATACAAATTATGTCCTTAGATAAATTATATTTGTTGGTCTAATTGGCTTCTAGGGCATACATTTAACAATCTTCCACTTGCACCCAAGTCAATTGGCCACAAATCTAAGTTTCATTTTTCAAAGTGAATTTTGATCTTTTGTTGGCTCAACTGCTTGGTTAGCAGATCTGCCACATTATCTATGGTGTCTACTCTCTACACCTTGATATACTTCTTTGTGAGATAATTATGGATGAGGTGAAATCATCGCTTTATGTATTTGAATTTTTGATGAGACCTCTACTCCTTAGCTAGGGCTATGGCACCGTTGTTGTCGTAATAGAGTGGTATGGTATATGATAACATCACATCCAGCTCAATAATAAATTTTTTGAATCAGAATGCCTACTTAGCAGCTTTCGATGTGGCGATATACTTAGCTTCAATGGTGGAGTTCACTATGATAGGCTGCTTAGAACTCTTCCAGCTCACTACACCATCATTGCATAAGAAAATACTATCTGATGTCGACTTTCGATCATCAATATCAGATATAAAGTCTGTTTGTATATCCTTGAACCCTCAATTCTCCTCCTTCAAAGATAAAAAATGTATCCTTACTCTTTCTCAAGTACTTAAGGATATATTTCACAGCTATCCAATTTTTCTCACCTAAATTTGACTAATATCTGCTTGTGACACTTACAGCATGAGCTATATCAGGTCATGTACATAGCACGGCAATCATGAGACTCCCTATAGCCGAAGCATAAGGGATGTTGCTTAAGCGTTGTATCTCTTCTGATGTGTTGGGGCACATCTTTTTAGAGAGATGAATCCCATGCTTGAAAGACAGAAGACCACTCTTGAGATTTTTCATGGTGAATCTCTTCAGTACTTTCTCAATATACATCTTCTGTGAAAGATTAGCATCCTCTTAGATCTATCTTTATAGATCTTTATTTTTAAAATATAGGATGCTTCTCCAAGATCCTTCATGGAGAATTCCTTAGACAACTATATTTTGACTGAAATCAATATGAAAATATCATTTCCAACTAGAAGGATGTTATCTATGTACAATATGAGGAAAGTGACAGCATTCCTACTGATCTTCTTGAATACATGTGGTTTCTCTTCATTGTTGATGAAACCAAATGATTTGATCACATCATTGAAATGGATGTTCCAACTTCGAGACACTTGCTTGAGTCCATTAATAGATTTTTATAGTTTGCAGACTTTGTGATTTTCATCACTGAAATAAAACTCAGAGGCTGTTCCATATAGATATCTTTCTTAAGATATCTATTCAGAAAAATAATTTTTACATCCATCTACCATAGCTCATAATCATGATATGCTGTAATCGCAAGCAATGTTCGAATGGACTTCAGTATAGTTACTGACGAAAAGATATCCTAAGAGTCAATACCTTCATGTTGATTATAACCTTTAGCCACAAGCCTGCCTTAAAGGTCTCTACCTTTCCATCCGAACCAATCTTTCTTTTATAGATCTATTTACATCTAATAGGTACTATACTTTCTGATAGATCTACTAAGGTCCAAACTTGATTTAAGTGTATTGAGTCAATCTTAACTTCATAGCTTCTAACCATTTCTCGAAGTCGATACTAATATTATCTCGCTGTAGATTTTAGGGTCACTTCCATGTACTCCTTTCTAATGAAGAATATTTTTTTACATCCTCTGTGATGATACCTAGGTATTTCTCAAGAGGATAAAAAATCATACTAGATCTATGAGGTGGAGGAGGAGGTGCATGTATTGGCTCAGATTGAATAGGTTCCATAGGTTCTGAGACTTATTGCTCTTCAAAGACTTTTTCTTCAAGCCCAATCTACCTCCTACTACTTCCATCTTGAATGAATTATTTTTTAAGGAAGATAACATGTCAGTTCACAATCATATTGTGATCCTCTAGAAAGTAGAAATAATATCTTAAAGACTCCTTAGGATACCCTATGAAATGAGGTTTCATAGATCTGATCTTAACTTTCCTACTTGTAGTCTTTTGATATGGGCCAGGATATCCCCAAATCTTGATATGACTAAGACTTGATTTCTTACTATGCAAAATCTCGTATGGTGTAGTAGGAACGATTTTAGAAGGAACCCTGTTCAATGGTACTTAGTAGTAAGGAAACTATATCCCCAAAGAAACAAGAAAAGATTAGTGAAGCTCATCATGGATTGAACCATATCCAATAAAGTTCTATTTCTCTATTCTGAAACCTCATTGAGTTGAGACATTAAAGATGGAGTCTATTATGAGACTATACTATATTTCTTGAGATAACTTAAAAATTTCTCATTAAGGTATTCATCTCCTCGATCTATTCGAAGAATCTTTAAAGATTTTCTAGTTTGCTTTTCTACTTCAATTCTGAATTTTTTGAACTTTTCAAAGACTTCAGATTTATGTCTCATAAGATACACATATCCGTATCGTGAATAATTATTGATAAAGATGACGAAGTAGAGATAACTTTGTTGGAAATAGTGTCCCAAAGCCAATCGTCAGTCTGTTGACGGTTGTGCTCATTTTTGTATTTATACATGAATTATAAATTAATAAAAACTATTTTAACATTTTTCATCACAAAATGTTTCATCTTCTAATGAACTCCTATGTTGTGGTGAAGTCTTTAGGACTATTTAGACTCGACAAAAGAGGATTTATCGTTTAGTCCTTAAATCTGTTCGCGATCAAATGATACGTTGTTACCAAGGACGATAACGTTTATCAAGCATAGGTTGTTGTGTGCCATATAGGTTGGTTGTCCTCTTAATCAATGAGTGTGGAGACACTAGAATGGCATACAGGTGAGATATAAAGATACATCTGCACTGAATGTGACCGACTCTGGAGCTATTTCTGCTGTCAAGATTTGCTCCAATGGAATATGCGTATAAATATCCCTCCGACCTGAGACCGCCATGGTGACTTGCAAGCAACTCACTGTACTTAGGCACTGGACTACCTAAATTTTTAATTCAGTGACGGAAGGCTGCTGGGTGTAGTCAAGTACTTGATTTGTCGGTGCGTGTGTCAAGATGGGATTGACCACTCCAGTTTAGGAGCTGTGTACAGTCATGTTTTAATTTAGCAAACTCTTGGCCAGGATAGTCCTTGTGAGGAGTCACAGGACTGTTTGAATTGAGCACGATTCGGATGATCTGATCAGGGTTGACAGTTTAACCCTGAGTCATCCTAAACACAGGGGTCAAAAGGATGAATTATACAGTAACCATATTCATGTAGGTTCTGAGTGTTACGATTGTGACTCTTCGACCTATCCGAACGTCGGGTACCATTGCTAGATGGTCACTTCGATTAGTACTGGAATTGGTTCCTGTGCTACCGGCTTAAGTTCGAACCTGCGGGGTCACACACATTAGAGGTTCCTATCTGATCTGATGGCTAATGTAGAATCCTACATGTTTGAGACTCAGTGATCGAGAATCAAGATTCTCTAATCATGAGTTTCACACATTATGGGTACCAGGGTCAAGAGTCCCACTGGTTGGGATTTTTCGATCAGGGTTACATATCGATGAATTCTGATGCCTGATTGTCCATCGAATTTGGACTCAGTATTTATGAGAGATTTAATTAATGATTTGATCGCTAATTAACTCAATTTAATTGAGTAATTATTTTTGGATCAAGTCCAATTGAATTGGATTCTGTTGGGTTTGACCCGATTAGGTTAAGAGTTGACCTAATCGTCGAGATGGTTTGGTTCCTGATTTGATCAGAGGTTGGACTTAGTCAATTTCTGATTTGATTAAGATTTTATTGAGCCTAATTAAGCCTAATTAAGTTGGATTTAAATTAGTCTAATTGGACCTAACTTATTTGGTTCAATTAGGTTGGTTTAAATAATTAAACCACCTTGACCCAATCTCCATGCGCCACCTCACTTCCATTGTACCCATTTGAATTCATGAGAAGGAACTTCTCATGAATTTTTTTCTCATGCCAAGCCCTCTCCATGCCCCACTTTAATGTGCCAAATGAATGGATAAGGATGATTAGTTGGCCATTCAAATTCAAAATAAAGTTTGAATTTGAATGGGCAATCAATCTTTGCACCTTATCCCTTTTTTTACGTCCCATTTATTACATGAGAAAAAGTTTCTCATGAAATCACTTCATGCATAATTTAAGCCATGCCTCACGCCTTTAGTGGATAAGGGATGAGTTGGTGTCTATTTGAATTTAAAATTTGATTTGAATTCAAATGTGCAATTACTCATCTTTATCCTTTCTTTTGGATAAGACGTTTGATGTTGTTATAAAAGGAGGAGAAGAGTGGGGCATGTAAGAAGAAGATTTTTGGAGAAAAATTCTGGAGCGTGAGAAGTCTTGTGCGTGAGAAGGAAGTCCATATCCTTCCAAGAGAAAAAAAAAAGAAAAGAAAGAAAAGTGGGTGCAAGGTTTCTGGTGAGTTCCCTAGAGTTTTAGCCTGGGGTTCGGGAAGTGAGAAAATGAGCTACGAGTGTCGTGAGCCCACAAAATCTCAGGAAGATCTTCAACATCCTCTCAAGCATGTCTGTTAATGATCCAGAGTATCTGAAGAATCGACAGACATCGATCGAAGGAGTTCGATCAGCATCGACTGTCAAAAGGGCTCTACAATGAGCTAGCACTCGTGAGGAGTCGATCAGATCGGGAGCTTCGTGTGGATGATCTGCAGAGGTCAGATATATTGTGTGGCTACATCACGATGATCAGACTCTTCCGACGATGATCTGATTGTGGCGATCTTCTACCCGCACAAAGGTATTGTGTTTTGAACACATTACAATAAAGTATTTATTATTCAAATTCAAATTTTAAATTTAAATATATGCATGCTATATATCATATTTAGATCCTAGTGTAGGATAGATTCATATTAATTAATTAGATTAATTAATATTTTTTCACTGTAAAATCATGATTTTGAAAATTTTTAAAATTACCATTTTACCCCTGCACTGAATTTTCCCACAAATAGTATCAGAGCGGGTTCTTAGATATGATATATATATTTGCATACGTAGATTAAGTTGTAATCTAAAAGTTTAAATTTAAAATTCAAAATTTAAAATTTAAATTTTGAAAGTTGTTCGAAATTCAAAATTCAAAAATTTGAAATTCAAAATTTAAAATTTGAATTTTGAAATTTGAAATTTAAAATTTAAAAATTTGAAATTCAAAATTTGAAATTTGAAATTTGGTTAAAATTTCAAATTTGAAATTTAAAATTTAAAATTCAAAATTTAAAATTCAAAAATTTGAAATTTGAAATTTGAAATTTGTTTGAAATTTAAAATTTAAAATTTAAAATTTAAAATTTGAAATTTAAAATTTAAATTTTAAAATTGGTATATTTAGATATACTTGATCCAAGTAGCAAGTAATCGAATTGGGTTGGTTGCCATGGCCGTCCGGTCATAGGAGAAAAGTAGGGTTTAAAGGCCCTCTCCTCCCATTCGATGGGGTCTCCTATGGTGGTAGGGGTGCCGCTGCAATTATATCCCATGCAGATGAAGCAGTGAAAGAAATTAATTGTAAAGGTTCAATTATAAAATTTATCATGAATGTGTTAGATTAGATCTAAAGAAATATTCATGATTTATTTTGATTAAGTTATTTTCTGTTATGTAATTAGCAATAGGATTGCTATTTATGAAATGTGCTGATCTATTTGTGAAATGAGTCAACATATTTGGTGAACAGAAAATAAAACCTTTCAAATTTAAAAATTATTTTCGAAATGCCAAATCCTGACCCATCAGTCCAAATACTTAATTAAAAGAATTAAGTGTTGTCTAGTAGGTCTAGAATTGTGAATTAAGATCTAAGACAATTGCATAAACTTGTGGGTCAATGGGTTAAATGGATTAGGTCCATAATTGGGTTAGACCTAAGGTTAGCTTAAAGAAATAGACTAAATTAGAGTAATTGGTCAAATCTAATCAAAAGTTGAATTAGATTAGGTCAAGGATACTCTAGACTCAACTCCAATAGTTGTAGTTGAATGGGTCCATGTCTTTAACTAGACCAAGATAGACTTAATTCATGGCTACGCGGTGGAACCCTATTTAATAAGTTGATCAAATTAAAACTAATGAACCGGTTGGTGTCTAAGGTAAGTTTGGCATTTTGACCAGTGGTTTTTAAGTGTGAGCTACTTGAAGTGATTCGATCTCTGACGAGTTAATGGCTTATCCCCACCACTGATCTCACTTACCTGGCCAACCTGGTGAATTAGGTTTTGATTAGATCACTTGGTGATTAGGGCTCACCCATGTCATTAGGTAAATCAGTTTGACAGATTTAGGTGCTCCTAATGCCAGTTTTAATTAAATCTTTTTTTTTAATCTGACTTGGTGAAGTCAGTGGGAGGATTGAAATTTATCGGATATTTTCTTCTCATCTATCCTTTAATAAAATCCTCAAAAATTATTAGGTCCCTAAAAATGATTAAGTTATATTGATAACTAAGTCATAGCCTCCTATTAAGTGAGTGATAATGAGTCCATTAGTTTAATAATCATTGGAGGCCCAAAGGCCTGGTGCTTATTGACTAATGGAATTATCATTCATAATATGATAATTTGGTTTAAGTCTTTCTGATGGTGGTCAGGTTGGCCGGCCAAAGTCGGGTCTGATCATTTATTGGTCCGATTCACCAAATCAAATCATGTTAATGGTTGGACCTAACCAGATCTTTTCAGTGGAGGCCAAAGCCTACTGATTAGGTTCTGGGGCAAAATCAATTACTAGAAGTTGTTTAGAGAAACAACTGGTTATGAACCTACCCATAGATGCACATGGGTTGACCAACCAAAGTTGGGCTCGTGTGTAGTCTGTGTGGATTCTAGTACCCACTAAGGAATTAAAGTAATTCCTCGAATTGGAGGTTGAGGCTACCAGTTCGTAAAAATATTGGAAGAAACTTTACACTAAAGTCCAAGTCTTTAGTATTTATAATTTATGTACTAATAGAGGTCTGATTTTTTTTTATGCAGCTATGGCCACTACCCTGTCCCTCCAGTCATTATTAGATAATGACAAGCTCATGAGACCTAATTTCGATAGCTGGTATCGAAAATTAAAAATCATCCTTGAGCATGAGTGGATCCTTTATGTAGTAACGGATCTGACACCTGAGGAGCCAGCCCCGAACGTTAGAGGGACGGTCTGAGAAACTTATCAGAAGTGGCTCAACGATCGCACCACCGTTCGGTGCATTATGCTGGTGGCAATGAATGATGAGTTCAACCACAGGTTCGAGAATGCCCAGCCATAGGAGATACTTCAAATGTTGAACGACTCCTTTGGCATGTCTGACGATGTTGAAAGGCACAAAACTAGTTGTGCCATTTTCAATGCTCGGATGAGGGATGGAGCCTCAGTCACTGATCATGTACTGTACATGATCAAAATGATTGAGCGCCTAACTAAACTGGGCTTTCCCCTGCACGAGCAGCTCGGTAAGGATGCGATCCTTAATTCATTGCCCAAGTCCTTCCTCCCCTTCCTTACTCATTTTCGGATGACAAAGCCTGCAGAGAACTACCACGGTTTGTTGGGGTTGCTGCAGAACTTTGAGAAGGATCACCAGCTCCATAAGGAGTTAGTGAATGTTGTGGGAGGGTCTTCTTCTGATCGTCGACCCTTTAAGAAAGGAAAGAAGAACAACAAGAAGAAGAAGAATAAGAAGGTGCAGCTGCATGCTGGGACGTCTGCACAGGGTCAGACCAAGAAGCGCAAGCCCGACCAGAGCTAGGCGGAGTGCTTCTTTTGCAAGAAGTAGGGGCACTGAAAGAGGAACTGTCCTCTATATATTGCTTCCCTGGACCCGAACAGGTCGAAGAAGAAGCAAGATACTTATATGATAACACCTTGCAACTTTTCCATTTGTGATACTACTGCCTAGGTATTGGATACCAGAAGCCCTTATCATATTTGCAATTCGATGCAGGGTCTGCAGGTCAGTAGGAGATTTGATGAAGGTGAGAGATTCCTGAATGTTGGAGATGGAAGCAAAGTTCCAGTTCTAGCATTAGGAATTATGAACCTTGTAATCAATTTTTGAAATGTAATTCTGAGTGAATATCACTATTGTCCAAGCTTTTTATTAAATATTATTTCTGTAGGCCTTTTGGCCATGAACGGTTATCAATTTTTAATAAAAAGAAATATTTACAATATCATTTTGAATGGTATTACAATGTTTGTTGGATAACTTAATAATGGAATTTACTTTCTATCATAATCTGTTAATGTGGTTCAAACCTCTGGTAAATACCCTAGAATAGATAATGTGTCAGAAGTCTACCTTTGGCACTGTAGGCTAGGTCATATCAATAAGAACAGGATAAACAGGTTGGCTCAAGAAGGAATTCTTGAAGTAGGTGATTGTGAATCACTTCCAACCTGTAAGTCCTGTCTTCTTGGTAAAATGACCAAATCACCTTTTACTGAAAAAGGTGAGCGAGCTAGTGAACTCTTGGGTTTGGTACATTCTGATGTATGTGAATCCATGAGCTCAAGTGCAAGAGGTGGATATTTCTACTTCATAACCTTCACAGATGACCTATCGAGATATGGGTATGTCTTTTTAATGAAGCATAAATCGGAGTCGTTTGAAATATTCAAACTATTCCGAAATGAGGTAGAAAAATAAATTGAAAAGTGTATTAAAACTCTTCGATCTGATCGAGGAGGTGAATACCTTTCCAATGATTTTCTGACATATCTTGGGGAGAATGAGATTCTCTCTCAGTGGACTCCTCCTGGAACACCACAACACAATGGTGTATCTGAAAGGAGGAATCAGACCTTGTTGGATATGGTTCGATCCATAATGGAGTTTGCTGGTCTGCCGATCTCCCTCTGGAGATATGCACTCGAATCGGTTTGTTACCTTCTAAATAGAGTTTCGAGTAAGTCTGTAACCAAAATGCCATATGAGATATGGATAGGACGTAAGCCAGTACTCTCGCATCTTAGGATTTGGGGGTGTCCAGCTTATGTTAAACATTTAATTACGGACAAGCTTGGACCTAGGTCTGACAAGTGTAATTTTATAGGATATCCAAAAGAGACCAAAAGGTATTACTTCTACCTAACTGATGAGCAAAAAGTGTTTGTCAGCCTTAAGGTAATCTTTTTGGAAAAGGAGTTCCTTGGTGAAGGGACTGTTGCCTCTAAGATCGAACTTGACGAAGTTCGACAGGTGGAAAAACCGACATAAGTTGCTGGACCTGAATCGGATTTGATTAGATCAGATCCAGAGCCCATTGTTCAAGCATCCTTAAGGCGATCTGGTAGAGTACCACATCAACTGGATAGATACTATGGTTTCTTGATCCGGGACGATGATCCTATCGAACTTGATGAAAATGATGAGGATCCGATCATCTACATGGATGCAATGCAGAGACCCGACTTTGAGAAATGGCTAGAAGCCATAAAATCCAAAATGAAGTTCATGAAGGTCAACGATGTGTGGACATTGGTTGACCCACCTGAAGGAGTAAAATCTATAGGGTGTAAGTGGGTCTTCAAGAGGAAGAGAGGCATAGACGGAAAGGTGGAAACCTATAAAGCCCGTCTGGTTGCCAAGGGATATCGTCAACGTTATGGTATAGACTATGACGAGACGTTTTCTCCTGTGGCAATGCTCAAATCCATTCGAATTATGCTTGCGATAGCTGTCCATCTGGACTATGAAATTTAGCAGAAGGATGTGAAGACAGCTTTCCTAAACAGAGAGCTGGATGAAGAAGTGTATATGATACAACCTAAAGGATTCACATCCACAGATGAGTCTAAGGTGTGCAGACTACAGAGGTCCATTTATGGACTTAAGCAGGTATCCCGGAGTTAGAACATACGTTTTGATAAGACGATCAAGACGTATGACTTTGTTAAGAGCGGAGAAGAGCCATGCATTTATAAGTGGGCTAATGGTTTAGTAGTAGTATTTCTTGTATTGTATGTGGATGACATTCTCTTAATCGAGAATGATGTCCCTGCATTACAGGAAATAAAGATTTGGCTGTCATCACAGTTCTCCATGAAGGATCTGGGAGAAGCTTCCTACATCCTAGGGATGAGGATCTATAGGGATAGATCTAAAAGGTTACTTGGTTTATCTCAGTCCACGTACATTGATACTATGCTGAAGAATTTCAGCATGAAGAATTTTAAGAAAGGCTATCTTCCGATAGGCCATGGAATTTCTCTCTCGAAGAGGAATTATCCGACAACACCTCAAGAGAGGGAGCGTATGGGTAGGATTCCATATGCTTCGACAGTGGGATCTATCATGTACGCCATAACATGTACACGATCAGATGTGGCATACTCACTAGGGGTAATAAGTAGATACCAATCTGATCTAGGGGAGAATCACTGGAAGGTTGTTAAAACCATCCTGAAGTATTTAAGAAATACTAAGAATCAGTGGCTTGTTTATAGTAAATCGAACTTGAGACTTATAGGGTTTACAGACTCTAGTTTCCAGTCTGATCATGATGACAGCAAAAGTATGTCGGGATTTATTTTTACCCTTAATGGTGGGGCTATCTGCTGAAAAAGTTTCAAGCAGCACACAGTGGCTGATTCAATTTGCGAGGCGGAGTATGTCGTTGCATCAGATGCTGCCAAAGAAGCAGTGTGGCTGAGAAAATTCATCATCGAGCTCGGAGTAACACCCTCCCTTGTTGGTCTAGTTCTGCTCTACTGTGACAGCTCTGGAGCCATTGCTCAGGCGAAGGAACCAAAGGCACACCAGCGGACGAAGCATATTCTGTGCCGCTACCATCTCATCTGAGAAATTATGGATTGAGGTGACGTCGATCTTCAGAAGATTGACGGGAAGGAGAACCTGGCTGACCCATTCACTAAAGCCATTGCGGTGAAGGAGTTCG
The DNA here is from genome assembly GCF_000442705.2 of Elaeis guineensis. Lineage (NCBI taxonomy): Eukaryota > Viridiplantae > Streptophyta > Magnoliopsida > Arecales > Arecaceae > Elaeis > Elaeis guineensis. The sequence continues at coordinate 41,789,540 of NC_026007.2, read as the reverse complement.
ACAACTACAAGTCGAAGATGGGTATTAGATACTGCACCGATTGGCTTTAGGCCAAGTGGGAGATTGTTGGGAATAGTGTCCCAAAGCCAATCATCAGTCTGTTGACGGTTGTGCTCATTTTTATATTTGTACATAAATTATGAATTAATAAAAATTATTTTGATATTTTTCATCACAAAATATTTCATCTTCTAATGAACTCCTATGTTGTGGTGAAGTCCTTGGGACTATTTAGACTCGACAAAGGAGGATTTGTCGTTTAGTCCTTAAATCTGTTCGCGACCAAATGATACGTTGTTACCAAGGATGACAACGTTTATCAAGCATAGGTCGTTGTGTGCCATATAGGTTGGTTGTCCTATTAATCTATGAGTGTGGAGATACTGGTATGGCATACAGGTGAGATGTAAGGGTACATCTGCACTGAACGTGACCGACTCCGGAGCTATTTCTACTGTCAAAATTTGCTATGATGGAATATGGGTATAAATATCCCTCTGACCTGAGACCGCCACGGTGACATGCAAGCAACTCATTGCACTTAGGCACTGGACTACCTGAATTTTTAATTCAGTGATGGAAGGCTGCTGGGTGTAGTCAAGTACTTGATTTGTCGGTGCGTGTGTCAAGATGGGATTGACCACTCCAGTTTAGGAGCTGTGTACAGTCGTGTTTCAATTTAACAAAATCTTGGCCAGGGTAGTCCTTGTGAGGAGTCACAAGACTGTTTGAGTTGAGCACGATTCGGATGATCTGATCAGGGTTGACAGTTTAACCCTGAGTCATCCTAAACACAGGGGTCAAAAGGATGAATTATACAGTAACCATATTCATGTAGGTTCTGAGTGTTGTGATTGCGACTCTTCGACTTATCCAGATGTCGGGTACCATTGCTAGATGGTCACTTCGATTAGTACAGGAATTGGTTCCTGTGCTACCAGCTTAGGTTCGAACCTGTGGGATGACACACATTAGAGGTTCCTATCTGATCTGATGGCTGATGTAGAATCCTACATATTTGAGACTCGATGATCGAGAATCAGGATTCTCTGATCACGAGTTCCACACATTATGGGTACCAGGGTCAAGAGTCCCACTGGTTGAGATTTTTCGATCAGGGTTACATATCGATGAATTCTGATGCCTGATTGCCCATCGGATTTGGACTTAGTATTTATGAGAGGTTTAATTAGTGATTTGATCGCTAATTAACTCAATTTGATTGAGTAATTATTTTTGGATCAAGTCCAATTGAATTGGATTCAGTTGAGTTTGATCCGATTAGGTTAAGAGTTGACCTAATTGTCGAGATGGTTTGGTTCCTGATTTGATCAGAGATTGGGCTTAGTCAATTCTTGATTTGATTTGCATTTTATTGAGCCTAATTAAGCCTAATTAAGTTGGATTTAAATTAGTCTAATTGGACCTAACTTATTTGGTTCAATTAGGTTGGTTTAAATAATTAAACCACCTTGACCCAATCTCCATGCGCCACCTCACTTCCATTGCACCCATTTGAATTCATGAGAAGGAACTTGTCATTAATTTTTTTCTCATGCCAAGCCCTCTCCATGCCCCACTTTAATGTGCCAAATGAATGGATAAGGATGATTGGTTGGCCATTCAAATTCAAAATAAAGTTTGAATTTGAATGGGCAATCAATCTTTGCACCTTATCCCTTTTTTTACGCCTTATTTATTACATGAGAAAAGATTTCTCATGAAATTACTTCATGCCTAATTTAAGCCACGCCTCATGCCTTTAGTGGATAAGGGATGAGTTGGTGTCCATTTGAATTCAAAATTTGATTTGAATTCAAATGTGCAATTACTCATCTTTATCCTTTCTTTTGGATAAGACGTTTGACGTTGTTATGAAAAGAGGAGAAGAGTGGGGTGTGTAAGAAGAAGATTTTTGGAGAAAAATTTTAGGGCATGAGAAGTCTTGTGCATGAGAAAGAAATCCATATCCTTCCAAGAGAAAAAGAAAGAAAAGAAAGAAAAGTGGGTGCAAGATTTTTGGTGAGTTTCCTAGAGTTTTAGCCTGGGGTTTGGAAAGTGAGAAAGTGAGCTACGAGTGTCGTGAGCCCACAAAATCTTAGGAAGATCTTCAACATCCTCTCAAATATGTCTGTTGATGATCCGGAGTATCCAAAGAATCGACAAACATCGATCGAAAGAGTTCGATCAGCATCGATCGTCAAAAGGGCTCTACAACGAGCTAGCACTCGTGAGGAGTCAATCAGATCGGAAGCTTCATGTGGACGATCTGTAGAGGCCAGACACACTATGTTGCTACATCGCGATGATCAGACTCTTCCGACGGTGATCTGATTACGGCGATCTACTACTCGCACAAAGGTATTGTGTTTTGAACACATTACAATAAAGTGTTTATTGTTCAAATTCGAATTTCAAATTTAAATACATGCATGCTATATATTATATTTAGATCCTAGTGTAGGATAAATTCATGTTAATTAATTAGATTAATTAATATTTTTCTGCTGTAAAATCATAATTTTAAAAAAAAATTAAAATTACCATTTTACCCCTGCATTGAATTTCCCCACAAACTTTTTTTGACCAACACATCGAATGGGCCACACACATTAGTGTGTACTAAAGTAAGTATCTCAGTAATTTTTTTTTCTTATCCTACAAAGGGCAGCTTGATCATTTTTTCTTGAAGACAGGATTCACAGATCGGATATGACTCAGTGATCAATGGGCCCAAGAGCCCATCCTTCTCTAGTCTGTTAATATTTTATTCTCCTTTATGATCTAGCCTAAGGTATCATATATATTTAAGATTTATTTCATCTCTAGATCTTTTAGATCCTTTGGCATTCATTTCCTACTCGGTTATATTTATAGATATATTAACATGTAAATGATAGAGACAGTTAATTAAAAAACTATATCCAATTATTTTATTTTTCAAATAAATGATACAATAGTCTTTATTGAAATTAAATACATAGTTGTCCTGTGCTAGAGATGAAACAGAGATCAAATTTCTGCTAGCAGCAGGTACAAAATAACAGTCTCTAAGAATTAAATTAAGACCAAACGGTAGTCACAAAAGATTGGTCCCCATAGCCATAGCAGCAACTCTTGCTCCATTTTTGACTCATAGGGTCATTTCTCCTTCCCTCGATCTTCTAAAAAGCCTTGCATAGAAGTACATAAATGAGCACTAGAACTAGGTCTATAACCCAACTAAAAGTAGAAAAAATCATAAGATTAGTTTCTATAATGAGCAGGTCAGATATACCTTCACAAGGTGTGCCGTCCTTCTTATTCTTCAGATTTGCCAGATAATCAGGATAGTTCATCTTCTAGTATCCGTCAGTATTGCAGTGAAAATACTTTCCCTTATCTGTGGCCCTCCTCTTGGAAACTTTCTTCTTTGGCCTATTCTCTAGCTTCTGCTTCTTCATGAACTTCTTCTTTTTCATAGTAGACTTTCTCTTGGAAGATGAAGTTTGCTCCACAGTAAGAACAAAGCCTTTTGAACTTTTTAAGATTCCTTCAGTAGTTATCAGTATATTTAATAACTCAGCCTTGGTGCACTATATCTTATTCATATGGTAATTTATGATAAACTATGCATATGAATCAGTAAGGGATTGTAGGATCAAGTCAATCTGCAATTCTTTATCCATAAACGTACTGAGCTTCTCAAGCTCCTCCAAATCCTTGATCATTGTTAGACAATGGTCATAGACAGACTACCCATCGTGCATTTTCATCTTGAAGAGTCTCTTGGATACTTCATAGCAGGCTGCATGGCTCTGCTCACCATACAACTCTTCTAGATAAGTCAGTATGCCCTTGACTGTTTTCATGTCCTCATGCTAGTATTGGAGTTCATTGGACATAAAAGCTAGTACATAGCACCAGGCCTTGTTATCATCATCCAACCATTTTTCATAGAATGCCCTTTGATCAAGAGTGGGAAGAGCTGGTAAAGAGGGGATATCTTGGTCCAGGACATAGCTCATTTTTTTAGAACTTAAGACTATCTTTATGTTCCAGAGCCTATCTTTATAATTAGGTCCAGTCAAGCGATTGGTCCCAAGGATGCGAGCGAGAGGATTGGAAGCAGTACTTTTTCTACAAAAAGAAGAAGATTCTAGTTAGATTTTGTATTTGACTCATTTCAGCTTGTTTTAAAAATTTTATTTTAAAAATAAACTTTTCTTCCACTATTTTTTTGAATCTTCCATACTCCTCAGGTGGAGAAATTAAAATCTTCATGATTGAGATTTCAAGTGAGTACTATAATCCCACTGATTGTACACCACATCACCTAATTATTATTGATGATGCATTAACCGATGAGTGGACAACTTTTATCCATTGCTTCTCAAATAAGTTACAGCGGATATCAGTCTCTAAGTCTTGAAGCCTCATCTGACAGTTATTGACCTCATTTCTTAGTTAAGTTAGACCCACCATTCAATATAGATGCAAAGCCATCATTGAAACTCTCACCTAACAGTTATTGTGTCCAATTCCATCTTTATCTCACAGTATCTCATATTAATAGAGTGGTTGCATCCTTGATGCAACTGAATGATACAGTCGAGAACAACTAACATCAAAAAAAATGCCTACACATCTACTGTTGGGTATAAAATACCCCTCCAGTCGAAGTTCGTACCAGGAGTGACCCTCTTGGGACTCTGCCGACGTCCGACCTTGGGCGACATCTTTCCGAACCTCTCTGACGGTCGAGCTTTCGTAATATTCCCAAGTTCTGAGGTGTTGGGTATAAAATACCCCCCCAGCCGAAGTTCGTACCAAGAGTGACCCTCCTGGGACTCTGCCGACGTCCAACCTTGGGTGACATCTTTTCGAACCTCTCCGGTGGTCGAGCTTCCGCAATATTCTCAAGTTTTGTCGACGGATAAACTCCCACAGCTTCTTCCACGAGTGTCGATCGGATTCCCCTGACGGACGAACTCCTGCCGCATCTCCCGAGCTTCTCCAGCGATAAGCTTCTTCGGTTGTCCATCAGGCTGCTCCAAGTGCTCTCTGGATTCTACCATCGGTCGATCTCCTACAAGGGTCAACCGTTCTCCAGACCCCTTCCAGATCTTTTTCGAAAGGATTCGATCGACTCCAATCCAAATTTCTTCCAGAACTACGTCAGTTCGTCAGTGGCCGAACTTTCCCAACAGTAGATCTCCACGACGGACGGGCTCCATCCAAGTTTCTACGGCGGTCGACCACCTTCTGGGTTTCATCCGGACTCCTATGAGAGCCAGACTTCTTTCCCGAACTCCTACTGCAGGTAGACTTCGTTCGATCTCCTATGGGAGTCGGACTTCAGTCCTGAGCTCCCATTGCAGGTAGACCTCATCCGAATTCTTACAAGGGCCGGACTCCGAGCTCCCACCACAAGCGATCTACACCGAGCTTCTGCTACAAGCGATCTACACCGAGCTTCTGCTACAAGTGATCTACACCGAGCTTCTGCTACAAACGATCTACTCCGAGCTTCTGCTACAAGCGGTCTACTCCGAATTTCAACTACGAGCGATCTGCGTCGGATTTCTACTGTAAGCCTCTACCCGAGCTTCCCTTCTGAACGAATTCCTTTGGGACTTCTATTGCAGGCAGGCATCGACCGAGCTTCCTCAACAAATGATCCCCATCCGGACTTCTACGGGAACCAGACTCTGACCGAACTTCTGTAGCGGACAGATTTCAGATGAACTCCTACGACGCACGGGCTCCAGCAGCCGAACCCCTCCAGTGGGTGAACCTCTCCAGCGCCATCCGACATCCACTGCCGGTTGACCTTCTGCCAGATTCTGCGTGAAACTGAACTTCGTCCACAGAAAGCCCCCAACCAAGCTTCGGCCGACAGGCCTGGACTCCCTGGCAGGCCACAGTAATGGCCGCGACTCTGCTCCACTTCCTATAACGGATCCCACGTGGCTCCATCATGCTCTGGCAAGTCACGACAATGGATATCACTCCACTCTCCACAACAGGCTCCACGTGGCAGGCCACGGCGATGGCCATGACTCCACTCCACTACTCTCCGTAACAAACTCCTCATGGCCCCGAACGGTCCACCACCAGGTGGTTACAGACGTCGCTGTCAATCTGTTACGCCCTCCGCCTATAAAAAGGGGACCCCCAGATATGTTATTCTCTAAGCTCTAATCTCTATCTAAAAACTCTGCTAAAATTTTCGTTCGAGCACTCCATTCTTGTTGAGGCAGAGAATTGATTTGAGCATCGGAGGGTCTTGCCGAAGCACCCCCAACTCCTGTTTAGACTTTCTTTGCAGGTCCCAGCGGCGACCGCGACTCCCTCGACTCCAGCTTCTCCGATGCCGGTGGATTTTTGCATCAACAGGATTGGCGCTAGAAGGAGGGCTTTGTGTCTTCGCAGTATCTTTGTTCTTAAAGGAGCGCTCAACGGGACCACCTTCGATCATCTTCTCTGATATCTCCTCCTGCGGTTGCCTGCCTAATCTCCACCTGATGCCTCCCCGAAGGGCATCCACCAGGCGGTCAACGGCCCTCGTGGCCAGATCTCAGCGAGCTCTGCAAGCCCCGACCTCATCTCCAGATTCCCAGGCTCCTCTTCCTCCGACGACGGCAGTCGGCACGGAGTAGCCCGATAATCAGCCTATGACCAATTTCACCAACACCATCTCAGGGGAATCCTGACGGGGAACAACCGGTGTATTGGCCAGACCTCCCAAGCGACAAAGGATTGAGGAATCCATAACCTTTACTGAGGAAGATGCTCGGGGAGTTCAATTTCTTCATAACGATGTGGTTGTAGTTTCTTTAAATATAGCTAATTATGATGTGCGCCGCATTCTTGTCGACAATGAAAGTTCGGCCGATATTTTGTTCTACGATGTGTTCTCGAAAATGTCCATTCCGGATATCATTTAGGGCCAGTGAACTCCCCACTGGTAGGGTTCACGGGTGATGCCATGCCCGTGGAAGGAATGATAACCCTGACTGTGGTTGCAGGTCGATTTTTGAAACAATCCAGGGCACGAGTGGACTTCCTGATGGTAAAGGCACCGTCCGCCTATAACGCAATACTCGGCCGGCCTGGCCTTAACGCCCTCCGAGCTGTGGTGTCGACCTACCATTTAAAGTTGAAATTTCCTACGGGTCAGGGGGTTGGAGAGGTCAGAGGAGATCAAGCCTTGGCGAGACACTGCTACAGTATAGCCTTGCAAAGAAGTGACCGATCTGACCTCTGTCCGGTTGATGGATTGGACACCCGCGACGACCTCACTGAGGAAAAGGGCGGGCCAATTGAAGATCTTGTTTCGATTCCTTTGAATGATGGGAATAAAGAGCATGTAGTGAAGATCGGCTCCAACCTGGGGGAAGAGGTGCGGGCACAGCTCATTGATTTCCTACAAAAGAATGCAGATGTTTTCGCTTGGGTTCCGACAGACATATCGGGGATCGACGTAGAGGTCATGGAACATCGTCTGGCCATTGATCCAAAGCATCGGCCGACGAAAGAAAAAATCCGAGATCATGCACCGGAAAGGCAAAAGGCGATAGCCGAGGAAGTGGATAAACTTCTGAAGGCCAGATTCATTAGAGAAGTCAACTATCCTGACTGGATTTCCAACGTGATCCTCGTCAAAATGGCAAACGGCAAGTGGAGGATGTGTATAGACTTCAAAAAGTTGAATAAAGCCTGCCCAAAGGACAGCTACCCTCTGTCCAGAATTGATCAACTGGTGGATGCGACCTCGGGCCATGAGCTTCTCACCTTCATGGATGCATTCTTCGGCTATAATCAAATCAGAATGGCATCAGAAGATGAAGAAAAGACTGCTTTCATTACAAACCGTGGTCTTTACTGTTACAGGGTCATGCCTTTCGACCTCAAAAATACAGGTGCGACCTATCAGCGGCTGGTGAACAAAATCTTCAAAGAGCAGATCGGCCGCAACATGGAGGTCTACGTGGACGACATGCTCGTGAAAAGCAAATCCTCAACGAACCACGTCGCCGACCTCGAGGAGACCTTTGGTGTCCTCCGAAAATATTAGATGAAACTGAACCCAACTAAGTGTGCTTTCGTAGTGACCTCGAGAAAATTCCTGGGCTTCATGGTATCGGGGCATGAAATTGAAGCCAATCCGGAGAAGATTTGCGCCATCCAGGAGATGGCCGCCCCGAAGTCGATAAAAGAAGTTCAGCATCTTACAGGAAGGGTGGCAGCCCTGAATCGCTTCGTTGCGAGGTCGGCCGAACGGTGCTTACCCTTCTTCCAAACCCTCAAGCAGCTGAAGAACTTTTGTTGGACCACTGAATGTCAACAGACGTTCGAAGAACTAAAGAACTACCTCGGCTCGCCTCTGCTATTGGCGAAGCCTGAGCCTGGGGAGGAGTTGTTCTTGTACCTGGCGGTCTCCCCTATGGCTCTCGCAGTAGTTTTTGTTAAGGAAGAAACAAAAATTCAACAGCCGATCTACTACATCAGTCTCATGTTGAGAGATGCCGAAACCAGGTATACTAAATTAGAGAAACTAACTTACGCTCTGTTGATTGCAGCCCAGAGGCTCCGACCTTACTTTCAAGGGCACACCGTAACGTTACTCACCGACCAGCCGATTAAGGCGATTCTACACCGGGCGGATGCTTTCGGGAGGATAGCGAAATGGGCGATCGAGCTCACAGAATTCGACATCAACTATCAACCTCGACCGACAGTAAAAGCCCAGATATTGGCAGACTTTATAGTGGAATGCACTATCCCGGAGGAGGCCGAACCTGAACAAGGTGAAACTGATGGCCTGAAGTCCTGACCTAACTCCTCTAAAGAAGAAACAGACCTCCCTGATTGCTTTTGGGCCCTCTATATGGACGGATCCTCCAACATGTCGAGCGTAGGTGTGGGCCTGATCTTGATCAGTCTGGAGGGGATCGTCGTGGAGTACGCACTGCGCTTCGAATTTCCCGCAACGAACAATGGAGCGGAATATAAAGCTCTAACCACAGGATTGAGGATCGCCAAAGAATTAGGAGTAGATTGGCTCCAAATTTATAGTGACTCCCAATTGGTAGTGGGGCAAGTCAGCGGAAACTACGAAGCATGGGAGGACAGCATGGCCAAATATCTTGAAAAGGTAAAAGAGATCATCCCCGCCTTTAGTAGCTTCAACATCAAGCAAATTCCAAGAACAAAAAATATCAGGACCGATCTTCTCTCTAAGTTGGCTACATTGGCTCCGGCTGAACTACCAAAGAAAGTTCTCTTTGAAGTTCTGAAGTGCTCAAGTACGGAAGAATCGCGGCCCGTGATGAAAATTGGCCATGAATCCAGTTGGATCGACCCACTGGTGGCATATCTTAGAGACGGGGTTCTTTCTTATGATGCAAAAGAAGCTCGAAAGCTCAGAAATCAAACCTCCCGATATATCCTTTATGAGGATAAATTGTACAAGAGGTCATACTCTTTGCCCCTTTTAAAATGTCTCCGACCTTCGAAAGCTGACTACGCCTTATGGGAGGTGCACGAAGGAATCTGCGGAAGCCATCTGGGGGCTAGATCCTTATCCCACAAGTTGCTCTGACAAGGGTATTACTGGCCGACAATGTACCGTGACTCCATTGAATACATCAGAAAGTGTGATCGATGTTAGAGATATGCTAACATCCAAAGACAGCCCGCCTCCGAACTTACACCCTTGAGCGCCCCATGGCTGTTCGTGCAATGGGGAATGGATATCCTTGGACCTTTTCCCGTGGCGTCAGGGCAAAAGAAGTTCCTCCTGGTAGCAATTGACTATTTCACCAAGTGGGTTGAAGCCGAACTGTTGGCAAAAATCACAGAAGCTAAAGTGCAAGACTTCATTTGGAAGTCAATCGTTTGCAGGTTCGGCCTACCAAGAACCCTAATTACTGATAATGGATGATAATTTGCGGGAGCAAAGTTTGTTGGATTTGTGAGGACCTAAACATCTCCCATAACTTCACATCAGTAGCCCATCCTCAGGCCAACAACGAAGCTGAAGTGACCAACAGAACTCTGCTGCAAGGAATCAAGACAAGGCTCGAAAGAGCGAAGGGAACTTGGGTAGATGAACTTTATCATATGTTGTGGGCGTACCGAACTACCCAAAGACTGCCCACGGGGGAGACCCCCTTTGCTTTAGCCTTTGGAACGGAGGCTGTTATCCCAATTGAGCTCAAACTCCTGTCAGCATGAGTCATGGCATTCAATGAGCATCACAATTTACAGGGTCTCAAAGCCAACCTCAACTTGTTAGAAGAAAAGTGAGAGGCAGCTCAAGTTCGGATGGCAGCTTACAGACAGAAAGTCGTCCGCTACTACAACTCCCGGGTCAAAAACAAAGTCTTTAGAGTAGGAGACCTAGTGCTTCGACGAGCCGCTGTCTCGCAACCTCAGGATCAAGGAAAGCTTGCTCCAAACTGGGAAGGCCCGTACGAAGTCAAGGAGGTAGTCTGGCCCGAAACTTACTACCTCAAAGAACTCGGAGGAGCAGACCTCCCACGACCATGAAGCTCAAAAAATTTATGAATGTATTACCGATAACTTTACTTTAAATAAAAGTTTTATATCCACATGTCTTCTCTCTTGGCATGAGCTTATATTGACAGGACAATCGAAACTAACCGTGTCGGGAACAGGAGGAGAACCTCATCTCGACACAATCGAAGGCCCGGTTCTCCTTAGATCGGATGGGGGGAGAGGCCCTACAACGCCCTTATGTGCCCCCACAGCCCTGTTAGGGATAGGAGGAGAACCTCGCCCTAACATGAGCAAAGTCGAAGGCCCGATTCTCTTTAGATCGGATGGGGGGAAAGGCCCTGCAACGCCCATATGTGCCCCCACAGCCCTGTTAGGGACAGGAGGAAAACCTCGCCCTAACATGAGCAAAGTCGAAGGCCTGGTTCTCTTTAGACCGGATGGGGGGAGAGGCCCTGCAATGCCCATATGTGCCCCCATAGCCCTGTTAGGGATAGGAGGAGACCTCGCCCTAACATGAGCAAAGTTGAAGGCCCGATTCTCCTTAGATCGGATAGGGGGAGAGGCCCTGCAACGCCCATATGTGCCCCCACAGCCCTGTTAGGGACAGGAGGAGAACCTCGCCCTAACATGAGCAAAGTCGAAGGCTCGATTACTTTTAGATCGGATGGGGGGAGAGGCCCTGCAATGCCCATATGTGCCCCCACAGCCCTGTTAGAGATAAGAGGAGAACCTCGCCCTAATATGAGCAAAGTCGAAGGCCCGATTCTCCTTAGATCGGATGGGGGGAGAGGCCCTGCAACGCCCATATGTGCCCCCACAGCCCTGTTAGGGACAGGAGGAGAACCTCGCCCTAACATGAGCAAAGTCGAAGGCCCGGTTATTTTAGATCAGATGGGGGGAGAGGCCCTGCAACGCCCATATGTGCCCCCACAGCCTTGTTAGGAACAGGAGGAGAACCTCATCCTAACCTGAGCTGAAATCGACTACATCAAGAATAGGAGGAGAACCTCATCCTGACGCCAACTAAGATCTGATCATTCAAGATCAGATAAGAAAAAAAAAATCTTCTCGACGGCCCCTCCACGCTCCCCCGACCCCACTAAGAGCAGAGGAAAAACCCTCACCCGAGAAAAGAAAAAGAAAAAGGAGGGAAGCTAAAAAGGAAAGCGACGAACTATACCAGTGACAAATGAAAAATAAATTACATCAAAGATACAGGGGACCTCGTCTCAGCGAGAACAGAGATTCTTATCAAAAATCCTCAGTCTCCAAGAGGGATCTCAACACAGGCCAAGGATAAGACGGCTTCCTCAAGACAACGAGAAGTTCAGACCTCTGAGCTTGAACTCCGAAAGAAAGTGTCAAACTCGAGTGGCTCCGGACAAATCTGTGACCATAAACAAAAGGGACAAGTCAATGCGACGATGATTGGGTACCTTCGAATGATATCGATATCGAGCAAGGTAAAAATCGAAAGAAGTTCGGCAAACGACAACTCAACACATGAGTAGAAGAGGCAATGGAAAATTTTCTTTTCATTTCATTAACTAAGTATGCATTACAAAGCCCTTAAGGCCAAAAAAGAAGGATGACAAGAAAAGCAAGCCAACGTGGCGACGACTAGGAACCTTCAGACAACATCGACATCGAACGAGATAAAAAAAATATATATATATATATATATATATAAGAAGTTTGGCGGACGATAATTTGAAGCAAAGTGCGGACAAGGTAACAAAAAATTTCCTTTTCATTTTCGATTAACAAGGTATACGTTACAAAGCCCTGAAGGCCAAGGAAAGAAGAACAATACTACAAGACCTGAAAGGAATACATTAGAGATCGCTTCAAGCATTCGACTTCTCCTTCCAGTTTCATCTTTCTCAGCAGTATTTTCCAGTACGTATGATGAACCCATCGACTCTCACCCTCCACCTCATTCCACCCCATTGCCGAAACCCTAACCCTAAGGGAAAAAGGGGGGATAGAACTCAAGGGGCGGCGGCGGCAATGACGACCTGCATCAAGAATAACCGAAAGTACCCCGGAGGCTGCGATAACGCTGGAGGCATGCACCACCACCATGTTCTCTCCGACAATTACCATCCTAGGTACTTCGATGAGGTCAGCATAAGCTACTTCCACTGCCCCTGCAATAACTTCTACTGTTCCACCGTCAGTGCCGACCGCCTCTGGTCCCTCGACCCCGACGACGTCAAGAAGCCCGCCACAGCTTATGATGGCAACTCTACCCCCTTGACCGGTGTCGTCCCGTTTAACTACTTCAAAATTCTCGGGCGGGATGCACTCAGCGGCCAGTTCCGTTATTAAATTCCTGTTGTTAAAGGAATTCTCCCTTGAGTCCCCTTCGAAGTTGTGGGAGCCCTCAGTGGCAGCTCGGCGGCCGCTGAACTTGCGGGCCACTATTTCCCTTCTCCTCCTCCTCTCGATCCGCAGCATCCCCTCGAGACGGACCTCCGGGGCAAAAGCCCCGATGGGAGAACTCCTCAAAAGGGCTCGGAGGACTGAAGGCTCGACGTCGTAAGGGATGTCGATGGCGAGGGCTGCCCGGGCAACTCCTACGTCCGTGCCTGCAACAAGAGAAAGAAAGAAGGAAATCCCGAAAGATCGGGAAAGATTGCGAATAGACCCTCGAAAGCTGAACAAACAAAGCAAGAAGAGGAAGGAACAACAGCAATGACAAGAGAAGTTTTGGGACCAACCTAGATTGGCCCGACGTAGGCGGGGAGCCAACGGAGATGGTGGGGATTGACGCAAAGAACGCTTAGGGTCGAAAAGGGCACCGATGGGCGGCAGAACTCTCAAATAGAAGAAAGGCACCGACTGGACTCTCAGGCGAAGTGAAGTCCCTGGAGGGAAAGAGTGGGTTTAAATAGGCAACAGGGCCTGGCACAGTCATGACGACGGATATCCCTAGGCCGACCAATGCCCGCCATGTGTCCCACTCACCATGGCATACGGTTGACTGCTGGCGGGGCCATTATGGCGTGGCACTTGGGACTACGCTCTGATGGGAATTCCAAAAAGTCTCTTCGGATCGCCTCGATTAGAAAAAGACTCCGACATGTGTGCATTAAATGCTAGGATATCTGAGGGCGGTCGCATGCAGAATTCGAGGAGGCAACTTCAGCTGTAAAAATTTCTCTATACTTCCTTCATTCGAAACTCGAACTCGAAAGTAGGGGGACTGGTGTTGGGTATAAAATACCCCCCAGCCAAAGTTCATACCAGGAGTGACCCTCCCGGGACTCTGCCGATGTCCGACCTTGGGCGACATCTTTCCGAACCTCTCCGACGGTCGAGCTTCCGCAATATTCTCAAGTTCTGAGGTGTTGGATATAAAATACCCCTCCAGCTGAAGTTCGTACCAGGAGTGACCCTCTCGGGACTCTGCCGACGTCCAACCTTGGGCGACATCTTTTCGAATCTCTCCGACGGTCGAGCTTCCGCAATATTCCTAAGTTCTGCCGACGGATAAACTCCCACAGCTTCTTCCACGAGTGTCGACCGGGTTCCCCCACCGGATGAACTCGTGCCGCATCTCCCGGGCTTCTCCAGTGATAAGCTTCTTCGGTTGTCCATCAGGCTGCTCCAAGTGCTCTCTGGATTCTACCATCGGTCGATCTCCTACAAGGGTCAACCATTCTCTGGACCCCTTCCAGATCTTTTCCGACAGAATTCGATCGACTCCAATCCAAATTTCTTTCAGAGCTACGTCAGTTCGTTAGTGGTCGAACTTTCCCAACAGCAGATCTTCACGATGGACGGGCTCCATCCAAGTTTCTACGGTGGTCGACCGCCTTTTGGGTTTCATCCGGGCTCCTATGGGAGCCGGACTTCTTCTCCGAACTCCTACTGCAGGTAGACTTCATCCGAGCTCCTACGGGAGTCGGACTTCAGCCCTGAGCTCCCATTGCAGGTAGACCTCATCTGAATTCTTACAAGGGGGACTCCAAGCCCCCACCACAAGCGATCTACACCGAGCTTCTGCTACAAGCGATCTACACCGAGCTTCTGCTACAAGCGATCTACTCTGAGCTTCTGCTACAAGCGGTCTACCTCAAATTTCTACTACGAGTGGTCCGCATCGGATTTCTACTGTAAGCCTCCACCCAAGCTTCCCTTGTGAACGAATTCCTTCTGGACTTCTATTGCAGGCAGGCTTCGGTCGAGATTCCTCAACAAATGATCCCCATCCGGACTTCTATGGGAACCAGACTCTGACCGAACTTCTGTAGCGAATAGATTTCGGACGAACTCCTACGACGCATGGGCTCCAACAGTCGAACCCCTCCAGTGGGTGAACCTCTCCAGCGCCATCTGACATCCACTGTCGGTCGACCTTCTGCCAGATTCTACGTGAAACTGAACTTCATCCACAAAAAGCCCCCAACCGAGCTTTGACCGACAGGCCTGGACTTCCTAGCAGGCCACAGTAATGGCCGCAACTCTGCTCCACTTTCTATAACAGATCCCACGTGACTCCATCATGCTCTGGCAAGTCACGACAACGGACATCACTCCACTCTTCACAACAGGCTCTACGTGGCAGGCCACAGTGATGGCCACGACTCCACTCCACTACTCTCCGTAACAAACTCCTCATGGCTCCGAACGGCCCACCACCGGGCGGTTACAGACGTCGCTGTCAATCTGTTACGCCCTTCGCCTATAAAAAGGGGACCCCCAGATATGTTATTCTCTAAGCTCTAATCTCTATCTAAAAGTTCTGCTAAAATTTCTATTCGAGCACTCCATTCTTGTTGAGGCAGAGAACTGACTTGAGCGTCGGAGGATCTTACCAGAGCACCCCCAACTCCAGTTTAGACTTTCTTTGCAGGTCCCGACGGCGACCGCGACTCCCTCGACTCCAGCTTCTCCGACCTCGGTGGATTTTTGCATCAACATCTACAATAATGAAAGATCGCTAGACTTAATATCTATATAAAGATTTTATTTAGGTCTCTTTAAGTTTTAATTATTTATTTACATCCTATATAAATCCATAATTAATATAGATCTACTCGAGAGATCTTGACTTGGTTCACTAAGTCGAAATCATGGTTGTAATACATTTATAGTGAACTTAAGCAATCCAAATTCAAAAATCAATCAACCAAATTGGTTAGGTAGATGTAAGATTGGTGGGGGGCTCTCCGTGCTTTCACAATGATTCTAATTAAATAACCATCATTCTAAAATATTTGCCTTAGACACCAATTGTTGACCCTAGGATTGATTTTGATGATTTCAAAATATTGAGTATAAATGATACTAATCATGTATTTCAAAGATGATTATAAGAGTTTCTAAGGCTTAAATTCAAAAATTTATCTATAAAAAAAAATCTCCTCAAGTTGCCAAGTTAAAGCATTTTAAAGAATCCTTGACACGTTTGGCACACAAACTTAATCGACTAAGTCAGAAAGTTAGTCGACTTAGTCTCAGAGGACAGCAAAAGACAGAAGGTTGAATTTTTGAAGGTTGAGAAGTTAATGAAAACTAAGAAGATTTTGAGTTGACTTAGTGAAAGACTTAGTCAACTAAGAAAAAAGTTAGTCAACTAAGTGGACTGTAACGGCTAGTTTTTGAAAACTTCAATTTTTTGCCCCAAATGCCCTCCCACGACTATTTTCTTTCTTTCAATGGCTAGAATCTCTTCTTCAGCTATTTTCAAGTATATTTCAAGGTGGAGAATTAATTGGAAGAGGAGGAAAGTGAATTTGCAAAGCAATATCCTCCAATTTGTGAGAGCTACATTAAATATCCAAGAAAAAAAGAAAAGAGAAGAAATATCATACTGTTTAGAGAGCTGTTCAAGAGTGATCTTCTCCAATATTTCAAGCATCCTCTCAAGCATCAAGAGAAGAGAAAGCCAAGTATCAAAAAGCAATCCTTTAACCTTTTCATTGTGCTTAATAGAGTTTTATTTTTTATTTTTTTATGTGCTAAATTATATTTTATTTTTTTTAAAGTTTCTTTTAGGGGAAAGAAACTTGGGGTTGATTGTTAGCCTGAAAAAATAATCATTATATGGTTGTGGTTGGTGAGCCAATGTTAAAACTAACTGAGTTGATAGTGAGTCTGAAAAACTATCAGTATAGGATTGTCGTTGATGAGTCCAAAAAAACTAATTGGATTTGTTTGTGAGCTCAAAACAATAAATACACTGTAGTCAAAGAATTATAATAGAATTTTCAAGAAGAGCTTGGGGAGTGGACCTAGGAGCGGGTTACTCTGAACCATTATAAATTTATATGATTGTGTTGTGCTCTATTGTGTTTGATTTACATGCTTTCAATACTTGCTTAGCTAAGTTTTAATTTTGCTGCTATATATTATTCTCACCACATAATCACTTAAGTTAGAAGCACATATTTGTTTAGAGTTTTTAATTTGATTAAAATTTTTAAAATATCTAATTTAGCCCACTCATGGGTTGCCATACTTGGACAATAATTGGTATCAGAGTAGGTGCTCTAATATTAGTTGTTGATCTAGTGGTCAAGAACTAAAGATTCTATGCCAATCCAAATGCAATCTTTATTTAATGAAGATTATTCTATATATAGACCTTCATTTTTTAATGAATCAAATTATGTTTATTGGAAAGCTAGGATAAAAATTTTTATACAAGCATACGATTATAACTTATAAAAAATTATAATAGATGGTGCACACACCCTCAATACATTGATTGAGCATGATAAGAAAATAACCCAACTTAATGCTAAGGCCATGAATATACTCTATTATTCTTTAGATATTAATGAGTTTAATATAATTTCTTCATGTATTTTAGCAAAATAAATTTCAACAAAATAAATTTGGGATCAATTGGAAATGACGTATGAGGGAGCACATCAAGAAGTAGAATCTTGCTCTAAGAAAGATATGGAAGCTTCTCCCAACTTATACCTCATGGCTCATGAGGATGAAAAGAAGAAGAAAAGGAAGAAGCAAAAGAAAAAGAAGGCTTCAATTAAGGGGAAGCAAAGCAAAGAAAAGAAAAATAAAAAAAAGGAAGAAAGCATTGCAAATCCTTGCTTGATGGCTCACAACGATGAGGTAAATGATAATGATCCAATTTCAGATTTTATATTTCAGGAATTGTATGATACTTTTAATGACTTATTTTATGATTTTAAGAAGTTATCTCATAAAAATAAAGAACTTAAGAAAGAGAATCAATCCTTAAGTAAAGATAAATCTAAAGTAGAGGAAGACATGAAGAAATTATAAAATAAACTAGATGAATCAACTAAAAGGAATGAATCCTTACAAGAAGAAGTGAATAAATTAAAATCTATAGTAGACAAATTTACTCTAAGTTTTCAAAATTTACAAATATTGATTGAAAAATAAAAAATAATTTTTTGATAAAGCCAGCATAGGATATAATCCATTCAAGAAGCAAAAGTTTTTTAAGAATGCATTTACAAAATGTCAAAATCATGGTAGGAACATAATTTGCTATAGATATAATAAGATCGGACATAAATTTATAGAATGCAAAATTATTAATGCAAGCAAAAGCTTTAATACAAATAAATCAAAGATAAAACGAATTTGGGTTCATAAAAGAACTATATGCACTAACTCCAATGGACCCAAGATGACTTGGGTGTCAAAATATATCAAATAGTTTTGCAGGTGTGCCAAGCATCCAATGAAGAGAAAGAAGCCAATTTTTATGAATGGATGCTTTGGTCTCAAGAAGATGGTTAGTGAAGTTTGGTAAAGATTGAACTTATTCTCATATCGCACCATCTTGATTGTTGGAATTAGTTAGTTTAAATACTTGATTTTGATGATTTTTCTATGTTTATATTGATCATACTCCATTACTTTAATGTTTTGATGTATTGGTTAAAATACTAGTATATCATTTTGATTGTTTGTTTTTAACCTTATCCTAAATTCATTATGCTTGTTTAATCCTTTGTATCATGTTATTATTTGAAAAACTTAAAATGAAATAAGCATGATTGTATAAGGATCTTTTTGATTGCAAAGTTTATAAATTAAACAATATTTTGACATTCCCCACATAAGATGCTTAAAATAGCTTTGTTTGTAAAACTAAGGGAGAGAAAATATTAAAAATAAAATATTTGGTTAATTAAAAATATTTTTAAATTTGAAATTTAGAGATTCTGAATTTAGTGGTTAAATTCATGTTAAATATACTTATTTTAAAAGAAACGGGGGGAGAAATAATTTCTATACTTTATCTAGTTTGATTTGATTGAAAATTCTATTGATGATAAGATAAATGAATTTTGATCTTAAATTTTTAAAAAATTGTATTATACTTCATTTAATTTGAACCTTCATGTATTTTTAATCATTCAATTTAATTTATATGATTTGATTGATTAATCATTTTTGATAATTGATTGGAGTTAAAATGAATTTGAAACATACTCTTACACCAAGAAATGAATTTGATACATACTTTCAATTTTGAAACTCATTTGAAAATCCAAATATAATAATAAAAAAAATTGATATGCTTTGAAAAATCCTTGTAAAATCATTTATATTAAGTAATTTTTACTCAAGATGTGAATTTAAAACTATAACTCTTATTTATTTTGATACCATTATTGATTTGCTCGATACATTCGCGATACATCTCTTATTTTGATACATGTCTTGATGAATTGATTGAGTTAATTTTGATGATGATTTTTGAACTTCCACTTGATCTTTTTGATGATGTCAAAAAGGGAGGGAGAGATGATGAGTATATGTTTAATGGATTAATACTTAAGATGCTCATTAACTTGATGATTGAAACCTTAATACTCATTGATTCAAATTGATATATTTTTTAATATAAGTATATATATAAAATATGCAATGAATTAAAGATTAATTAAAAACATGCATGAAGTGTGAATTCATATGTATTCATTTTATCACTTCATGATTCAATTTGGTTGAAACACATTATTTATTTTTATTATTTATATACTCAAAGTTTTGTCATCATCAAAAGGGAGGAAATTGTTGATCATAGGATTGATTTTGATGATTCCAAAATATTGAGTATAGATAATACTAATCATGTGTTTCAAAGATGATTATAGGAGTTTTCAGGTGCTTAAATTGAAGAATTCATCCATGAAAAAATATCTTCTCAAGTTGCCAAGCCAAAGTACTTCAAAGAACTCTTGGCACGCTTGGCACACAAACTTAGTCGACTCGTCAGAAAGTTAGTCGACTCAGTCTCAGAGGGCAGTAAAAGATAGAAGGTTAAATTTTTGAAAATTGAGAACTTAGTCACTAAGAGAATTTTGAGTCGACCTAATGAGGGACTTAGTTGACTAAGAGAAAAGTTAGTCGACTAAGTGGACTGTAATAGCTAATTTTTGAAAATTTCAATTTTTTACCCCAAATGCCCTCCAATGACTATTTTCTTCCTTCCAACTGCTAGAACCTTTTTTTCAACCATTTTCGAGTGTATTTAAAGGTGGAGAATCAATTGAAAGAGGAAGAAAGTGAATTTGAAAAGAAATATTCTCAAATTTGTGAGAGCTACATTGAATATCCAAGAAAAGAGAAAAGGTAAGAAATAGCACACTATTTAGAGAGTTGTTCAAGAGTGATCTTCTCCAACATTTCAAGCATCCTCTCAAGCATCAAGAGAAGAGAAAGTTAAGCATCAAAGAGCAATCCTTCAGTCTCTTCATCGCACTTAATAGAGTTTCATTTTTTGTTTTTTTTATGTGCTGAATTGTATTTTATTTTCTTTTAAGTTTCTTTTGGGAGAAAAAAACTCGAGATTGATTATTAGCTCGAGAAAATAATCATTATATGATTGTGGTTGGTGAGCTAAGGTTAAAATTAATTGTGTTGATAGTGAGTTCAAAAAACTATCGGTATAGGATTGTGGTTGGTGAGCCCAAGAAAATCAATTAGGTTTGTTTGTGAGCCCAAAAAGATAAACATACTATAGTCAAGAGATTATAGTGAAATTCTCAAAGAGAGCTTGGAGAGTGGATATAAGAGCGAGTTGCTTCAAACTATTATAAATTTATATATTTGTGTTGTGCTCTATTGTGTTTGATTTATATACTTTCATACTTGGTTAGCTAAGTTTTTATTCCGCTGCTATATATTATTCTCACCACACGATTACTTAAGTTAGAAGCACATATTTGTTTGAAGTTTTTAATTTGATTAAAATTTTTAAAATATCCAATTTATCCCTCCGCTTGGGTAGCCATACTTGAGCAACACCAATTGATCAATCTTATTCCAAAATTGGATTAACTCATTGGTTTCCATCACTACGGAATGCAAAATTACAAACCATGTAAGTCCTATAAGTCATGATACAACCCTAATCAAAAGGGTTTGTGGTGATTTGGATGATCATCACATGTATCAGATGACAAGTACCATAGATTATCTAATAATCTTTTCTTAGAGGGTTTTATATATATGAAAAACACTTTCATAATTATTTACCTTATCAATCACCTTCCATGTTAGGATAACCTTTCAACATAATGGTCTTCACTATTATGCTAGGGCAACCTTATGTCAGGATGAACTTTGATTGATCTTCTTACTTAAATAAAACAGATTTTATTTAGACTTTTCATCCTAGGATAACCTTTCAACATAATGGTCTTCATCATTATGCCAAGGTAACCTTATGTCGGGATGAACTTGAAACCTTTTCTTATGTACGAACTTGGCTTTGATATCACTATTAGAATTTTTCTCAATTTTTCACACATGCTTTTCATTAATCTCATTAATTAAATCTTCATATGTCAATATATATGTGAACATAAAGAACTAATCTATTTTACATCAAAGCAATAGATCTAATCTATTGAATCATAGCAAAGGAAACATAAAAAACTTTCAAAACCTTTATGTGAACAAGACTTTGAGATATGATCTTTGGAGTTATCAAGAATCTAATGTAACATAAGTAAAGATAACAAAAATCAAAATAAGAAAAATATTTTTTCTTATTTCATACCTTTGTGTGGGTAGATGATCTCCACAAGTGATGATCGTGGTAAGATTCTCTTCTAGCCACACATACGTTTGGCCTTTATAAGTATCCATACAGAGATGAGGGCAAATCAGTAACCTTCTTGATTTCTCGAGGTGCTAGATTCTTTATAGAATCTTTGCCCGATGGATGAAGTTCTCAACACCTTGAGAAGCACAGTAGAACTTCGACTTCTTCTTGACACTCTTACTGAAATTTGAATTTCAGCAAGAAGATGGAGTGGAGGAAGAAGTCTTGAGGCATGGAGGAGAGAGGAAAGAAGATGGGGCGGCAGCCTAGATAGAGGGGAGAGCTTCACAAGCCAAATCTTTTATTTTATGCCTTGGGGTGGTCACCTATTTATAGGCTGACAAACCTTAGGGCTTCATAAGAGTCCAAAACCTAGACAACTCTTTAGAATAGAGTCTTGATGGCCAGGAATTCTTTATGGCCGCTGCCTCATGCCTTGAAGCCTTCCTTTTATGGCCAAAAGTGGGTGCCTAGTGTTTCAGGAAACCTTAGTGTGCCGTCTCATGTGAGAAAGGTCAAAGCTTCCTTATTTGGTACTTAATGTGGCACCTAGGATTTTATTCAAGAAAGCCTAGGGTGTGGACCCAATTAACTTGGTCAAAATCAACTCAAATTAGTTTAGGAAAATTAGATTTAGGTGTCATACATCTGATGCATCCAAATCTTTTCAGATGCATGTGACCTAAGCTCAAAGCTTGACCCAAATTCAATTGAAAAATTCCTATTTGATTCAACTTGAATTCAGCCATAATTAATTTGATCTAATCAAATTAAGATGTATAACATTTGCACCTTAGTCTTCCTTGAGCTTGCTAACATTTAGCAATTAAGTCCTTTCTACTTGTAATAATTATAAATTAGTCCAATTTATCAATCACATTGATAATACTAGCTCCAATTGTTTCATCAGTCTTAGTCTCCTATTATATATGACCCCATAGGTTCTATTCTGTTTGATAGTGAAAAAAATTACGATTCCTATCACAACATCATTTGAAAATTTTAATTATCCAATAAAAAATATTTATCATCAAGATAATCCTCATGAGCTTCATAATCCATCAGAGACACCTAGCAGCATGTAGTGACAATCTAGTAGAGTAGAAGGTGAATATCTAGATATAGTTATCGTGTGATACAGTTCTTCTATCAGGATTTCGATAAAATGGAGGTTATGGATTACTTGTCAAACTACAATATCTATCATTTATAGGATTTATTCGACTTGAGTTCTCAATGTGAAATATATGGAAACTCCTTTCCACTGTTCACACTGTCTTGGTGAAGGTTTTCTGAACTCAGTCTCATAAATTATATAGGACTATCTTTCTCATTTATCAAAGATGATAGATTTTATCTAGGTGCACATTATATTTCTACAACGAACCTACTATAGTCAACATGCACTATGAAGATCCATATGGCTAGACATCAAGTTTATGTATAGTTAAACTATAGCAGTCTCATTGTGAATAGCTGAAGCACCACATGTCTAAGGATTAGACATACTACTGTAGTATCGAGCAAGTCACTGATAGATGGGTAGACATCTAAGTGACTTCTTGTAATGGTCATATTCGATATCTTTGTTCTCTAACAAATACCTTCACTCTCACTCTAGTATCTCCACACTGTAGATTTGAGACTCATTTATTCAAAGGAAAGTGATCTGTGCATCAATCTCAGTAGATCAATCATCATCCTCATGATGATCCATCAATCAACAGCAATACGTGAATTAATCGCTAATGACTCATATCTCAAATTCTAGCTCTTAAGAATATGTCTCATTATCTTATTAATCCCTAAGACTATTCATGGATACAAAATATTAATAAAAAATAATCCAAATTTTATTTTATTAATAAGTCAAAAGATGCAAATTATGTCCTCAGAAAAATTATGTGTCATCCTAATTGACTTCTAAGGCATACATCTAACAGTTAGACTGAGTCAAATCAAAGGGGCTTAATCTGAGTTCTCTAAGGTTGTAATTTATGGGCCTACCTATCAATGCAACCTACAAACAATCCATTTTAAGTAGATTTAGGTTTCACATAAATGAATTTGGTTCATAAATAGATCAACTTATCTAAATCTGCTTATTTAATGGGTTAGATTCAGGTTTTAAACCTTTATCCCATTTAATCTATTTTGACTCGTCTAATGATTGGGTTGGATCATGACCTAATCTATTTAACTCATTTAAGAGATGTTTAACCCATTTAAAATTTTCTTAATCTATTCTATTTTATTTAATTTAACTCCTTTAACCAATTTAAATCTATTTAATGTATTATAAACTCACTTAACTTGTTTATCCTACTTAACTTGATTCATGTAATAAACATGTTATACGGATCTAGTTGGATTATCTGTCCAATAAACAAGTCATGTTCAAATATAAATTTTTGACCTATTTAACAAATAAGTAGAGTTTAGATTGATGAATTTTTAATCCAACTGACATTCGATTGGGCCCATATCCGACCTAATCGAACTCGATTGCCACCCCTAATTCTGAGCTAATTTTTGTTTGACTAGATTAGTACAGGTTGGGTTGTTCCAACAATCCACACCTACTTTGATCAAAGTTATGTTTTAATTATGGCTTTATGCTAGGCTTTTACTTATCCTACTTCTGAGGAAAAAAAAGGAAAAAAAGAAACTTTCACTAGTGGTTTTAAATTTCAAAAATTGCTCGTCTTACTTGGATCTAATATGTATTAGACTTGTTCTTACCTATTAACTTGCATTCCCAGAAATGGCTATAAGCTTATGAGTGGATGAAAGATCATTTTAAAGGTTAACAAGATGTTTACATAAAGAGAAGTGAACTTTGAAATGCCCCAGTGGTGACACCTCTTCTCTCCTTGAAGGATGGTCTAAGCTCAAGTTTTAGATGGTGCATCAAGCTAAACCAATAGGAGCTACTTAAAAGTTACAGTGAATCTCAAAATCTCTAGAACTTGCTTTGCTTGTTTACCCTATTACTTGTAATATATGCTTCTACCCAACATTGGACTGGATAATAGAGACAGCTTTGTAGGGGATGGCAATGGCAGAACCCAAATAACAAAATCACAACTCACTAATGAACTGGTGCTTTGGATCTAAACCACCCACAATCAAGATGTGCAAGAATGTGGAGAAATAAAAAAACCAAAGAGAAGGCCATAAGCACAATAACACAATATAAGAAATTACATAGTTCACCCACTATTGGGCTACATCTATGGGCATAGAGAAGATCAAAATTCACTATCAACTTGGAAGATTACAAAATTTGAGAAGAGATTACTGCTCTACAACAATAGGCTTACTACTTTCTAATGAAGAACCCTCTTCTTACTATACATCCAAAGCACCCTTTTGATCCCGTGAAGCCCACTTTGGAATGCTCTAGAAATCCCTTCAATCAATCTTGGAAGCTTGAACAAGCAAGAAGAATAAGAAAACTTACCACCATCAAAATCCTCTCCTCACCTCTCTTCTCTACCCCAAGAAAAGAGAACACCTAATAGAATAATACAATAGAAGCTCTTTTTTAGGAATACTCAAGTAAGTTCAAAGCCAACTAACTCATTACATAAGGTTTGAATCAAACCCAAAATAAGCCCAATAGGTTAATTGGTGAATTTGATATCACCAAACCCAACAATCTCCACCTTGATAGTAAAGTCATCATTCTCCATATCTCCATGCCAACCATGTGCCTCTATGCTCCTTTCATCTTGAAGCCCAAAGAAAATAGGCTCCATTTTAATTTTTCAACTTGCATCGGCTTCGTAAGCATATTGGCCATATTCTCATGAGTGCCCACCTTCAATACCCTTACCTTATCATTTTCAATGACCTTCCGGATGTAATGATATTGCACATCAATATGTTTGATCCTTTTGTGATAAATCATATTCTTAGCCAAACATATAGCACTCATACTATCACATAGCAATATCATGAGAACCATCTTTATACCAAGCTCTTTCATCAAGCCTTGAAGCCACATCGCTTTCTTGCTTGCTTCCATTAGTGCCATGTACTTGACCTCCATGGTCGACAAAGCAACCATCATTTGAAGCTTAGACATCTAACTAATTAGACTATTCTCATTTTGAAATACGTAATCTATTGTTAATCTTTTCTTATCAAGATCACCAGCAAAATTTGCATCCACATAACCTTGCATTGAACTTGAGCTCCTGCTATAAGTGATTGCATAATCACTAGTCCTACTTAAGCAACGAAGTATCTACTTCACCGCCTCCCAATGCATCTTCTCAGGATTTGCCATAAACCAACTAAGAACATCCACCGCATAAGCAATATCTGGTCTCATGCATACCATAGCAAACATCAAGCTACTTACAACACTAGTATAGAAAACTCGATCCATCCACTTCTTTTTATTCTCCGTCTTAGGATATTGCTACAAAGACAACTTAAAGTGAGATGCAAATGGTGTCCTCATGACCTTTGCTTTGCTCATGCCAAACATTTCAAGTGATTTCTCTACAAATCTCTTTTATGAAAATGATAACGTACCATTTTTTCTATCCCACCAAACCTCCATACCAAGAATTTGATGCACCGGTCCAAGATCTTTCATATCAAAGGCCTTGCCCAAATCGTCTTTGAGCTCTTTAATCATTGTCTTTTCTTTCCATACTACAAGCATATCATCCACATACAATACTAACACTAGAAAGTTACCATCTTTGAAGAATTTCAAGTAGACACAATGATCATACTTACTTTTTTAGAATTTTCGGCTTAATATGAATATATCCAACTTCTAATACCATTGCCTTGATACTTGTTTAAGCCCATATAAAGACTTCTTGAGCTTACATACAAGATGCTCCTTACCCTTCTCTATGAAGCCTTGAGGTTGATGCACATAAACCTCCTCCTCTAGATTACCATGCAAGAATGCCGTCTTCACATCTAATTACTCATGTTCTAAGTCATTAATAGCAACAAGACTAAGAATAAGCCAAATAGAATCCAACTTAACAATGGGAGCAAATACTTCAAAGAAATCCATACCTTCTTTTTGTACAAATTCTTTGGCAACTAACCTTGCTCTATATCTTTGGATCATCCCATCAATTCCTCTCTTTATTTTATAAATCCACTTGCAACCAATCGCTTTCCGACCCTTTGATAAATCCACGAAATTCCATGTTTGATTTTTAAGAAGTGCCATCATTTTCTCCTCCATAGCCTCTTTCTAATGGTTTGCATCGGTAGCATGAATGGCTTCTTGAAATGTACATGGCTCTTCCTCCACAATTAGTATTCGAAGTGTATTTGGGTCTACAAAATCCTATAGATATGTAGGTGTGTGCCGCTCTCTTATTGAATGCTAAGACATATCATATAGTTCTCTACCTTCGTGAGAACTCTCCTCTTCATCGGAATCTTGCTCAACTTGCTCTTCTACCTCACCAAACTCAATCGGTGCATTCTCCGATTCAACACCTTCATTTGGTACATAACTTGAAGATAGGAAGTTCAAAATCTTGAGTCTTATGTCAGATTTCTTTCTTCTCTTTATTTTTATTTTTCATGCCTCTTCTCAATACATTTAATTCATCAAAGTGCAGATCACATGTTGTGATAATTTTGAAGGTCATCGAATCTCATAACCGGAATCCTTTCACACCTTTTGTATAGCCAACAAAGATATACTTCCTTGATTTTGGATCTTTATTCTTTGACAACTAGGAATCAATGCATAAGCATAATGATCAAAAATTTTTAAATTAGAATAAGCACAAGAAGTTTTGACCCATACCTCCTTCAGTGTCTTTCCATCAAGTGCCATAGAAGGTGAGCAGTTGATAAGATAACATGCCATAAACATGGCCTCAGCTCATAACTCGTGCTCCAAACTGGCATTGCTGAATATACTACAAGCCCACTCCATCAATGTATGGTTCATCCTTTCCACAACTCTATTTTATTGTGGATCATAGGAGTTAGTGTAGTGCCCCAAGATACCCTTCTCCCTGCAAAAGAGTTCAAATCTTTAGATTTGTACTCCAAACCATTATCCAATCGAAGAACTTTAATGCGACATCTAGTGAGATTCTCTATTCGGCCATGACATGCTTGAATGCTTCAAATGCCTCATCCTTTGACATGAGAAACTTAACCCAAACCTTCCATGAGAAGTCATTAATAAATGATATGAATTAATTAGAACCACCATATGAAAAAGTAGGAGAACTCCTCACATCCGTATGAATATAATCAAGTATATCTTTACTTATGTGAGATCCAGCTTTGTAGCTCCATTTATGATGCTTCCCATAAATACAATGCTCATAAAATTTGGAATCACAAAAAATAATACTTGGAATGAGCTTCCTCTCTACTAGAATCTTCATACCTTTCTCACTTATATGACCCAACCTCTTGTGCCATAACCGGAGGGGAAGGTCATCATTTTCTGTTGCCTAAGCTTCATCCATCATCGTGCTCCCCAATAGTTTGTACAAATTTTCAACTCGAATATCTTTCATGACAACCATTGTACCTTTGGAAACTCTAATAACCCCACCTTGCCCAATGAATTTGTAGCCTTTTTTGTCTAATTTGGAAAGAAAAAGTAAACCTCTTTTCAAATTCGGAACATGGCATACATCTTTAAGCATCTAAACCATTCTATCAAACATCCATAAGCACACCATACCAACTCCAACGGTCTTGCTATTTGAGTTGTTTTCCATCAAAATCATACCACCTTCACAAGCCACATATGTGTTAAACCATGAACGATGTGGATACATATGATGGGTTGCACCGCTATCAAGAATCCAATTTTGATAAAATGCCAAATTTGAATCCACCATCGATAGCATCCAATATTGACTCTTCTACTTGATGTACTTCATTATTCAATTCGAAGCCATTCTTTCCGCTACTTGACTCACCAACATCCTTTTCGAAATTTGAACATTTTTTATTTCTACAATCATTCTTAAAGTGCCCGTTTTTACCACACAACCTACAAATACCTTTGCCATTTCAATCTTTAGATTTTGATCTATACTTGAACTTGCTTCTTGAAAGATTTCTTGATGTGCTTTCACATTCTCTTTGATGACCTCTCACCAAAAGAGTATCCATTTCACTTTACGAACTCCCCAAAGTAGCCTTTCTTTGTAGCTTATCCACTAATAAAGCACTAAAAATGGTATCCATGTCAAGAGAATCCTCTTTGGTGCAACTTAGACTTGTAATTACTGTGTCATAAGAATCTAGTAATGTATATAGTAAAAGTATGGCATTATCCTTATTTTTAATCTTCTCCCCAATACTTTCAAGCTCACAAATAATGTTGTTGAAAATATTCAAGTTCTCGAAGATTTTGGTACCTTCTTTCATTCTCAAAGAGTACAATCTTCTCTTCAAAAAAATTCAGTTGGTGATTGACTTTGTTTGGTACAAGCTCTCTAGCTTCATCTATAAGCCTAAAGATGTTTTCTCTCCAATAATATTAAAGAGAACTTCATCTGCCAAACATATGCAAATAATAACTAAAGCTTTCAAGTCCATCTCCTCCCAATCATCATTTGACATCAACTCCGGCTTCTTATCCTTCCTAAGTAGAGCCTTATGATATCCTTGTTGTATTAGCAAATCATGAACTTTCAACTTTTAAAGCTTAAAGTTTTTCTTTCCATCAAATTTCTTCACTTTCAATCAACTTGTAGCCATTGAGACAATTCGTCGAATACTTTGCACTCACAATCTGAAGCTTTGATACCAATTGTAGGGGAAGGTAATGGCAGAACCTAAATAACAAAATCATAACTCACTAATGAATCGGTGAATTGGATCTAAACCACCAACAACCAAGATATGTAAGAATATGGAAAAATAAGAAAACCAAAGAGAATGCCACAAGCACAACAACACAATATAAGAAATTATGTGGTTCACCAACTATTGAACTACATCCATAGGCATGGAGAAGATCAAAATCCACTATCAACTTGGAAGATTCCAAAGTTTGAGAAGAGATTACAACTCTACAACAATAGGCTTACTGTTAGATAATTTTAAAACTATTATGCACGGAGCATGCTTCTATGTTCATATAAAAATCAAATCATAAATAAATCATACCTTGTGCCATCATGTATCCAATACAATGATCCCATAACCCATTGGATGTTTGATCTTCTTCCATGGGACGTCTGGTCTTCTCTCTTTTCACCTTGCTCTTTAATATGGATGATCGATAGGAATCGTTCATATCTTTTTGAGAGTTAGAAAAAGGGATCAGATCATATCTATTTATACCTATACTTATCTTGTCCCATCAAAAGACTTACTCTTAATTAGAATTAAACTTTCAGTCCAAATCTTATTAGGAATAGATCTCTTTAATTAATTGAGCTCACTATAATTGATTCAGTATATGCGATTCATCCAAAAAGTTAAATCTGACTAAGTGATAATTAGATCACATATTAGGAGTCAAATTTAAGACTTATTACTTTTCAATGAAGAACTCTCTTCTTGCTATACCTCCTAAGCACCCTTCTGATCTTACGTAGCCTGCTTTGGAATGCTCTAGAAATCTCTCCAGTCAATCTTGAAAGCTTGAATAAGTAAGAAGAATAAGAAAACTCATCACCACCAAAATCCTCCTCTCACCTCTCTTCTCTACCTCAAGAAAAGAGAACACCCAATAGAGTAATATAATAGATGCTCTTTTTTAGGAACACTTGGGAAAGCCCAAACCTAACTAACCCATTATATGAGTTTTGAACCAAATTCAAAATAAGCCCAATAGGTTAATTTGTGAATTTGATATCACCAAACCCAACAAACTTAACAAGAAAAAAATTATTTTATTTTTCCCTTATCCTTGCAATATTTGACATAGCAGTTGTTTATTTACCCAATACGAGGAACCTCTCACTTGAAATATGGAAGAATCGAAAGGTTAGCTCAAAACAATGTGTGTGGATGATGTAAACAATATTTAATCATAATAATCAAAAAAATTAAATACATAAAAGCGGTATGTATAACTAAAATAATAAAATAAAAGTCTGCATAGATACATCAATTTAATCACCCAAAACTTTACCAGCATGATGATATGAATGCTACACGTGTCAGTTAGGTTTAGTGATTTTTTTTATAAATAATATTTTTTAAAAAAATAATTTTCAAAATATCATTAAATCAAACTTATTTATGGATTTATAGTTGTTTGGGTTGCATGGGATGTCACACATGAAATCACTACCACGTAGGATGAAATCATGAATTAAATTCATAATTTTATTTTTTACTAATCTAGTATTGAAATCATGAGAATAATCAATCATTTCAAAATGAAATCATGAATTTAACCTACAATTTTATATGGTGTTTGGTACCATTCAGTTCATGAGTTAGTTTCTCTTTATATATATTTTCTTCTAATGGTTACTTATACATAGACCTATCAAAATAGGCCAGGATCCATAGGCCAACCCATTTGGCTCCAAAATGGGGCCAGACCAGGCTGAAAAATTCTAACCCATTTGTGCAAGTGGGCTTTTTGGCCCGACCCCTATAACCCATGGGCTAAACTGGGTTAGGGCTAGGTCAGTCCATGGATCGGCCCACACCCTCCCTCTCTCAGTCTCCCTCTCAGTCTGAGACTCTGAGTCGGTCCCTAACTCCCCGGCACGAGAACCCCCCTCCCTCTCCCTCTCGATCCCTGACGGGCGACAACCCTCCCTCCTCCTCAATGTACCGTTGCCTCTCCCTCCTCCTTGTCAGTCCTACACCCCTAGTCCCCATCGCCATCAAGAGCAGGAGCCCGTCGTCCTCCCCCTCCCCTCCCACCACTACTGGCATTGACGATCCTATCCATAGCCCTTCCCGCATCCCCATCACCCTCCACTAGCCCTCCCAGCGCAAGCACCAGTCCGGGCCAGCTAGACTCTTCTACATCGTCTACTCCACCTTCCGCTCCTTCCCCATCCTCACCCCTGTCACCTATTGCCTCCCCCATGTCGCCCTCCACCATAGTGGAGGAACCTGAGACGGCCACATGGCCCACATCCATGGTGCCATCTACACCATCGGCAACCTCTTCGGCCACTTCAAGGCCCGCATCACCCTCACCATCCAGGACAATCCCCATAGTGTCCCCCTCCTCTTGGAGTTGGCCATCCCCACCACCAAGTTCTTGTAGGACATGCACTCCACCGGCCACCTCCGCGTCACCCTTGAGTGCGAGAAGAAGGCTACTGACAAGACCCCCTTGCTCGAGGAGCCCATGTGGATCACCTTCATCAATAGCAAGAACATCATCTATGCCATCCGTTAGGAGCCTACCAACTCTGTGAAGTGTATTTCAGTGCAGGGGTAAAACGATAATTTTAAAATTTTTTTAAAATTATAATTTTACAGTAAAAATTATTAATTAATCTAATTAATTAACATATATTAACCCTACACAAGAATCTAAATATGATATATATAGCATGCATTTAAATTTAAAATTTAAACTTCTACAGTAAATATTTTACTATTATGTGTTCAGAACACATTACCTTCGTGTAGGTAGTCGTTTGCTGTAGTCTGATCATCATCGAAAAGGTCTGATCATTGCAATGCAGCTACACAGTATGTCTGATCTTCGTAGATCATCGACACGAAGCTTCCGATCTGATCGGCTCCTCACGAATGCTAGTTTGTTGCAGAACCCTTTCGATGGTCGATGCTGATCAAACTCCTTCGATCGGTGTCTGCTGACTCCTCAAATGCTCCAGATCATCAGCAAAGGAACTTGAGAGATTGATGAAGCTCTCTCTGAAGTTTGGTGGGCTCATGACACTCGTAGCTCACCTTCTCACTTTTCGAACCCTAGGCAGAAACCCTAGGGTACTCACAAAAGACCCTGCGCCCTTTCTCTCTTCTTTTCTTTTCTTTTCTTTTCTTTTCTCACGTAGAAGGCCTTTCTCATGCCACCCTTTTTCTCTCAGATCAGATATCGCATGTCCCACCTTCTCTTTCTTTTTAAAATGGTGCAAGACCGCATCTTTACAGCATTTTCACTACGTGAGAGGATAAAGCTAGGTGGTTGCTCACTTGAATTCAAATTGAATTTGAATTCAAATGCCAACCAACCTATCCTTATCCACTCAAGGCATGAGAAGAGAAGGGGCATGGGTTCTTTGTGCATGGAGAATTTACATGAAAAATTTTTTCTCGTGTAGAGCAAGTAGCGCACAAGTGGATAAGGTGGCGCATGGGATTAGTTGCTCATTCAAATTCAAACATCATTTGAATTTGAATGGCCAACTAATCAATCTTTATCCATTCAAATGGCACACAAGGGAGGAGTGTGGGAAGGCTTCTGCATGGGAGAAAATTCACGAGAACTTATTTCTCATGAATTCAAATAGGCGCAGGTGGGTGAGGTGGCGCAGGGAGATAAGTCAAAGGTGGTTTGAAATTTTAAACCAATCTAATTGAACCAACTTTATCAAAATAGGTTAGGCACAATTAGACTAAGTTAAATCCAACATAATTAGGCTTAATTAAGCTCAATAAAATCTTAATCAAATCATAAATTGACTAAGTCCAATCCTTGATCAGATCAGGGACCAAACCACCTTGGTGATTAGGTCAACTCTTAACCTAATCGGGTCAAACCCAACTGAATCCAATTCAATTGGACTTGATCCAAAAATAATTACTCAATCAAATTGAGTTAATTAGTGATCAAATTACTAATTAAACCTCTCATAAATATTGAGTCCAAATCTGATGGGCAATCGGGCATTAAAGTCCATCGATATGAAATTCTGATCGAAGAGTCCCAAACCAGTGGGACTCTTGACCCCGATACCCAAAATGTGTGGAACTTGTGATCAGAGAATCCTGATTCTCAATCATAGAGTCTCAGACACATAAGACTCAGAGTTCCTAAGCATTAGGACTCTTGGTCGAAGAGTCCAAGTCTAGTGGGACTCTTCACCAGCCATCAGATCAGATAGGAACCTCTAATGTGTGTGACCCCGTAGGTTCGAACCTAAGCCAAAAGCACAGAAACCAATTTCTGTACTAATCAAAGTGACCATCTAGCAATGGTACCCGACATTCGGATAGGTCGAATAGTCACAATCGCAACATTTAGAACCTACGCAAATATGGTTACTATATAATTCATCCCTTTTGACCCCCGTGTATAGGATGACTTAGGGTTAAACTGTCAACCTTGATTAGATCATCCAAATCGTGCTCAACTCAAACAGTCCTGTGACTCCTCAATAGGACTACCCTGGCCAAGATTTTGCTAAATTGAAACACGACTGTATACAACTCCTTAAATTGGAGTGGTCAATCCCATCTTGATACACGCACCGACAAGTCAAGTACTTGACTACACCCAGCAGCCTTCCATCATTGAATTAAAAATTCAAGTAGTCCAGTGCCTAAGTGCAGTGAGTTGCTTGCAAGTCACTATGGCAGTCTCAGGTCGGAGGGACAGTTATACTCATATCCCATCGGAGCAAATCTTAACAGCAGAAAAAGCTCCGGAGTCGGTCACGTTCAGTGCAGATGTACCCTTACATCTCATCTGTATGCCATACCAGTGTCTCTACACTCATTGGTTAAGAGGACAATCAACCCATATGGCACACAATGACCTATACTTGATAAACATTGTTGTCCTTGGTAACAACGTATCATTTGGTCGCGAACAGGTTTAAGGACTAAACGATAAATCTTCTTTTGTCGAGTCTAAATAGTCCTAAGGACTTCACCACAACACAGGAGTTCATTAGAAGATGAAATAATTTATGATGAAAAATATCAAAATAACTTTTATTTAATTTATAATTCATATACTAATACAAGAAAGAGCACAACTGTCAACAGGCTTACAATTGGCTTTGGGACAC
Organism: Elaeis guineensis; assembly: GCF_000442705.2. Classification (NCBI taxonomy): domain Eukaryota; kingdom Viridiplantae; phylum Streptophyta; class Magnoliopsida; order Arecales; family Arecaceae; genus Elaeis; species Elaeis guineensis. The sequence continues at coordinate 41,755,031 of NC_026007.2, read as the reverse complement.
TATTCCCAACAATCTCCCACTTGGCCTAAAGCCAATCGATGCAGTATCTAATACCCATCTTCGACTTGAAGTCGTCGAACTCCTTCACCGCAATGGCTTTAGTGAATGGGTCGGTCAGATTCTCCTTTCCGTCGATCTTCTGAAGGTCGACATCACCTCTATCCATGATTTTTTGGATAAGATGGTAGCGGCGCAGAATATGTTTCGTCCGCTGGTATGCCTTCGATTCCTTCACCTGAGCAATGGCTCCAGAGCTGTCACAGTAAAGCAGAACTAGACCAACAAGGGAGGGTGCTACTCCGAGCTCGGTGAAAAATTTTTTCAGCCACACCGCTTCTTTGGCAGCATCTGATACAGCGACATACTCTACCTCACAAACTGAATCAGCCACAGTGTGCTGCTTGAAACTCTTCCAGCAAACAGCCCCACCATTAAGGGTATAAATAAATCCTGACACACTCTTGCTGTCATCGTGTTCAGACTGGAAACTGGAGTCTATAAACCCCATAAGTCTCAAGTCCGATTCACCATAAACAAGCCACTGGTCCTTAGTATTTCTTAAATAATTCAGGATGGTTTTAACAACCTTCCAGTGATTCTCCCCTCGATCAGATTGGTATCTACTCACTACCCCTAGTGAATATGCCACATCTGGTCGTGTACATATCATGGCGTACATGATAGATCCCACTGCCGAAGTATATAGAATTCTACCCATACGCTCTCTCTCTTGAGGTATTGTCAGACAATTTCTCTTCGAGAGAGAAATTCCATGGCCTATCGGTAGATAATCTTTCTTGAAATTCTCCATGCTGAACCTCTTCAGCATAGTATCAATGTACATGGACTGGGATAAGCCAAGCAACCTTTTAGATCTATCCCTATAGATCCTCATCCCTAGGATGTAGGAAGCTTCTCCCAGATCCTTCATGGAGAACTGTGACGACAGCCAAATCTTTATTCCCTGTAATGTAGGGATATCATTCCCGATTAAGAGAATATCATCCACATACAATACAAGAAATACCACTACTGGACAATTAACCCACTTATAAATGCAAGGCTCTTCTCCGTTCTTAACGAAGCCAAACATCTTGATCGTCCTATCAAAATGTATGTTCCAACTCTGGGATGCCTGCTTAAGTCCATAAATGGACCTCTGTAGCCTGCACACCTTAGACTCATCTGTGGATGTGAACCCTTCAGGTTGTATCATATATACCTCTTCATCCAGCTCTCCATTTAGGAAAGCTGTCTTCACATCCATCTATCAGATTTCATAGTCTAGATGGGCAGCTATCGCAAGCATAATCCGAATAGATTTGAGCATTGCCATAGGGGAAAATGTCTCGTCATAATCTATACCATAACGTCGACGATATCCCTTGGCAACCAGACGGACTTTATAGGTCTCCACCTTTCCGTCTGTGCCCCTCTTCCTCTTGAAGATCCACTTACACCCTATGGATTTTACTCCTTCGGATGGGTCAACCAATGTCCACACATTGTTGACCTTCATGGACTCCATTTCAGATTTCATGGCCTCTAGCCATTTCTCAGAGTCAGGTCTCTGCATTACATCCATGTAGGTGATCGGATCCTCATCATTTTCATTAAGTTCGACAGGATCACCGTCCCAGACCAAGAAACTATAGTATCTATCCGGTTGACGTGGTACTCTATCAGACCGCCTTAAGGGTGTAGGAACAATGGGCTCCGGATCTGATCTAAGCAAATCCTGTTCAGGTTCAGCAACTTGTGTCAGTTTTTCCACCTGCCGAACTTCCTCAAGTTCGACCTTAGAGGCAACAGTCCCTTCACCAGGAAACTCTTTTTCCAAAAAGATTGCCTTAAGGCTGACAAACACCTTTTGCTCATCAGCTAGGTAGAAATAATATCTTTTGATCTCTTTTGGGTATCCTATGAAATAATACTTGTCAGATCTAGGTCTAAGCTTGTCCGTAATTAAACGTTTAACATAAGTAGGACACCCCCAAACCCTAAGGTGCGAGAGTACTGGCTTACGTCCTATCCATATCTCATAAGGCATTTTGGTTACAGACTTACTCAGAACCCTATTTAGAAGGTAACAAGTCGATTCGAACGCATATCTCCAGAGGGAGATCGACAGACCAGGAAATCCCATCATGGATCGAACCATGTCCAACAAGGTCCGATTCCTCCTTTCAGACACACCATTATGCTGTGGTATTCCAAGAGGAGTCCACTGAAAGAGAATCCCATTCTCCCCAAGATATGTCAGAAACTCATTGGAAAGATATTCACCTCCTCGATTAGATCGAAAAGTTTTAATACACTTTCCAGTTTATTTTTCTACCTTATTTCGAAATAGTTTGAACATTTCAAACGACTCCGACTTATACTTCATTAAGTAGACATACCCATACCTTGATAGGTCATCTATGAAGGTTATGAAGTAGAAATATCCACCTCTTGCACTTGAGCTCATGGGTCCACATACATCAGAATGTATCAGACCCAAGAGTTCACTGGCTCTCTCACCTTTTTCAGTAAAAGGTAATTTGGTCATCTTTCCAAGAAGACAGGACTCATAGGTTGGAAGTGATTCACAATCACCAACTTCAAGAATTTCTTTTTAAGCCAACATGTTTATCCTGTTCTTATTGATATGACCTAGTCTACAATGCCAAAGGTAAACTTCTGACATATTATCCATTCTAGGGCATTTACTGGAGGTTTGAACCATATTAACAGGCTGTGATAGTAAGTAAATTTCATTATTTAGTTATCCAAAAATATTGTAACACCATTCAAAATGATATTGCAAATATTTTTTTTTATTAAAAATTTATAACTGTACATGGTCAAAAGACCTACAGAAATAATATTTAATAAAAAATTTGGACAATAGTGACATTCACTCAGAATTACATTAAGAGAGTTGATTACAAGGTTCATGATTCCTAAAGCTAGAACTGAAACTTTGCTTCCATCTCCAACGTTTAGGAACCTCTCACCTTCATCAAATCTCCTACTAACCTATAGACCCTGCATCGAATTACAGATATGATAAAGGTTTCTGGTATCCAATGCCCAGGCAGTAGTATCACAAATGAAAAAGTTGCAAGGTGTTATCATATAATTATCTTGCTTCTTTTTTGGCCTGTTCGGGTCTAAGGTGGCAATGTATAGAGGACAGTTCCTCTTCCAGTGCCCCTGCTTCTTGCAAAAGAAGCACTCCGCCTGGCTCTAGTCGGGCTTGTGCTTCTTGGTCTGATCCTATGCAGACGTTCCTGCATGCAGCTGCACCTTCTTATTCTTCTTCTTCTTGTTCTTCTTTTCTTTCTTAAAGGGTCGACGACCAGAAGAAGACCCTCCCACAACATTCACCGACTCCTTATAGAGCTGGTGGCCCTTCTCAAAGTTCTGCAGTAACCCCAACAAGCCATGGTAGTTCACTGTCGGTTTTGTCATCCGAAAATGAGTAAGAAAGGGGAGGAAGGACTTGGGCAAAGAATTAAGGATCGCATTCTTATCGAGCTGCTCGTGCAAGGGAAAGCCTAGTTTACTTAGGCGCTCAATCATTTCGATCATGTACAGTACATGATCAGTGACTGAGGGCCCATCCCTTATCCGAGCATTGCAAATGGCACAACTAGTTTTGTGCCTTTCAATATCGTCAGACGTGCCAAAGGAGTCATTCAACATTTGAAGCATCTCCTGTGGTTGGGCGTTCTCGAACCTGCAGCTGAACTCATCATTCATTGCCGCCAATATTTTAAACCGAACGGTGGTGCGATCGTTGAGCCACTTCTGATAAGTGTCTCGGACCATCCCTCTAGCATTCGGGACTAGCTCCTCAGGTGCCGGATCCGTTACTACATAAAGGATCCGTTCATGCTCAAGGATGATTTTTAATTTTTGATACCAGCTATCAAAATTAGGTCCCATGAGCTTGTCATTATCTAATAATGACCGAAGCGACAGGGTAGTGGCCATAGCTGCATAAAGGAAAACTAGACCTTTATTAGTACATAAATTATTAATACTAAAGACTTAGACTTTAGTCTAAAATTTCTCTCGGTATTTTTACAAATTGGTAGCCTCAACCTCCAATTCGAGGAATTACTTTAATTCTTTAGTGGGTACTAGAATCCACACAGACTACACACGAGCCCAACTTTGGCTGGTCAACCCATGTGCATCTATAGGTAGGTTCATAACCAGTTGTTTCTCTAAACAACTTTTAGTAATTGATTTTTATCCCAGAACCTAATCAGTAGGCTTTGGCCTCCACTGAAAAGATCTGGTTAGGTCCAACCATTAACATAATTTGGTGAATCTGACCAATAAATGATCAGGCCCGACTTTGGTCGGCCAACCTGACCACCATCAGAAAGACTCAACCAAATGATCATATTATAAATGATAATTCCATTAGTCAATAAGCACCAGGCCTTTGGGCCTCCAGTGATTATTAAACTAATAGACTCATTATCACTCACTTAATGGGAGGCTATGACCTAGTTATCACTATAACTTAATCATTTTTAGGGACCTAATAATTTTTGAAAATTTTATTAAAGGATAGAAGAGAAGAAATTAACCAGCCAATTTCAATCCTCCCACTGACTTCACCAAGTCAGATTAAAAAGAATTTAATTAAAGCCAGTATTAGGAGCACCTAAATCAGTCACACTGATTTACCTAATGACATGGGTGAGCCCTAATCACCAAGTAATCTAATCAAAATCTAACTCACCAGGTTGGCCAGGTAAGTGAGATCAGTGGAAGGGATATGCCATTAACTCATCAGAGATCGAATCAATGCGAGTAGCTCCCCGTTAAAAACCACTGGTCAGACTGTCGAACTTACCTTAGACACCAACCGGTTCATTAGTTTTAATTTGATCAACTTAGTAAATAGGGTTCTACCGCGTAGCCATAAATTAAGTCCATCTTGGTCTAGTTAAAGACATGGACCCATTCAACTACAACTATTGGAGTTGAGTCTAGAGTGTCTTCAACCTAATCTAATTCAACTTTTGATTAGATTTGACCAATTACTCTAATTTAATCCATTTCTTTAAGCTAATCTTAGGTCTAACCCAATTATGGACCTAATCCATCTAACCCATTGACCCATAAGTTTATACAATTGTCTTAGGTCTTAATTCACAATTCTAGACCAACTAGACAACACTTAATTCTTTTAATTAAGTATTTGGGCTGATGGGTCAGAGTTTGATATTTTGAAAATAATTTTTAAATTTGAAAGGTTTTATTTTCTGTTCACCAAATGTGTTGACTCATTTCACAAACTGATCAGCACATTTCATAAACAGTAATCCTATTGCTAATTACATAACAAAAAATAACTCAATCAAAATAAATCATGAATATTCCTTTAGATCTAATCTAACACATTTATGATAAATTTTATAATTAAACCTTTACAATTAAATTCTTTTGCTGCTTCATCTGCATGGGATATAATCACTCGGCACCCCTACCACCATAGGAGAACCCCATCGAATGGGAGGAGAGGGCCTTTAAATCCTACTTTTCTCCTATAACTGGACGACCATGGCAACCAACCCAATTAGACTATTTGCTTCTTGGATCAAGTATATCTAAATATACCAATTTTAAAATTTAAATTTCAAATTTTAAATTTCAAATTTCAAATTTTAAATTTTGAATTTCAAATTTCAAACAAATTTCAAATTTCAAATTTTTGAATTTTAAATTTTAAATTTTAAATTTTGAATTTCAAGTTTGAAATTTTAAATTTCAAATTTCAAATTTAAACTTTTAGATTACTACTTAATCTACACATGCAAATGTATATCATATTTTAGAACTGACTTTGATACCATTTGAAGTGTATTTCAGTGCAGGGGTAAAATGGTAATTTTAAAACTTTTTTAAAATTATAATTTTACAGTGGAAATTATTAATTAATCTAATTAATTAACATATATTAATCCTACATAAAGATCTAAATATGATATATATAACATGCATTTAAATTTAAAATTTAAACTTTTATAGTAAATATTTTACTGTTATGTGTTCAGAACATATTACCTTCATGTAGATAGTCGTTCATTGCAGTTTGATCATCATCGAAAAGGTCTGATCATTGCAATATAGCCACACAGTATGTCTGGCCTTCGTGGATCATCCACACGAAGCTCCTGATCTGATCGGCTCCTCACGAATGCTAGTTCGTTGCAGAATCCTTTCGATGGTCGATGCTGATCGAACTCCTTCGATCGGTGTCTGCCGACTCCTCAGATGCTTTGGATCATCAGCAAAGAAACTTGAGAGATTGATGAAGCTCTCTCTAAAGTTTGGTGGGCTCACGACATGCGTAGCTCACCTTCTCACTTTCCGAACCTTAGGTAGAAACCCTAGGATACTCACAAAAGACCCTGCACCCTTTCTCTCTTCTTTTCTTTTCTTTTCTTTTCTCACACAGAAGGCCTTTCTCATGCTACCCTTTTTCTCTCAGATCAGATATCGCACACCCCACTTTCTCTTTCTTCTTAAAACGATGCAAGACCGCATCTTTACAATATTTTCACCACGTGAGAGGATAAAGCTAGGTGGTTGCTCACTTGAATTCAAATCGAATTTGAATTCAAATGCCAACCAACCTATCCTTATCCACTCAAGGCATGAGAAGAGAAGGGGTGTGGGTTTTTTGTGCGTAGAGAATTTACACGAGAAACTTTTTCTCATATAGAGCAAGTGGCGCACAAGTGGATAAGGTGGCGCATGGGATTAGTTGCTCATTCAAATTCAAACATCATTTGAATTTGAATGGCCAACTAATCAATCTTTATCCACTCAAATGGCACACAAGGAAGGAGCGTGGGAAGGCTTCTACATGGAAGAAAATTTATGAGAACTTGTTTCTCATGAATTCAAATAGGCACAGGTGGGTGAGGTGGCGCAGGGAGATAAGTCAAAGGTGGTTTGAAATTTTAAACAAATCTAATTGAACCAACTTTATCAAAATAGATTAGGCACAATTAGACTAAGTTAAACCCAACACAATTAGATTTAATTGGGCTCAATAAAATTTTAATCAAATTAAGAATTTACTAAGCCCAACCCTTGATCAGATCAGGGACCAAACCACCTTGGTGATTAGGTCAACTCTTAACCTAATCAGGTCAAACCCAACTGAATCCAATTCAATTGGACTTGATCCAAAAATAATTACTCAATCAAATTGAGTTAATTAGTGATCAAATCACTAATTAAATCTCTCATAAATACTGAGTCCAAATCTGATGGGCAATCGGGCATTAAAGTCCATCGATATGAAACCCTGATCAAAGAGTCCCAAACCAGTGAGACTCTTGATCCCGATACCCAAAATATGTGGAACTCATGATCAAAGAATCCTGATTCTCGATCACAGAGTCTCAGACATATAGGACTCAAAGTCCCTGAGCATTAGGACTCTTGGTCGAAGAGTCCCAATCCAGTGGGACTCTTCACCAGCCATCAGATCAGATAGGAACCTCTAATGTGTGTGACCCTGCAGGTTCGAATCTAAGCTAGGAGCACAGGAACCAATTTCTGTACTAATCGAAGTGACCATCTAGCAATGGTACCCAATGTTCAGATAGGTCAAATAGTTACAATCGCAACATTCAGAACCTACGCGAATATGGTTACTGTATAATTCATCCCTTTTGACCCCTGTGTATAGGATGACTCAAGGTTAAACTGTCAACCCTGATCAAATCATCCGAATCGTGCTCAACTCAAACAATCCTGTGACTCCTCACTAGGATTACCCTGGTCAAGATTTTGCTAAATTGAAACACGACTGTACACAGCTCCTTAAACTGGAGTGGTCAATCCCATCTTGACACACGCACCGACAAGTCAAGTACTTGACTACAGCCAGCAGCCTTCGGTCACTGAATTAGAAATTCAGGTAGTCCAGTGCCTAAGTGCAGTGAGTTGCTTGCAAGTCACTATAGCAGTCTCAGATCGGAGGGACAGTTATACCCATATCCCATCGGAGCAAATCTTGACAACAGAAAAAGCTCCGGAGTTGATCACGTTCAGTGCAGATGTACCCTTACATCTCACCTGTATACCATACCAGTGTCTCTACACTCCTTGGTTAAGAGGACAACCAACCCATATGGCACATAATGACCTATTCTTGATAAACGTTATTGTCTTTGGTAACAACATATCATTTGGTCGCGAACAAGTTTAAGGACTAAATGACAAATCCTCCTTTGTCGAGTCTAAATAGTCCTAAGGACTTCACCACAACACAGGAGTTCATTAGAAGATGAAACAATTTGGGATGAAAAATATCAAAATAACTTTTATTTAATTTATAATTCATATACTAATACAAGAAAAAGTACAACCATCAACAGGCTGATGATTGGCTTTGGGATACTATTCCCAACACTCTGACCTCAACATCTTGCAGCTCCTCCAACGCCATCTCCATGGGTGCCGGTGTGCTCCCCAGTCCCCACCGACATGATCGACCCCATCATTTTGGAGCTCACCTTTTAACCCAAGTGGGCTGGCCCGGCCCTAACCCATAGCCCACGTGGGCTAGGGCCGAGTTGGATTTTTATGGCCCCTTTTAACAAGTGGGCTGAGCTCGGCCCAGCCCACTTAATCAAAGCCCACATGGGTTAGGGCTGGGCCGGCCCATTTTGATAACTCTACTTGTACCGCATGACTGCATAAAATGAGATGGCATACGAACTCAATTAAGTTTTGTAGGGCATGGTGAGACCTATCGAAAGGACTAGGGAAAAACCCTTGATATCTGACTGCACATCGATGTAGAATGAAATCTTAGCACCAGTCTATAACTAGTCGAAGACCCATGCATTGTGCAGAGCCAAATGTATGAAAATGATTTTTCAGATATTGCTGTATTCTTATTATTATTCAAATTATTATAAATAATAAAATAATATTTTAAAAATAATATTTTTATTATTATTTTAAAAAATAATATTTTTATTATTATTTTAAAAAATAATATTTTTTAGAATAATATTTTATTATTAATTTTTAAAATTAGTTTTTAAAATAATATATTATTATATAAATAATATTTTTAAATTAATAATAAAATATTATTTTTTAAAATAATATTTTGAAAAAAATAATATTTTTATTATTATTTTAAAATTAATATTTTCTTTTTACTTCAAACTATTATTAATAATAAAATAATAATATTTTTTTCTTTATTCCTCCCTCTTGCCAAATATTTTCTTTTTTTCTTCTATTTCCTTCCTAATATTATTTAAAAATAATATTTTTATTATTATTTTAAAATTAATATTTTTTTACTTTAAATTAATATTAATAATAAAATAATAATATTTTTTCTCTCTTTTTAAATATTTTTTCTTCTTCTTTCTATCGCCCTCACCCCCATAGTGTGAGACCCAAGTCACGACCATCTATGCCACTCCCACTGCAGCCCAGCCCCACCACCATTCGCATTGGATGTACGAAAATTTTTTTTTGATATTTCTATATTCTAATTATTATTCAAATTATTATTAATAATAAATTAATATTTAAAAAATAATATATTTATTATTATTTTAAAAATAATATTTATTAAAATAATATTTTATTATTAATTTTATGAAATAAATTTTAAAATAATAGTATTTTTAAAATAATATTTTGAAAAAAATAATATTATTATTATTATTTTAAAATTAATATTTTTTCTTTTACTTTAAATTATTATTAATAATAAAATAATAATATTTTTTACTTTTTTTTCTTTTTTCCTTCCCTTCCCAAATACTTTCTTTTTAAAATTAATATCTTAAAAAAATAATATTTTAAATTATTATTAGCAATAAAATTATAATATTTTTTCCCCTTCTTCAAATATTTTTTCTTTCTTTTTTTTCTCCTTCTCTTTCCTTCCTCTCGTCGTCTCCCCCTACCCCCCACCCCCGCTGCATCCCTCGACTTCGGTGCCACCTATTGGAATTTGAAATTTGGTGCATGCATATGTATTTCAAAATTTATTTTCTAAACACTGCAGTGGTGAACAAGATTAAAATATTTTTAATCTGAATTATACATGCATCAAAACATAAAATCACATAGATCTATTTTATATGCTGAAATTGATATATGCTGAAATTCATATTATGATCAAATCACATACCTGTTTTGCAATCCTTTTCTTCAAATCTAGATCTGAAAGAGAAGAGATTCTCTCTTAGCCGTATAAATATCCAACCTTTACGAGTATCCTCTCAAGATCAGCTTGGAATAGCCCTCTTTAATCTGAATTTTGTTCTTCAAAAATTCAGCTTGCTGAATCCAAACGAAGCCTGGATCGCGATCAATGCTTGATCTTTTTTCTTGATCTTCTTCTTTTTTTCTTCTCTAGAGTTTCTCTCCTTGCTATGTGCTGCTACCAAATGCTAGAAACTAGCAAAGAAGAGGCACCCAATAACCTTTGGGCATGGGACTCCTTCGGACGTGCGTCCCACGAGAAAGGGGGTGTGGGATGCCCAAGGGAAGAGAAAGGGAGAGCAAGAGAGGGCATAGAATTTCTTTTTTGGTATGTGGGGCTGCTGGTTTGGATGCTCTAGGGACCTTAGGAGAGGTCCCTTTAAATAGGCACAAAGATTGAATCCTATTCAATCTCATAATACAAGTCCTATTTGCATTGGGTTTCCTATTAACTTAAGTTATCTAACTTACTTTAGGAGACCCTTTAGGCACCAACAATTGAAGCCCTTGCATCCATAATTAGACACCCCAAAACACACCGAAGAGACATTCCATAGGAGAACTAAAAGCCCTCTAATCAATGGACACGCCCAACTTGATCAAATCAAGGTGGCGTCCAAGAATAACTATCAAAGAAATTAATTAGAAACTTGTATCCTTAATTTATATGATCCATAACCTTAGACACCTAACAATTGAAGTCTCATGAATCTTATTTATGTAGGTTATTAGCAGATAATTAAGTTAGAATTATCTTATCAAATAAGTAATCTTAACGGAAAGAAAAATTGGGTCCAACCATATGCTAGCAGGGTTATCATGAACCCAATGAATTTCTCTAAATCCAATTGACACTTCATAAGATCAATTACTTATTTCAGACTTAATCTCTTTATTGTGTGACCCCATAGGTTCAATTCTATCTGGTGATGAGATATACAATAATCTCTATCATCATATCATTGAAACTCTTTTCAATGGGTCGGAATAATTTCACTCTAACTCAGCAAGAATTATCGATCTAAAATAATCCTAGTGAGCTCTCATAATCTACCTGTGACACTTAGTAGTATGTAGTGGCAACCCAGTAAAATTGAAATGAACCTCTAGGTGTAGTTAACGTATGATTCAATCTCTCTATCGTAAGTCCCGACTTGATGGCAGGTCATGGATAAATCGTCAAATCTCATCATCAGTCATATGATAGATTCAATTAGCTCAAGTCCAGTTGTGATTTTTATAAAAATTTTTTTTCATCAATCATACTGCTGTGGTTACAGACTTTTAGACTTGGCCTCTCAAATCTCATAGGACTACTCTCTATCAAGATTGATAGATCCTATCTTGATGTGCACCCCACTCCTACAGTGGATCACCTATCGCCAACATCCACTATAGGGCTTATTGAGACCCATATTTATGTGTCAGTCAAACTCCAGCAGCCTTACTATGAGTAGCAGTACCATCTCAAATCAAAGGACTAGTCACACAACTATAGCATCGAAACAATCACTGACGATCGAATAAAAATTTAAATGATCCTCGTATGATCATGCTCAGTACTAGTTATTCTCTAACAACTATCCGCACTCGTCATCCTATATCTCTACACAGTAGACTAAAGACTCATCTATCTCGAAGAAAGTGATTTGTGCGTCAGTCTAGCCGGATCTATCACCATCCTTATGATGATCCTATGACTGGGAGTATTTAAAATTTAAATATATATCTCTAATTCTCAACATCTTGAGAATACGTATCGAAACTAATTCCATAGACGATCAAAGATACATCACACTTGAATGAAAAAGAACTTACCTTTTTATTGATCATATCAATATATTAAGTATAAAATTTTATCCTAGATTTATTACAATGTGTCAGCCATATTGGCTTCTAGGACATACATTTAACAATCTCCCACTTGGGCTAAAGCCAATTGGCTACAAATCTAAGTCCCATCTTCTCAAGGTGGACTTTTATTTTTGATTGGCTCAAATATTTAGTCAGTGGGTTTGGCACGTTGTCCGCAGAGTCTACTTTTTGTATCTCGATATATTTTTTTTTGAGGTAGTCACGTATGATATGAAATCACCGCTCGATGTGCTTAGATTTTTAATGAGACCTCGACTCCTTAGCAAATACTATGGCTCCATTGTTGTTACAGTAGAGTGGTATGGCATCCGATGTCATAACCCCAAGTTCTGCGATAAACTTCTTGAACTAGAAGTCTTCCTTTGTAGTATCCGAAACAGCGACATACTTAACCTCCGTGGTCGAATCCGCTATGATGGGTTGCTTGAAACTCTTCCAGCTGACCGCACCATTATTACAAATGAACACATATCCTGATGTAGACTTTCTATCATCAGGATTAGATATGAAGTCTGAATTAGTATATCCCTCGACTCACAACTCAAAATCACCTCCAAATATCAAGAACAAATCCTTAATCCTTCTTAAGTACTTAAGGAGGTTCTTCACAGCTATCTAGTGCTCCTTGTCTGGATTCGACTGATACCTGCTCGTGACACTCACAGCAAGGGTAATATCAGGTTGAGTATATAGCATGACGTACATGAGATTTTCTTTAGCCGAGGTATAAGGAATTCTACTCATGCACTGAATTTTCTCGGATGTGGTTAGATGCATCATCTTGGAAAGGCTAATACCATGCTTAAGAGGTAAGAGACCTCTGTTGGAGTTTTTCATGCTGAACATCTTCAGTATTTTCTCTATGTACAGCTTTTGTGACAGGTCAAGCATCCATTTGGGACTATCCTTATAGACCTTTATTCTGAGAATATAGGACCCTTCCCCTAGGTCTTTCATGGAGAATTCTTTGGACAACCATCTTTTGACCGTGGTCAGCATGGGAATATCATTTTCAATGAGAAGAATATCATCCACGTACAATACGAGGAATGTTATCACACTCTCACTGACCCTCTTATACACACAAGGTTTCTCTTCATTTTTGATGAAATCAAATGATTTGATTACCTCATCAAAATAGTGGTTCCAACTCTGAGAAGCTTACTTTAACCGTATATGGATCTTTGCAGCTTGCAGACTCTATGATCACCATCACTGGATGTGAAATCTATAGGCTACTCCATATAAATATCTTCCTCAAGATATCCATTCAGGAAAGTAATTTTCACATCTATCTGTCAGATTTCATAATCATAGTAAGCTGTAATAGCAAGCAGAGTGCGGATAGATTTTACCATGGCTACGAACACGAAGATTTTTTGATAGTCAATGCCCTCACGCTAACTATAATCTTTAGCTACAAGCCTAACTTTATAGGTCTCTACCTTACCATCAGCACCTATCTTCCTTTTGTAGATCCATTTACATCCAATGGGTACAATACCCTCAGGTGGATCCATTAAGGTCCAAACTTGGTTCGAGTGCATCGAGTCAATTTCTAACTTCATAGCATGTAATCATTTCTCAAAATTGATGTCAGATATCACCTCATCAAAGGTATTAGGATCATCAGTATGACCCCTATCTCTCATAAGAAATATTTTCTTTGCTTTCTCCGTAAGCATATCTATGTACCTTTCAGAGGTGGGGAGATCCTGCTAGATCTACAAGGCAGTAGAGGAATATCAACTACTGGCTCATGAACTATGGGTTCTTGAAGATCTATAGCTCTTGGCTCTTCAAAAATTTTCTCTTCGAGCTCCACTAACCTCCCACTGCCGCCATCCTGGATAAATTATTTTTTTAGAAATACGGTATTTTGATTTACAATCACATTGTAGTCTTACAGAAAGTAGTAGTATCCTATAGATTCTTTTGGATACCCTATAAAGTGAGCTATAATAGATCTATTCTCCAACTTATCCACCATCTGTCTCTTGATATACGCCGGACATCCGTAAGTCTTAAGATAACCCAGACTCGACTTCTTATCAAATCATATCTCATACGGTATGGTAGGAACGGACTTCGATGGAACCCTATTCAATAAGTGAATGGCAGTTAACAAGGCATGTCTCCAAAAAAATAAGAGTAGATCAGTGAAGCTCATCATGGACCTGATCATATCCAATAGGGTCCTATTCTTCTTTTCGGATATCCCATTGAGCTGAGGTATTCCAGAAGGGGTCCACTGAGAGACTATGCCATTGTCCTTAAGATATCTCAAAAATTTTTGACTAAAGTATTCACCTCCTCGATCAGATCAAAAAATCTTAATGGGTTTGTTTGTTTGCTTTTCTACTTTATGCCTAAATTCTTTGAACTTTTCAAAGATCTTAGACTTGTGTTTCATAAGATACACATATCCGTACCTAGACAGATCATCGATAAAAATAATAAAATAGATATAACCACTCTTGGCCTGTACATCAAATGATCCACACATGTCAGTATGTACTAGGGAGAGTAGCTCAGTGGCCCTTTCCCCATATCCTAAAAAGGATAACTTGGCCATCTTTCTTCGAAGACAAGATTCACAAGCTAGATACGACTCTAGGTTAAGAGAGCCAAGGATCCCATCTTCTTTCAGTCTGTTTATTCTGTCCTCTCCAATATGGCCTAGTCTATGGTGCCACAAGTATTTCGATTAATTTTATTTTTGGGTCTCTTCTGACCTACAGCACTCACTATTTGCTCATTTAGGTTCACATTCGCATCAATATACAAGTGATCAAGATTGTCAATTAAAAGATCTCATGCAACCAATTTATTTCATAAATAAATGAAACAAAAATCTTTATTAAAATAAATTTTAAAATCTTCCTGTGCTAGCAAAGATACGAAAATTAAATTCTGACTAGCTACAGAAATATAATAATAGTATTTCAAATCTAATCTAACACCAGATGGTAATTGAAGAGGGTAAGTACCAACGGCCTCTGCAGCAATCTTTGCTCCATTACCGATCCGAAAGATCATATCACCTTTTCTCAACCTCCTACTTTCTATCAGACTCTACATTGAGGTACATATATGAGCACTCAAGCTAGAGTCTAATATCCAACTAGAAGTAGAAGAAACCATAAGATTAGATTCAATTACGAGCATACCTTCAGAAATCTTATCACCCTTTTTGATCTTTAGGCTTTTCAGGTATTTAGGACAGTTCCTCCTCTAGTGGCCTTCAGCATAATAGTGGAAACACTTTTTCTTTGCCTCAGCCATCTTTAGACCATCCTTCTTTGGCTTGCTCTCTTTCTTCTGCTTTTTCGTGAATTTAACCTTCTTCTTTTCAGTAGACTTTCTCTTGAAAGAAGAAGTCTACTCCACAGTGTGAACAGTGCCCCTTGAACTCTTCAAGGTACCCTCCATAGTGATCAACATGTTGACAAGTTCGAAAATAGTACAGTTAAGTTTGTTTATATAAAAATTCATAATGAATTGACTGTATGAACTGGTAAGGGATTGAAGGATCAGATCCATCTGTAATTTCTTTTGCATATCTAGCCTGAGCATTCTAAGCTCCTCAATGTCCTTGATCACTGTCATACAGTGCTCATGGACAGACTGCCCTCATGCATTTTCAGATTGAAGAGTCTTTTGGACACTTTGAAGTGCACAATATGACTCTGTTCACCATACAACTCTTGCAGGTGAGTAATCATGACCCGAGCAGTGGGCATATGCTCGTGCTGGCTTTGTAACTCATTTGATATGGATGCCAACACATAGCACTTGACCCGATTGTCTTCATCCATCCACTTCTCAAAAGTATCTCTTTGCTCAGCAATAGGATGGTTTGGTAGTACTACGGGATCTTGATCGAGAATATGGCTTAACTTTTCTAAGATCAAGATAATTCTGAAGTTTCTGAGCCAATCTTTGAAATTATTGTTGGTCAAATGATTGGTTTCAAAGATGCGAGCTAGAGAATTTGAGGCTGACAATGTTCAACTATGAGAGTAGAGATTCAAGTTAGACTTTTATACTTAATATTTAATTTACTTCTAGGGACTTTAAGATACAAATAATGACTCACTAATTTATTGGATCCCTCCACTCCTCGAGAAGGAAACAGAAACCCTAATGCGATAAAGGATTCTTGGTAGGTGCTGTGGTCCCACTGATGACATGCACCTCATCTAACAGTTATTGATAACATGTACACCGATGCGTAGGCAACTCTTTGTCCAGATGCTTCTCTAAGCATGTTGTAGCGACTTGATCTCTAAGCCATATGGGCTCACCTAACAGTTATTACCCACACTTCTTAGTTAAGTCTGACCCACCGTTCATAAGCAGAGGCAAGCCGTCATTGGGTCCCTCACCTAATAGTTATTAAGCCCAATCCTATCCTTACCCTGGAGCAACTCTTTGCTAATATAGTAGTTGCATGTTCTCGATGTAACTGAGCCCCCATAACCAGTCAAAAATAATCAACGTCGATAGCACACCCGCACATCTACAATGGTGGAAGACCTATGGACTTAATATTTATGAGGAGGTTTGAATATAGGTCTCATATAATTGCTGAAAAATATATCCCAAAGTCAATCGTTAGACGATTGTGCTCATCTTGTAAACTGTATATGAATTTTTATTAGTAAAAGTTATTTGACATTTTTATTTCAAATTGACCATCTTTGAACTCCTGTGTCGTAATGAAGTCCTTAGAACTATATATATTAATCGACAAAGGAGGATTTATTGTTAAGTTTTTAAAATTATTTGCGACCAAATGATATGCTATTACTAGGACGATAGCGATATCAAGTGTAGGTCGTTGTGTGCCATATGAGTTGGTTGTCCTTTTAATCAAAGAGTATGGAGATACTGTTATGACATGCAGATAAAATGTAAGAGTACATTCGCATCGAATGTGATCATGTGCTGAGCACTCTGTTATCAAGAGTAGCTTGTGAAGGGTATGGGTATACGTGTCTCTCTGACCTAAGACCACCACTGTGACTTATAAACAACTCATTATACTTTAGTACCAGATTATCTGAGTTTTTAGCTTAGTGATAGAAAGATACTAGGTGCAGTCAAGTACTTATCAAGTCGGTGTGTGAGTCAAGATGGAATTGACTCCTCTGAATTGGTAGGAGATATGCATCAGTGTATTTCAATTTAGCAAAATTTTGGCCAGAGTAATCCATGAGATGGATTTGAAAAATTAAAATATAATGTAGTCGACTTAATTAGAATTTACAGTTAAACTCTAAGTCACCTTGAGCATTTGAACCAAAGGGATGAATTATATGGTAACCATACGTCAGTAGGTTCTAGAAGATTATTTTGCAACACTTCGACCCATCTGATCATCAAGTCATCATTGCTAAATGGTTACATTGATTGGTATAGGAAGTTGTTTCTATGCTACCAACTTAGATTTGAACCTATGGGGTCACACGCATTAGAAGATTTGATCAGATCTGATGGCTGAAGAGTCTAATTGGATTGTGACTCTGGTGAAGAGTCCTACTTGGACTAGGACTCTGTGGGAGAGTCCCACTGAGACTGAGACTCTACTATTTATGAAAAATTAATTAGTAATTAGATTACTAATTGACTCAATTTGATTGAGTAAAGATCTTTGGAACAAGTCTAATTGAATTAGATTCAGTTCGACTTAGATTGGGATTGATATGATCAAATCCGATTACAAGAGAAATTTGATCCTGATTCGATCAGAGTTTGGACTCGATTAATTACTAATTAGGTTAGAAATTTGATAAGATATTTAGATTTTTATTTATATTAGGTTCATTTCTATCAATGGTTTCAATCTAAATTTAATTTGGATTAGAATTGAATTAAAAATGAAGAGTCCAAGTCAGACTAGAATTCTATCCTTACCTTTTGTGCCACATCTAGATCCATGCCAATTTTTTCACGTCTAATTGGATTTGGGTTATGATTTTTGGCATCATGAGAGAGGATAAAATAAGGGTGGTTGACTATAGCTGATGAGTCATAATATTATTTCTTGCCTAATTCGAATGTGATCCGAATTAGAGATAAGATGTAGACTAGGAAAGAGATTTTTCATATATGGTATATTATTGAAGCTATATTTTTTTTCATTTTTATTAAGGAATTATTTAGCAAGTGAGGCTCCAAATTTCTTCTCCATATCTTAATAATTTTTTTAGAATTTTTGGGGATGCCAAAAAGGGGTTTTGGTGTTGACTCATAGCATCCTTTCTTGGAAAGTCCTAATTCCTAGTCTATAAAAAGGGGACCCCTCTCTTGGACGTCCCATGATCAATTTTCTTGTAGATTTTTCCTCTTCTCCTCCTCCTCTCTTCTTTCTCTAGATCTCCTATCACTTTAGAATGTTCAAGATGCTTGTAGAAGAAAGAAGAGGTCAGTTGTCGAAGTTGTTCGTAGACTAGCATCTCCGAGCCCCTGATCTGCACCAGTCTTCGCATGGATTTTTTTATAGAGGCCAGATGACTTTATGTGACTATGAGTGATCTGAGAAACACCTTCTCCAATAGTTGGATCAAAAAAAATCAAGATCAAAATTTGTTTGGTAACGATCTCTAACTTATTTTGATTTCTATGGTAGATCTAATAGTTAGATCTAGAATTTCAGCATCGATGAGATCGATGTGATTTTTATTTTTAGATCTAAAGTATATATTTTTTATATCAAAAATATTAATGTAATAGTCTAAGATTAGGTCTTATACATATTATTAGAATTAAATTATTTAATCTATTATGTTTATTGTATAAAATTTTTTAATTACATATACTGCACTATCGAAAAAAATTTTCAACTGATATTAGAGCCAGATTATTTTGATATGAATTAATATAACTTTAGATCTGATTTTTTATTATTAGATATGATTATTTATGATTTAGATTAGATCTAAATTAGTTTATTTTCAGATCTGATTATTATTTATTTAGATTAGATATTTTAAGTAGCAAAGTACTCGGATTGGATAATCATCAGGCCGTCCGATCATAGGAGCAAGTAGGATTTCATGACCCTCTCTTTCCATTCAATGGGTTGCTCTTCATAGTATGTAGGGGTACCACTGTGAGATCCCATGAAGAAGAAAGTGAAAAGAGAAAACTTACTTTCTTGTAAAATTTTAGATCTTGAAACCCTAGGTGTTGTTGTATATGATGCAAGTTGCGAAGATAGTTAGTTACATCTAATCTTGTTTAGTCAAAATTATTTTGATCTAAAATCATAAAAAATTTAGATTTGATCTAAAAGATTTTATGACTTGATGTAAAAAGTTTATATAGAAAATTATTTTTAAAATCTTAACCATATTGATGCAAAACTTAATTGAGAATTAAGTATCAAGCTGATTGGATCTAAAATTGTGATTTAGATCTAATGACATTATATAAAATATGGGGCATGGGTTAGCTCAATCAAGTCTTTCTCTTTAATTGGGTTAGACTTAAGGTTAGAATCAAAGAATTGATTGACCATGTAGAGAAATTGATTAAGTCTAACCAAATATTGAATTAGATTAATCAGAATTTCTCTAGTACAATAGTTATAGATGGTCAAGTCCATGTCTTTGATTAGACCAAATAGACCTTGATTGTGGCTCAATGGTTGAACCTGAATCATTAGGTTGGTCAATTCAAAATTAGTTAACCAATTGGTGTCTAAGATAAATTTGGCATTTTGATCAGTGATTTTTAATTGAGAGTAGCTTATCTGGCCATTTCGATAGTGTCTAAGGCAAGCTTAGCAGACTCTCCCACCGATCTTACTTACCTGGCCAATTTGGTGAACTAGATTTTGATTAGATCGCTAAGTGATTCGAATTAGCCCATGCCGTTAAGGTTGATTGGTGTGACTGATCTAGGTGCGAGTTCAATCAGCATGACCTAACCCGATTCAGTGACTTGGTGAAGTTAGTGGGAGGATTATGGTCTACTGATTGATCTTTTCTTCTCTTCTCTTTTCTCTAAATCAATTAAATCTCCTAAATTATTAGATCTTTAAAATAAACTGGTTATGGTGATAACTAGATCATAGCCTCCCATTAAGGTGAGTGATAATGAGTCTATTATTTCTGATTGGCATTGCAGGCGCCATCCGTCTTATATTCTCTCTGAATGATGGAATTATCATTCATCATATGATGACTCTGATGAACTATCTGATGATGGTTGGATTGATCGAGCCATTTTGGGGCCTGATCACTCATTAGGTAGAATCACTGAGTTGGTTCATGTTAATGGTTTGACTTAACTGAAACTTTCAGTGGAGGTCCATCACCTACTGAAATAAAATCTGGGGCTAAATTAAATATGTTTGGAGAAACAATTAGTTGAGAACCTACCCATAGGTGCATGTGGGTTGATCGAGCCATTTTCGGACCTATATGTAGTCTGTGTGGATTCTAGTACCCATTAGAAAATTAAGGTAATTCTTCGAATTGGAGGTAGAGGCTATCAATTCGTATAAAATAGTAGGAGGACCTTTAGACTAAAGTCCAAATCTTTAGGATTAATAAATTCATATACTAATTAGGCTTTATTTTTTTTTTGTACGTGTAGATATGGCCTCAAACTTGTCACTCTGATCATTGTTGGATAGTGAGAAGCTTATCGGATCAAATTTCGATAATTGGTATCAAAAATTAAAGATTGTCCTAGAGCACGAGCGGATCTTTTATGTGATAACAGATCCAACACCTGAAGAGCCTGCTCCTAATGCCCGAGGAGCAGTTCGAGGAACTTATTTGAAATGGCTCAATGACTGCACTATGGTTCGTTGCATCATGCGGCCCTCCATGAATGACGAGTTTAGCTGAAAGTTTGAAGAAGCTCAGTCAGAGGAAATGCTTCAAGTGTTGAGGGATTCTTTTGGTACTCCTGACGATGTTGAGCGGCATAAGACTAGTTGCACCATTTTCAATGCTCGAATGAGGGAGGGTGCATCTGTTACCGATCATGTATTGTACATGATCGAGTAAATTAAAAAATTAAGCAAATTCGGCTTTTTTTGCATGAACAGCTGGAAAAAGATGTGATCTTGAACTCTCTTCCTAAGTCCTACCTGCCATTCCTCAATCATTTCAGCATGATGAAGTCTGTAGTCAACTACCACAGTGTATTGGGGTTGCTACAGACTTTTGAGAAAGATCACCAGCTCCATAAGGAGATAGTGAATCTAGTGGGAGGATCTTCTTCGGATAGTCATCGTCCCTTTAAGAAAGGAAAAAAGAAGAAGAATAAGAAGGTGCCTGCTGGAAGTCAGTCCCAGAAACCCAAGTTTAAGACTGATCAGAGTCAGGCAGAGTGCTTCTTTTGCAAGAAGCAGGGTCACTGGAAGAGGAATTATCCTCAGTATATCGCTTCTCTTGACCCGAATAGGCCAAAGAAGAAGAAGCAATCAGTTGCTGGATAAAGTACTTATGTGATAACACTTTGTAACTTCTCTTTTATAGATACAATGACTTGGGTATTGGATACTAGAAGCCCTATTCATATTTGCAATTTGTTACAGGATCTTCAGGTCACTAGGAGATTTGGAGAAGGCAAGAGATTCCTGAATATTGGAGATGGAAGATCAGTTCCAGTTCTAGCTTTAAAAACCATCAAGCTTATATTCGAGTCTTAGTATATTGTTCTTAATAAGTGTCATTATTATCCTAGTTTTTTTTTTAAATATTATTTTTGTAGGCCTTTTGGCCAATTCAAATTATGAAATATCAATAAAAAAAAATTATGATATCATTTTGAATGGTGTTACAATTTTATATGAATAGTTGAACAATGGTATCTATATTGTATCTAGGCCTAATGTAATGTACATTTCAAATAAATGCCCTAGAATAGATGATGTCACAGATGCCTATCGTTGGCATTGTAGGCTAGGTCATATCAACAAGAGCAGAATAAATAGGTTGGCTCAAGAAAAAAATTTGGATAAATATGATTATGAATCGTTACTTACCTGTGTCTTGTTTGCTTGGAAAGATGACCAAGTCACCTTTTACTCAAAAAGGTGAACGAGCTAGTGATGTGTTGGATCTGATACATACTGTTGCTTCTTGAATTAATTTTGATAATTACAAAGTATTTGAGGGGGTTTCTAATGATTTTGGCTTGGAAAAAAACTTATTGCATTTCAGGGGCAAAATCATAATTTTATCAAAGACCTGATTCGGAAGCCTCAAGAGCAAGAACAAAAGATGTGCAATCTATTGGAGGCAATTTTAATATTTTTGAAAGTATATTTTGTAAGAAAATCAGTTTTCTTTTTTTTGAGTCGACCCCATGAGTCGACTCATGGCTAAAAGGGCTGAACGGCATGCGAAAATTTTGGCTGGCACACTCTGTGAGTCGACCCCATGGGTCGACCCCTTGGCATGAGTCGACCCTATGAATCGACCTCTGTTGCTTTGCAGGTCAAATTTACAGAACAGTCATTTTCTGCTCTTTTCTACAGAGGTCGACCCCATGAGTCGATCCATGAGCATGAGTCGACCCTATGAGTCGACCCCTGTGATGAGAAATTTTCACAATGGCTAGTTTTTAACCCATTTCGATTGCATTTAATGCTCGTTTAATATGCTCTAACGACTCTATTTCAGCTCAGATTACTCTCTACCATTATTTGAAGTTATATAAAGGGACTTAAAGGAGAGAATCACAAATAAGAAAGAGATTTGAAAAAGGTTCTTCAAGCATTCTTTTCAATCCAAAGCAAGAGCCCACTTAAAGAGTTCAAGAAGCTTTTAATTCAAGTTCACCAACTCCTCAAGAGCTCATTCAAGTCCCCAACCACCTTGAGAAAATCAGAAAGAGCTTCCTTCTAATTGTGTAAAGTGTGTTTAAAGCTTTATTCGCTCATTAAAGGAGCTTCATCTGTATTTTTATGTAATTAACTATAATACTCTTTTTGAGTTATTATTTTTGTTTTGGAAAGGATTTCAAAATATGAAAAGGTTGATCCGAACCTTGAATCGGATTATATTGGGTTGGCTTGTACCCGAGAAATAAGTGTTCTAGCTTGGGATAGCTAGAGTCGGAGGTTCCAACGAGTGTATTCAGGTTGAATATAGTTTAGTAGATTTAAATTCTTAAGTAGGAACTTGGGGAGTGAATATAGGTGCAAGGTTAGCACCGAACCACTATAAATCTTCTTGTTAGTGTTGTGCTTACTTGCTCTCCTTTTAAATTTTTGTATCCTCTTGCATTCTTGCATCCAACTTCTACACCTTGCATAGAATACATCCTCCATACTTATCTTGCTCATTGTTAAATAATCTTCATAGTCGTAAGTTAAGTTTAAAATTTTTAAAACCCAATTCACCCCCCCTCTTGGGTTGCATAGCTGGACAACAAGTGGTATCAGAGCCCGGTACTCTAGCTCTACTTTGATTTAACTATCAAAGAGCTAAAGATCTATAGCAACTCAAGTTGGTACTTCTCTAGCCGAGGGGCAGTCCACAAACCGACCTCCACTTTTCAATGGGTCAAACTATACCTATTGGAAAGCTCGAATGAAAATCTTTATTCAAGCTCTTGACTATGATATATGGAGTATCATAGTAAACGGACCACACACACCCACTAAAATAATTGATGGTGTGGAATCAACCAAACCTGAAAAAGAATGGGATGAGGTTGATAAGAAAATGGCTCAACTAAATGCTAAAGCCATGAATATTTTGTATTGTGCCCTAGATGCTAATGAATTCAATCATATTTCAACATGCATATCTGCTAAAAAAATATGGGATAGATTAAAAGTAACTCATGAAGAAATTAATCAAGTGAAGGAATCCAAAATTAACATGCTAGTACATAAATATGAACTTTTTAAAATGAAGCATGATGAATCTATAACTGAAATATTTACTCATTTTACTGATATTATAAATGATCTAAAAAGTCTTGGTAAGTCTTATTCTAACAGTGATCTCGTGAGAAAAATTCTTAGATCCTTACCATGAACTTGGGAAGCCAAAGTGACCGCTATCCAAGAAGCTAAGGATCTGAACATCCTACCCTTGGAAGAGCTTCTAGGATCACTGATGACACATGAGCTGAGCATGAAATAACATCAAGAAGAAGAAGTCAAAAAGAAGAGGACAATCGCCCTCAAATCCATGGCTCAACTTGATGAAGAAACTGATGATACGGAAAATGAAGAGCAGGATGAAGAAATGGCTCTTATTACTAGAAGATTTAAAAAATTTTTGAGGAAAAGAAAACAAAGAATGAAAAAGAGGCCACCCACAAAAGAAGAATATAGCAAAGAAAAGGATACAGACCAACCCCTTATTTGCTACGAATGCAAGAAATTGGGACACTTTAAGTCTGAATGCCCACTATTGAAGAAGGATCCCAAGAAGTACAAGAAGAAGGCCATGATGGCTACTTGGAGTGGAAGTGATGAGTCAAGCTCTGAAGAAGAAGACTCAAATGAACAAGCCAACTTGTGCCTTATGGCACATAAAAATATGATAAATTCTGCAACTCCTATTGACTTTACCTTTGAAGAACTTCATGAAGCTTTTTATGATTTAATTGATGAACTAAAGAAGCTGGGGGTAAAGAACAAAGAGTTAAAATCAAAGAATCAATCTTTACTAAAATAAAATAAGAGCATTTCAAATGAAAAATCTATCCAATTTTAAAAAAATCTAAACTTAAAGAATGAAATTGCCAAGCAAAAAATCAATAGTTAAAAAATTTACCTTAAGTTCTAATAAACTTAATATGATTCTTGAAAATCAAAAGGCCATTTATGATAAGGCTGGTTTTGGTTACAACCCCTTAAAGAAATAAAAGTTTCTAAAAAATATCTATGTAAACTCTTCAAACAACAAGTTCTCAAACATTACTTGCTTCAAATATGGTAGAATAGGTCACAAGTCATACACCTGTCTCTCTAACAAATCCATAAATTCTAATGCAAAGAAAATATGGGTTCCAAAAGGAACCATTGTGACTAACCAAAAAGGATCCAAAAAAGCTTGGGTATCTAAAGTAAAAACTTAACTTTTCCTTGCAGATATGTCTAGCATCCCAAGGAGCAAATCGAAAATGATATCTTGATAGCGGATGCTCGAGACACATGATTGATGATGAATCCCAATTCATCACACTTGATGCTAAAAATGGAGGGATGGTCACCTTTGGAGACAATGGCAAAGGAAAGATCATCGGTATAGGTAATATTGGTATCACTCCCTCCAAGTATATTGAAAATATTTTATTAGTAGATAGTCTAAAATATAATTTATTAAGCATCAGTCAATTTTGTGATAAAGGATACAATGTTATTTTTGAATCTTCTGTTTGCATTGTAACTAGTCCTGTTAATGAAGGCATTAAATTTGTTGGGCATAGACATGGTAATGTTTATATGGTAGATTTGAATGATCTATCCAAAATAAACATGCAATGCCTAGTATCTTTGAATGCCAAGATTAATGAGACTAGTTGGCTTTGGCATCGTAGGCTTGCACATATTAGCATGCATTCACTTTCAAAACTCATTAAGAAGGAATTGGTTATTGGTTTACCCAAATTGAACTTTGAAAAGGATAGAATTTGTGATGCATGCCAGCTAAGTAAACAAACAAGAGTTTCATTCAAATCTAAAAATATTATTTCAACTTCTAAGCCATTAAAACTATTGCATATGGATTTATTTGGACCTACTAGAACTACTAGTCTAGGAGGAAAATGATATGATTTTATAATTATTGATGATTTCTCTTGTTTTACATGAGTTTTCTTTTTGGCACACAAGGATGAAACTTTTCAAGTTTTCTCTAAATTTTATCGAAAAGTCACAAATGAGAAAAGTTTTTCAATTCAAAATATTCGAAGTGATCATGGAACTGAATTTGAAAATTAAGATTTTGAAAAGTTTTGTGATGAAAAAGAAATTGGCCACAACTTTTCGGCACCTACGACACCCCAACAAAATAGGGTAGTAGAAAGAAAAAATAGAACCCTTAAAAAAATAGCTCGTACCATGCTATGTGAAAGCAACCTTCCAAGATACTTTTGGGTGGAAGCAATTAACACGACATGTTACATATTAAATCATGCGTTAATTAGATAAATTTTAAAGAAAACTTCCTATGAGCTTTGGAAAGGAAGAAAACCAAATATTACATATTTTCATATTTTTGATTGCCGATATTTTGTGTTAAATAATGGTAAAGAAAGACTAAAAAAATTTGATGCAAAATTTGATGAAGTAATTTTTCTTGGTTACTCCTCTTTTAGTAAAGCCTATAGAGTTTTCAACAAAACAACCTTAGTAGTAGAGGAGTCAATACATGTTGTCTTTGATGAAACTAACGATCTTCCTTCAAGGAAGAATGAAGGTTTTGATGATGCAGATCCTCTTATAGAAGGGATAAAGGAGATCAATCTAAAAGATTCAACAATTCAAGATGATGAAGAACATGAAGACAAACAGGATGAGAAAGGTGAAGAACAACAAGAACAACCTCAAGGTACAAATAATCTATCCAAAGAATGAAGGTATGATCACAATCACTACAAGGAACTAATCATTGGTGATCCTACACATGGTATAAGAATTCATTCCTCACTTAAAGATACATTCAATCATTTTGCTTTTGTCTCTCATCTTGAACCTAAAACTATAGATGAAGCTGAAAAAGATTATAATTGGATTAATGCAATGCAAGAAGAACTTAATCAATTTGAAAGAAATAATGTGTGGACCTTAGTATCAAGACCTAAAAATTATTCAATAATTGGCACAAAATGGATATATAGGAATAAATTGGATGAACATAAAAATGTAATAAGAAATAAAGCAAGATTGGTTGTAAAAGGTTATAATCAAGAAGAAGGAATTGATTTTGATAAGACCTTTGCACCTGTTGCTAGATTAGAGGCAATTAGACTTCTACTTGCATACGCTTGCTTTATAAAATTTAAATTATTCTAAATGGATGTCAAAAGTATTTTTTTAAATGGATATATTGCTGAAGAAGTTTATATAGAATAATCTCCAGATTTTGAAAATCATGCTTTTTCTAATCATATTTTTAAATTAAATAAAGCTCTATATGGTTTGAAACAAGCACCCAGGGCTTGGTATGAAAGGCTAAGCAAATTTCTACTTAATAATGGCTTTTCAAAAGGAAATGTAGACACAACCTTTTTCATTAAAAGAAATCAAGATGATATATTAGTTATACAAATATATGTTGATGACATTATTTTTGGATCTACTAATGAAACTCTTTATCAAGATTTTACAAAGCTCATGCAGGGGGAGTTCGAGATGAGCATGATGGGAGAACTTATATTCTTTCTCGGACTCCAAATCAAACAAATAAAGGAAGAAATCTCCATCACCCAAAGTAAGTACACAAGAGAATTACTCAAAAGATTTGGAATGGAGAACTCCAAAGCAATTGGCACACCCATGAGCCCATCATGTAAGCTTGACAAGAATGAAGAAGGTAAAAGTGTAGACTTAAAATTTTATAGAGGCATGATTGGTTCTCTATTATATTTAACTGCTAGTAGACCTGATATTATATTTAGTATTTGCCTTTGTACTCGCTTTCAATCAAATCCAAAAGAATCACATTTGAATGCAGTTAAAAGAATCTTTAGATATTTAAATGGTACACAAACTCTAGGATTATGATATTCTAAGGACTCATTAATTAACTTAATAGGATATTCAGATGCTGATTTTGCTGAATATAGATTCGATAGAAAAAGTACTAGTAAAACTTGCCAATTTTTTGGAGTTAACCTAATCTCTTGGTTTAGCAAGAATAAAATTCGATAGCACTGTCTACGACCGAGGTCGAATACATTGCAGCAAGAAGTTGTTGTGCTCAAATATTATGGATTAAGCAACAATTCGAAGACTTTGGTATCAAACTTAATGATACTCCCATAAGATGTGATAACACTAGTGCTATAAATCTCACTAAAAATCCAATCCAATATTTTAGGTCAAAACATATTGAAATCAGACATCATTTCATAAGAGAACATATCCAAAATAAAGACATAATTCTTGACTATGTTTGTACTGAAAAATAATTAGCTGATATTTTTACCAAGGCCTTAAGTGAAGATAGATTTTATAAAATTAGGAGAGAACTAGGAATCCTTGATCCATCTGCTTAAGTGTCTCTCTGATTTCAAGGAATCACCACCAAAAATCCTTTTAGCTTAATTCTCATCTTTTGAGCTCAAAAGTCCAAAATTATCATTCTCATAATCAATTTTTAGGTAAACATCCTTCTCCTAATATTTTAATTTTTTTTTTCAAAATTGTTTCATCATTTTTCTGAATTTTTCTGTGCCATGAGTCGACCCCCAGGGTCAACCCTAGGGTAAACTTGTAATATTGACTAAATCCTTCAGGCGCTCTCTTTTTGTTGGAAATCTCTCCTTGAGCCGACTCAACTCTCCGCCTTCTTCCTTCCACCAAACCAAAAGTCTCCCTCTCCTCTTCCTCAAATCCAAGTTTTCTCTCAAGATCCCTCTCCCACCGTCTCTCACCCTCTAAATCGCCCTCTTGGAACCAAGTTCCTCCCCCTCTCCTTCTTCATTTGAGGCGATTCGAGCTTACCCTAGACTCTACCCGTCTTCTTCAAATCGGCACCCACTTCTTCAAAATCTTTATCTTTCCACTAAAAACCCTTCATTTCTCCCTCACATTTGCTCTCCTAAGTTCCGTGCTAGTCCTGCTTGTGCAAATAGCTCCCAAGATGAAGCTTTCACAGAGGAGGAAATCAGTTTGTGGGTTGGAGGAAAGTGTGCGCCGAAAGAGACTAGCAATCGAGACCACTTCTGCTTCAAACCCTGCTCCTGCTTTAGCTCCAGCTACAATTCGGTCACCAATCAGTCCTAGTAAGGTACCCCTCTCTGATAGGAAAGTAGAATCCAGAAAAAATATTGATTTCATATTTTTTGAAAAAGAAGGATTCACCATTAGATCAAAGATTAAGGACCAAGGATAGAAATTTTACTGCTTCTTGAAAGAAAATACATATGTTGATCTTGTCAGAGAGTTTTACCTAAACTTGGGATACAGCAATGAAACAGTAAAATCCACAGTGAAGGGTGTAGACATTAGCCTAGATCCTGTGCTTTTAGGGCAAATACTTCATTTACCTTGTAAAGGGTACACAAACATGAAACTCCCAAGTAAAGAGGAAGGAATAAATGTTATTCTAGGGAGAACCTTCACTGAAAGTCTGAACAAATTAGAGGCAAAGATTCTTTCCATTGAGATGAGACTGCTACACCACATGGTAACTAAGTTATTTTTCCCTAAAAGTGGTAGACATGATCTTCTCTCTGGTCGGGACATCTGCATTATGTATCATGTAATTATTCAAACCCCCCTGAACCTCCCAGCATTGATGTTTGAGGCTATGAGAGAGACCTTGAATAGGTCCAAAGCACACTTGCCTTTTGGAATGACTCTCACTTTAGTATTTAGGAGGTTCAGAGTTAGCTTTAAGGGAGAGGCAGTAGCTAGGCTATCTCACTCCGACACTATCAACCGCCATATATTGCACCGTATGGGATTTTCTAAAACTAATGGTGGTTGGACAAAAGTTGTGGAAGAGAGAGCTAAGGATAGAGCAGAGGAGGAAGGACCATCCTCACCTCTCCGTGATCACAGAGCAGTTTCACCAGATATTCAATTTATTTCTGATCACGAGGCTGGCCCGTCAGAGTCTGCAAGGAGACATACTTCAGTGCAGCAGTCGGACAGTAGAGCACATCCTTCAGAGATTAGATTGGTTGATGATCAGATAGAGATGATATCTCAGTGTGTAGCTTTCATACTATCTCGTCAGTTGGATACTTCAGCTTTTGCACAGGGATCGATATCTCATGATGTATCTGATCAGACATTGATCCCTCACATCTCTACTATTTTTCAGATGATTACTGATCAGTCAGTACGCATTGAGCAGCTTGAGGGTTGTTTATTGAGACTGACTGGTAGAGTACTTGACTTGCAGGGGCAAGTGTTAGCTCTAGCCCATCCACAGCCGCATGAGGACATCACAGAGGTCTCAAACCTATCTGCGAAGGTAGCCAGACTGCGAGGAGTCTTAGAGAGTGGTTTTGACTTCCTGAGGAGAGAGATCAGGGGCTTTAGTGAACATGCTTCCACTCAGTTCAGTGCACTACTACAATCTGTTTCAAGAGCTCTGAACCTTCTGGACACCATCAGACTCTCACTCGTAGCTCAGTCCTTTGCTTCTCAGCCTTCACGATCTTCTCACCTCTCTTCTCGTGCTGGCACCTCTACCCGTGGCAGAGGCAGATGCAGTCGAGGTCGAGCTCGTGGACATGATCCTTCATCTCCTCACCCCATCTCTGATTCATCAGACTCCAATCTGTCCAGCCATGATATCTATTAGATCCAGTGTAGTCTGTCCTTTTTTTAGTTTTTGTCTAGGATCTATCTTGTGGGCCATGTAATGTAATATTGACTGATTGACTCTTGGATAGTTTCTATCCATATCTTTTGTACTCTAAGTTAATACTTATGTATTGAAACATCTATATATTCAGTCACCTTTTGGATATATATATATATACTTTGACTTTCAATGAATATCTTTGAATATGATCAAATTGAATTACTTTTAATTATGAGACTTGTGCTGTGAAATACTTGAATAGCAATATCTTTTAAATGAGCAAATTGGTATATCTTTTACGTTTGCTATATTGAGGGAGAGTAAAATAATAAGCAATAAAGAAACACGCAATCAAAGAAGGAAGCTAAAGAAGTAAAATTGATCCCATCAAAAAGAAGGAATAAAGAAAATATATCCTTTAAAAAGGGAAGCAGAGAATCTTAATTGATGCTGTCAAAAAAGAAGAGTAGAGAATCAAAATCGAGATTGATTGAGCAATAAGAGCAATAAAGATTGAACAATAAGCAAAAATCCAAAAATCGAGATTGAGCAATAAGAGCAATAAAGATTTAACAATAAGTAATAAATCAAGATTGAGAAATAAGCAATAAAGAATAAGCAATAAGTAAATTGTTAAGCAAATGGGCACATGTGTCATATGCCAAAGAATCAAAATCAGCTTTTTCTTTCCAGGCAAATGCACTTATAAGCAAATTTCAAATTTATCTTTAAACTGCTTCTGATGTATTTTATTTCAATACTTGGCTATAATATTTAAGTGATGCATCTTCATAAATTTAAAATTCATATTCAATGCTTTATATATGCTTTAGCTCAAATATTTTGTCATCATCAAAAAGGGGAAGATTGTTGCTCCTTGAATTGATTTTGATGATTACAAAGTATTTGAGGGGGTTTCTAATGATTTTGGCTTAGAAAAAGATTATTGCATTTCAGGGGCAAAATCATAATTTTATCAAAGACCTGATTCGGAAGCCTCAAGAGCAAGAACAAAAGATGTGTAATCTATTGGAGGCAATTTCAATATTTTTGGAAGTATATTTTGTAAGAAAATTAGGTTTCTTTTTTTTGAGTCGACCCCATGAGTTGACTCATGGCTAAAAGGGCTAAACGGCACGCAAAAATTTTGGCTGGCACACTCTGTGAGTCGACCCCATGGGTCGACCCCTTGGCATGAGTCGACCCTATGAGTCGACCTCTGCTGCTTTGCAGGTCAAATTTACAGAACAGTCATTTTTTGCTCTTTTCCACAGAGGTCGACCCCATGAGTCGACCCATGAGCATGAGTCGACCCTATGAGTCGACTCCTGTGATGAAAAATTTCCGCAACGGCTAGTTTTTAACCCATTTCGATTGTATTTAATGCTCATTTAATGTGCTCTAACGGCTCTATTTCAGCCCAGATTACTCTCCATCATTATTTGAAGTTATATAAAGGGACTTAAAGGAGAGAATCAAAAATAAGAAAGAGATTTGAAAAAGGTTCTTCAAGCATTCTTTTCAACCCTAAGCAAGAGCCCACTTAAAGAGTTCAAGAAGCTTTTAATTCAAGTTCACCAACTCCTCAAGAGCTCATTCAAGTCTCCAACCACCTTGAGAAAATTAGAAAGAGCTTCCTTCTAATTGTGTAAAGTATATTTAAAGCTTTATTCACTCATTAAAAGAGCTTCATCTGTATTTCTGTACAATTAACTATAATACTCCTTTTGAGTTATTGTTTTTATTTTGAGAAGGGTTCTAAAATGTGAAAAGATTGATCCGAACCTTGAATCGAATTGTATTGGATTGGCTTGTACCCAGAAAATAAGTGTTCTAGCTTGAGATAGCTAGAGTCGGAGGTTCCGACGAGTGTATTCAGGTTGAATACAGTTTAGTAGATTTGAATTCTCAAGTAGGAGCTTGGGGAGTGGACGTAGGTGCAAGGTTGGCACTGAACCACTATAAATCTTCTTGTTTGTGTTGTGCTTACTTGCTCTCCTTTTAAATTTCTGTATCCTCTTGCATTCTTGCATCCAACTTCTACACCTTGCATAGAATACATTCTCCATACTTATCTTGCTCATTGTTAAATAATCTTCATAGTTGTAAGTTAAGTTTAAAATTTTTAAAATTCAATTCACCCCCCCTCTTGGGTTGCATAGCTGGGCAACACATATCGATGTATGTGGACCCATGAGTACATGTGCTAGAGGAGGGTATAGCTACTTCATCACATTCACAGATGACCTATCTAGATATAGATACATCTACTTGATGAAACACAAATCTGAATCGTTTGAAATATTCAAACAGTTCTGTAATGAAGTAGAGAAACAAACTAAAAAAAATATTAAAATTCTTTGATTTGATCAAGAAGGTGAATATCTTTCCAGTAAATTTCTGACATATCTAGGAGAGAATGGAATTCTTTTTCAATAGACCCCTCTAGGGACATCACAGCATAATGGTGTCTCAGAAAAGAGGAATCGAACCTTGTTGGATATGGTTCACTCTATAATGGGGTTTGCAACTCTACTGATCTCTTTTTGGGGATATACACTTGAAATAGCCTGTCTTGTGCTCAATAATATTTCGAGCAAGTCAGTTAGTAAGACATCATATGAGATATGGTCAGGATGTAGGCCGAACCTCTCTTACTTTAGGGTCTGGGAGTGTCCAGCTTATGTTAAACGATTACAAACTGACAAGCTCAGTCCTAAGTCTGATAAGTATAATTTCGTAGGGTACCTCAAGAAAATAAAGGGATATTACTTTTACCTGCCTGCTGAACAAAAGGTGTTTGTCAGCAGTAAGATATATTTTTTAAAAAAAAAATTCTTTAGTGAAGGAATAAGTACCTCTAAAATCAAGCTTGATAAAGTTCGACAGGTAGAAGAACCGACATCAATGCTTGAATTTGAACTGAATTTGATGAGATCAAATTTGGAGCCCAATGAATAAACATCCTTAAGGCAATTCGGTAAAGTACTACTTCAGCTGGACAGATACTAAGTTTTTTGATGCGGAATAGGGATCCTATCGAATTCGATGAGAATGATGAGGATCCGATCACCTACATGGATGCAATGCAGAGATCCGACTCTAATAAATAGCTTGAAGCCATGAGATCCAAAATAGAGTTCATGAAGGTCAACGATGTATGGATATTAGTTGACCCACCTAAAGAGATAAAACCCATAGGGTATAAATGGGTCTTCAAGAAGAAGAGGGGCGCAGACAGGAAGGTGGAGACATATAAAGTCTGTTTGATTATCAAAGATTATCATCAGCATTATGGTATTGACTATAACGAGATATTTTTCTCCTGTAGTAATGCTCAAATCCATTCGGATCATGCTTACGATAGTAGCATATCTGGACTATGAAGTCTGACAAATGGATATGAAAATAGCTTTCCTAAATGAAGAGATGAACGAAGAGATGTATATGATACAACTTGAAGGGTTCATATCCATAGATGAGTCCAAGGTGTGTAAGCTTCAGAGATCTATTTATGAATTGAAGCAAGCATCTCGAAGTTGGAACATACATTTTGATGAGATGATCAGAATGTATGGCTTCATTAGGAATGGAGAGGAACCCTACATATATAAGTGGATAAATAGTTTGATAATTATATTTCTTGTGTTGTATGTGGATGACATTCTCTTAATCGAAAATGATGTCTCTATATTATAGGGAATAAAAGTATGGCTGTCGTCACAATTCTCCATGAAGAATCTGGGAGGAGCAGCCTACATCCTAAGGA
Organism: Elaeis guineensis; assembly: GCF_000442705.2. Lineage (NCBI taxonomy): Eukaryota > Viridiplantae > Streptophyta > Magnoliopsida > Arecales > Arecaceae > Elaeis > Elaeis guineensis. The sequence goes on along the minus strand of NC_026007.2, from coordinate 41,720,651 downwards.
TGAAAATCTTTAGGGATAGATCTAAGAGATTGCTTGGGCTCTCCCAGTCCATGTATATAGATACTATGCTGAAATGATTTAGCATGGAGAATTTTAAGAAAGGCTATCTTTTGATAGGCCAAGAAATTTTTTTTTCGAAAGGAGATTGTCCGATAACTCCTCAAGAGAGAGAGAGCGTATGAGTAGAGTTTCATATACTTCGACAGTGGGTTCTATTATATACATCATGACATGTACGAGACCAGACATGACATACTCATTAGGAGTAGTGAGTAAATACCAGTCTGATCCAGGAGAAAATCACTGGAAGGTTGTAAAGATCATTCTTAGGTATTTAAGAAATACTAAGGACCAGTGGCTTGTGTATGGTGAAACTAACTTGAAACTTGTAGGGTTTACCGACTCCAGCTTTCAGTCAGACCATGATGATAGTAAGAGTGTGTCAGATTATATTTTTATCCTAAATAGTGGAGCAATCTACTGAAAAAATTTCAAGTAAAATATTGTGGCAGACTCTGTTTGAGAAGCAGAGTATATCGCGACATCCGATGCTGCGAAGGAAGCTGTATGGTTGCGAAAGTTCATCGACGAGCTCGGAATGGCACCCTTCGTTGATGGGCTTCGTCTTGTTATATTGTGACAATACTGAAGCCATTGCACAAGCCAAGGAGCCAAGATCCCATCAGCGAACCAAACATATTCTGCACCATTATCACCTTATTCGAAAGATCGGGGATTGAGGAGACGTCGACCTTCAAAAGATCGATGGAAGGGAGAATCTGGTCGACCCATTTACTAAAGCTCTTGAAATCAAGAAGTTTGATGATCACAAATCGAAGATGGGTATATGATACTGTATCGATTGGCTTTAATTCAAGTGAGAGTTATTGAAAAATATGTTCTAAAGTCAATCGTTACACGATTGTGCTCATCCTACAAACTGTATATGAATTTTTATTAATAAAAATTATTTGATATTTTTATTAAAAATTGATTATTTTTGAACTCTTGTGTTGTAATGAAGTCCTTAGGACTATATATATTAATCAATAAAGGAGGATTTATCGTTAAGTCCTTAAAATTGTTCGCGATCAAATGATATGCTATTATTAAGACGATAGCGATATCAAGTGTAAGTCATTATGTGCCGTATGAGTTGGTTGTCCTCTTAATCAAGGAGTGTGGAGATACTGTTATGACATATAGATGGAATATAGGAGTACATTCTCATCGAATGTGACCATATGTCGAGCACTCTGCTGTTAAGAGTAGTTTGTGAGGGTATAAGTATAAGTGTCCCTCCGACCTGAGACCACCACGATGACTTGTAAGCAACTCACTATACTTTAGTATCGGACTACTTGAGTTTCTAACTTAGTGACGGAAGGATACTAGGTACAGTCAAGTACTTATCAAGTCAGTGTGTGAGTCAAGATGAAATTGACCCCTTTAAATTGGTGGGAGATATGCACCAGTATATTTCAATTTTACAAAATCTTAGCTAGGATAATCCATGAGATGGATTTAAAAAGTTAAAATATAATATAGTCGATCTAATTAGGGTTGATAGTTAAACCCTAAGTCACCTTGAGCATTTGGGTCAAAGGGATGAATTATACAATAACCATACGCCAGTAGGTTCTAGAAGGTTGCTTTGCAACACTTCGACCCATCCGATCATCGGGTCATCATTGTTAGATGGTTACATTAATTGGTATAGAAAGTTATTCTTATGATACTGACTTAGGTTCGAACCTATGGGATCACACGCATTAAAAGATTTGATCAGATCTGATGGCTGAAGAGTCCAATTGGATTGTGACTTTGGTAAAGAGTCCTACTTGGACTAGGACTCTGTGGAAGAGTCCCACTGGGACTGAGATTCTACCATTTATGGAGAATTAATTAGTAATTAGATTACTAATTAACTAAATTTGATTGAGTAAAAAGTTTTGGAGTAAGTTTAATTGAATTAGATTTAGTTCGACTCAGATTGGGATTGATATGTCAAACCCAATTACAAGAGAAATTTGATCCTGATTCGATCAGAATTTTGACTCAGCTAATTCTTAATTGGGTTAGAAATTTGATGAGATATTTAAATTTTTAATTGGATTAGATTCATTTCTATCAGATATTTCAATCCAAATTTGATTTGGATTAGAATTGAATTAGAAATGAAGAGTCTAAGTCAGACTAGGACTCTATCCTTATCTTTTGCGCAATATCTAGATCCATGCCAATTTCTTCACATCTAATTGAATTTGGGTTGTGATTTTTGGTATCATGAGAGAGAATCCAATAAGGGTGGTCGGCTATAGCTGATGAGTCATAATATTATCTCTTGCCTAATTTGAATGCGATCTGAATTAGAGATAAGATGCAGACTAAAAAAAAGATTTTTCGTATATGGTATATTGTTGGAGCCATATTATTTTTTCTCTTACTTTTCTTAAGGAATCCTTTGGCGTGTGAGACTTTAGATTTCTTCTTCATGTTCTAATAGTTTTTTTGAAATTTTTGGAGATGCCAAAAGAGGTTTTGATATTGATTCATGGCATCCTTTTTTGAAAAGTCCTAATTCCTAGTCTATAAAAAGGGGACCCCTCTCTTGGATGTCCCATGATCAATTCTCTTATAGATTTTTTATTTTCAGAGCCTCTTCTCCTCCTCCTCCTCTCTTTCTCCTCTAGATCTTCTATCACTTTAGAGTATCCAAGGTGCTTGTAGAAGAAGAAATAGATCAGCTATCGAAGTTATTCACAGACTAGCATCTCTGAGCCCCTGATCTGCATCAATCTTCGCATGGATTTTTCTATAGAGGCCAGACAACTTTGTGTGGCTGTGAGCAATCTGAGGAACACCGTCTCCAACCATTGGATCAGAAAAAATCAAGATCAAAATATATTTGGTAACAATCTCTAACTAATTTTGATTTCTATGGTAGATCTAATAGTTAGATCTAGAATTTCAGCATCGATGATATCGATGTGATTTTTTATTTCATATCTAAAGTACATATTTTTCATATCAAAGATCTTGATGTGGTAATCTAAAATTAGATCTTATACATGTGATTAGGATTAAATTATTTAATCTATTATTTTTACTGTATAAAATTTTTTAATTGCATATATTGCACTATCGAAATTTTTTTTCACTAATTAGTCATCATATGACCGATCTAACTGGCATGGACTAAATCCAACCGCTAAGCGACTTAATTCATGACCCAATCTTCCAAATTGGTCCGATAAGTGAAGTTTGGTGGAATCCCCCTATTGCCTTCCTAAGACACCAATAAATTAGTCAGGTCGGCTAATGAAACCAATTAAATAATCACGTCTCATTAACTTATCTTAGATACTAATAGGTCGATTGATCAAAATTGGTTAGCTCAAACGAATCGGGCTCAAACCAATGAGCCAAATTAGGTCTTTAGGTTAATCGATTCTACAGATAAGATTTAATTGATTTAATCAATAACAATTATATGATCATTAACTTAATTGATCTGATCCTAATTAACACTTGACTCGATTTGATCAATTATTTAATCGAATTAGACCCATATGACTCAAATCAAAAACTTTAAGATGCAACATATTACATGACCTAATTAATGGTTTTTCCATGATCAAAATCCTCATGCATAAATACAATTTTTAGATTCTAAAATCATATTTCAGATCTAAATTCTTTATATAAAAATAGATTTTAAAATATAAAAATAATTTTTAAGTTTTAACATACAAATATATATCATATATATGCATGTAAAATCAGATCTAAAAAAAATTTCAGATCTAAGCATAATATCATATATCTCATATACTAATCATGGATCAGATTAAAAATAAATTTATGATCTAAATATGCAATCATATATCACATATATGATCAAAATTTAAATTATATAAAAATTTTAGATTTTATGCATGCATTTATGTATCACATGAACATGAACTAGAACTCTTTTTAGATCAAAATTCAGATCTATGTAAGCAATAACATATCATCTATATATTCTAAAATTAAATTTAAAATTAAATTTTAGATTAGAAGGTCCATCTATACATCTCATGTATCAAAAAAATCTAATTTTAAATTTTTTTTAAAAATATGTATATCAAAATTCAGTATATAAAAATTCATGGCTCTGATACCACTGTTGGAATTCGAGATTTGGTGCATGCATATGTGTTTCAAAATTTTATTTTCTAAACACCACAGTGGAGAATAAAATTAAAATACTTTTAATTTGAATTATGCATGTATAAAAATATAAAATCACATGGATCTATTTCATATGCTGAAATTGATATATGCTGAAATTCAGATTATGATCAAATCACATACCTGTTTTGCAATCATTTTCTTCAAATCTGGATCTGAAAGAGAAGAGGTTCTCTCTTAGCCGCACAAGTATCCGACCTCTATGAGTATCTACTCAGGATCAGTCTGGAACAGTTCTCTTTAATCTGAATTTTATTCTCCAAAAATTTAGCTTGCTGAATCTGAACGAAGCTTGGATCGCGATTAACGCTTGATCTTTTTTCTTGATCTTCTTTTTCTTCTCTTCTTTAGAGTTTCTCTCCTTACTATATGCTGCTACCAGATGCTAGAAACTAGCAAGAAAGAGGCACCCAATAGCCTTTGGGCATGAAACTCCTTGGGATGCGCATCCCAAGAGAAAGGGGGTGTGGGATGCCCAAGGAAAGAGAAAGGGAGAGGAAAAGAGGGCGTAGAACTTCTCTTTTGGCATGTGGGGTTGTTGGTTTGGATGCTCTAGGGATCTTAGGGGAGGTCCTTTTAAATAAGCACAAGGATTGAATTCTATTTAATCTCATAATATAAGTCCTACTTGTATTGAGTTTCTTATTAATTTAAGTTATTCAACTTACTTTAGGAGACCCTTTAAGCACCAACAATTAGAGTCCTTGCATCCATAATTAGATACCTCAAAATACACCCAAGAGATGCCCTATAGGAGAACTAAAAGCCCTCTAATCAATGGGCACATCCAACTTGATCAAATCAAGGTGGTGCCCAAGAATAACTATCAAAAAAATTAATTAGGGACTTGCATCCTTAATTTATATGATCCATAACCTTAGACACCCAACAATTAGAGTCTCATGAATCTTATTCATGTAGGTTACTAGCAGATAATTAAATTAAAATTATCTTATTAAATAAGTAATCTCAACGAAAAAAAAATTGGGTCCAATCATATGCTAACAAGGTTATCATGAACCCAATGGGTTTCTTTAAGCCTAATTGACATTTCGTAAGCTCAATTGCTTATTCCAGATCTAATTTCTTTGTTGTGTGACCTCATAGATTCAATTCTAACTGATAGTGAGACATATAATAATCTCTATCATCGTATCATTGAAACTCTTTTCAATGGATCAAAATAATTCTATTCTAACTCAGTAAAGATTATCGATCCAGAACAATCCTAGTGAGCTCTGACAAACCACCAGTGATACCTAGCAGTATATAGTGGCAACCTAGTAGAACTGAAATGAACCTCTAGGTGTAGTTAACATGTGATTCAATCCTTCTATCGTGAGTCCCAACTTGATGGCAGGTCATGGATAAATCGTCAAACCTCATCATCAATCATATGATAGATTCGATTAGCTTAAGTCTAGTTGTGACTTTTATGAAAATTTTTTTCCATCAATCACACTGCTATGGCCACATACTCTTGGACTTAGCCTCTCAAATCTCATAGGACTACTCTTCTCTATCAAGATCGATAGATCCTATCTTGATGTGCATCCGGAAGCAAAATTCAATGCAGGGGTAAAATAATAATTTTAAATTTTTTTCAAAATCACTATTTTATAGTAAAAATTATTAATTAATTTAATTAATTAATATAAATTTATCCTATACTAAGATCTAAATATGATATATAGCATGCATTCATTTAAATTTGAAATTCAAATGCGATCAGTAAACACTTTACTGTAATGTGTTCAGAACACAATACCTTTGTGCGGGTAGAAGATCGCCGTAATTTGATCACTCTTGGAAGAATCTGATCATCACGATGCAGCCACATAGTGTGTCTGACCTCTGCGGATTGTCCACATGAAGCTCCCGATCTAATCGACTCTTCATGAGTGCTAGCTCGTTATAGAGCCCTTTTGACGGTGGATGCTGATCGAACTCCTTCGATCAATGTCTGTCAATTTTTCAGATGCTCTGGATCATCAACAGACGTGCTTGAGAGGATGTTGAAGATCTTCCTGAGATTTTGTAGACTCACGACACTCGTAGCTCACTTTCTCATTTCCCGAACCCCAGGCTAAAACTCTAGAAAACTCACCGAAAACCTTGCACCCACTTTTCTTTCTTTTCTTTCTTTTTCTCTTGGAAGGATATGGACTTTCTTCTCACGCACAAGACTTCTCACACCCCAAAATTTTTCTTCAAAAATCTTCTTCTTGCATGCCCCACCCTTCTCCTCATTTTATAATAACGTCAAACATCTTATCCAAAAGAAAGGATAAAGATGAGTAATTGCACATTTGAATTTAAATCAAATTTTGAATTCAAATGGACACCAACTCTGTAGCGAAAATTTAGTGCAGGGGCAAAATGGTAATTTTAAATCTTTTTTAAAATTACTATTTTACAGCAAAATTATTAATTAATCTCATTAATTAATACTAATTAACCCTACACTAGGATCTAAATATGATACAACAGCATGCATTTAAATTTAAAATTCAAATTTGAATCAGTAAACCTTTTACAATACTGTGTTCAGAACACATCACCTTTTACGGGTAGTCGATCACCACAATCTGATCACCGTCGGGGGGCTCTAATCGTCACGTCGTAGTCACATAAATGTCTGGCCTCTGTGGATCATCCACACGAAGCTCCCGTCTGATCAGCTCCTCACGAATGCTAGTTCGTGATTTCACCCTTTTGATGGTAGATGTTGATCGAACTCCTTCGATCAATGTGTGCCAACTCCTCGGATGCTCTGGATCATTTGCATAGTTGCTTGAGAGGCTGATGGATCTCTCCCTAAAATTTGGTGGACTCACGACACTCGTGGCATACCAATCTCACTTCCCAAACCCTAGGTAGAAACCCTAGGGTACACACTAGAAACCCTGCGCTCAATTTTCTTTCTTTTCTTTCTTTTTCTCTCGGAAGGTTTTGCACCTTCACCTTATGCACAAACTTTCCTCACACCCCAAAGTTTCTCTACTAAAATTTCTACGCATGTCCCACCTTTCTCCTCTTTTTAAAACAACGTCGAACGTGTCTTATCCGCGTGAGAGGATAAAGATAAGTGGTTGCACATTTGAATTCAAATCAAATTTGAATTCAAATGCAAAACTAACTCATCCCTATCCACTTGTGTGTGAGAAGAGAAGGGGCGTGAGTTGATTTGTGCATGGAGAGTTTACACGAGAAACATTTTTTCGTATAAAATATGGGGCGCACAAGATAAGACCATGGCGCATGGATTAGTTGGTTGCTCATTCAAATTCAAACTTTCTTTTGAATTTGAATGGCTAACCAACTTATTTTTATCCAGATATTTGGCACACAAGGGTGGGCATGGGATGGCTTCTGCATGGAGAAAATTCATGAGAAGTTGCTTCTCGTGAATTTAAATATGCACAGAAGAAGTGAGGTGGCGCAGGGAGAAAAGTCAAGGTGGTTTGAACCTAATTGAGCCAACCTAATCTAAATAGATTAAGCACAATTAGAATAAATTAAATCTAACTTAATTAAGCTTAATTAAGCTTAATAAAATCCTAATCAAATCAGGAATTAACTAAATCTAACCTCTGATCAAATCAGAGACTAAACCACCTTAGCGAGTAGGTCAACATTTAACCTAATCGGGTCAATCCAAACTGAATCCAATTCAATTGGACTTGATCCAAAAATAATTACTAAATTAAATTGAGTTAATTAGTGATCAAATCACTAATTAAACCTCTCATAAATATTGAGTCCAAATTCGATGGACAATCAGGCATCAGAGACCATCGATATGAAATCCTGATCAAAGAGTTCAAATTTCAAATTCAAAATTTAAAATTCAAAATTTTGACCCCAGTACCCAAAATGTGTGAAACTCATAATCAGAGAATCCTAATTCTCAATCATAGAGTCCCAAACACATAAGACTCATAATCAGCCATCTGATCAGAAAGGAACCACTAATGTGTGTGACCCCGCAGGTTCGAACCTAAGCCGGTAGCACAGGAACCAATTCCTGTACTAATCGAAGTAACCATCTAGCAATGGTACCCGATGACCGGATAGGTTGAATAATCACAATCGCAACATTCAGAACCTACGTGAATATGGTTACCGTATAATTCATCCATTTTGACCCCTGTGTTTAGGATGACTCAGGGTTAAACTGTCAACCCTAATGATATCATTCGAATCGTGCTCAACTCAATTAGTCCTGTGACTCCTCACTAGGACTACCCTGGCCAAGGTTTTGCTAAATTGAAACACGACTGTACACAGCTCCTAAACTGGAGTGGTCAATCCCATCTTGACACACGCACCGACAAGTCAAGTACTTGACTACACCCAGCAGCCTTCCGTCATTGAATTAGAAATTCAGGTAGTCCAGTGCCTAAGTGCAGTGAGTTGCTTGCAAGTCACCATGGCGGTCTCAGGTCGGAGGGACATTTATACCCATATCCCATCGGAGTAAATCTTGACAGTAGAAATAGCTCCGAAGTTGGTCACGTTCAGTACAGATGTACCATTACATCTCACCTGTATGCCATAGGAGTGTCTCCACACTCTTTGGTTATGAGGACAACCAACCCATATGGCACACAACGACCTATGCTCGATAAACGTTGTCATCCTTGGTAACAACGTATCATTTGGTCGCGAACATGTTTAAGGACTAAGCGACAAATCCTCCTTTGTCGAGTCTAAATAGTCCTAAGAACTTCACCACAACACAGGAGTTCATTAGAAGATAAAACATTTGTGATGAAAAAATATCAAAATAACTTTTATTTATTTATAATTCATGTACTAATAAAAAAGGAGCACAACCGTCAACAGGCTGATGATTGGCTTTGGGACACTATTCCCAACAAACTCATCCCTTATCCACTAAAAGTGTGAGGCATGGCTTAAATTATTCATGGAGTGATTTTATGAAAAATCTTTTCTCATGTAATAAATAGGACGTAAAAAAAGGGATAAGGTGCAAAGATTGATTGCCCATTCAAATTCAAACTTTATTTTGAATTTGAATGGCCAACCAATCATCCTTATCCATTCATATGGCACATTAAAGTGGGGCATGGAGAGGGCTTGGCATGAGAAAAAAATTCATGAGAAGTTCCTTCTCATGAATTCAAATGGGTGCAATGGAAGTGAGGTGGCGCATGGAGATTGGGTCCAGGTGGTTTAATTATTTAAACCAACCTAATTGAACCAAATAAGTTAGGTCCAATTAGACTAATTTAAACCCAACTAAATTAAGCTTAATTAGGCTCAATAAAATCCTAATCAAATCAAGAATTGATTAAGCCCAACCCCTGATCAAATCAGGGACCAAACCATCCCGACGATTAGGTCAACTCTTAACCTAATCGGATCAAACCCAACTGAATCCAATTCAATTGGACTTGATCCAAAAGTAATTACTCAATCAAATTGAGTTAATTAGCGATCAAATCACTAATTAAATTTCTCATAAATACTGAGTCCAAATTCGATGGGCAATCAGGCATCAGAATTCATCGATATGTAACCCTGATCGAAAAGTCTCAACCAGTGGGATTCTTGACCCCGGTACCCATAATGTGTGGAACTCATGATCAGAGAATCTTGATTCTCAATCACTGAGTCCCAAACATGTAGGATTCTACATCAGCCATCAGATCAGATAGGAACCTCTAATGTGTGTGACCCCGTAGGTTCGAACCTAAGTCGGTAGCATAGGAACCAATTCCTGTACTAATCGAAGTGACTATCTAGCAATGGTACCCGACCTCTGGATAGATCGAAGAGTCACAATCGCAACACTCAGAACCTACATAAATATGGTTACTGTATAATTCATCCTTTTGACCCCTGTGTTTAGGATGACTCAGGGTTAAACTGTCAACCCTGATCAGATCATCCGAATCGTGCTTAACTCAAACAGTCCTGTGACTCCTTACAAGGACTACCCTGGCCAAGGTTTTGCTAAATTGAAACATGACTGTACGCAGCTCCTAAACTGGAGTGGTCAATTTCATCTTGACACACGCACCGACAAGTCAAGTACTTAACTACACCCAGTAGCCTTCCGTCACTGAATTAAAAATCAAGTAGTCCAGTGCCTAAGTGCAGTGAGTTGCTTGCAAGTCACTGTAGCGGTCTCGGGTCGGAGGGATATTTATACCCATATTCCATCGGAGTAAATCTTGACAGCAGAAATAGCTCCAAAGTCGGTCATGTTCAGTGCAGATGTACCCTTCCATCTTATCTGTATGTCATACCAGTGTTTCCACACTCATTGGTTAAGAGGACAACCAACCTATATGGCACACAACGACCTATGCTTGATAAACGTTGTCGTCCTTGGTAATAACGTATCATTTGGTCGCGAATAGATTTAAGGACTAAACGACAAATCCTCTTTTGTCGAGTCTAAATAGTCCTAAGGACTTCACCACAACATAGGAGTTCATTAGAAGATGAAACATTTTATGATGATAAATACCAAAATAATTTTTATTAATTCATAATTCATGTACAAATATAAAAATGAGCACAACCGTCAACAGGCTGACGATTGGCTTTGGGACACTATTCCCAATAATCTTCCACTTGGCCTAAAGCCAATAGGTGCAGTATCTAATACCCATCTTCGACTTGTAGTTGTTGAACTCCTTCACCATAATGGCTTTAGTGAATGGGTCAGCCAGGTTCTCCTTTCCGTCGATTTTCTGAAGATCGACGTCACCTCGATCCATAATTTTTCGGATGAAATGGTAGCGGCGCAGAATATGCTTCGTCCGCTGGTATGCCTTTGGTTCCTTCACCTGAGCAATAGCTCCAGAGCTGTCACAGTAGAGCAAAACTGGACCAACAAGGGAGGGTGCTACTCCGAGCTCAGTGATAAATTTTCTCAGCCACACCGCTTCTTTGACAGCATCTGATGCGGCGACATATTCTGCCTCGCAAACTGAATCAACCACTGTGTGCTGCTTGAAACTTTTTCAGCAGATAGCCCCACCATTAACGGTAAAAATAAATCCTGACACACTTTTGCGGTCATCGTGATCAGACTGAAAACTAGTCTGTAAACCCTATAAGTCTCAAGTCCGATTCACCATAAACAAGCCACTGGTCCTTAGTATTTCTTAAATACTTCAGGATGGTTTTAACAATCTTTCAGTGATTCTCTCCTGGATTAGATTGGTATCTACTCACTATCCCTAGTGAATATGCCACATCTGGTCGTGTACATGTCATGGCGTACATGATAGATCCCACTGTCGAAGCATATGGAATCCTACCCAAACGCTCTCTCTCTTGAGGTATTGTCGGATAATCCCTCTTCGAGAGAGAAATTCCATGGCCTATCGGAAAATAGCCTTTCTTGGAATTCTCCATGCTGAACCTCTTCAGTATAGTATCAATATACGTGGACTGAGATAAATCAAGCAACCTTTTAGATCTATCCCTATAGATCCTCATCCCTAGGATGTAGGAAGCTTCTCCCAGATCTTTCATGGAGAATTGTGATGACAGCAAATCTTTATTCCCTATAATGCAGGGACATCATTCTCGATTAAGAGAATATCATCCACATACAATACAAAAAATACTACTACTGGACCATTAGCCCACTTATAAATGTATGGCTCTTCTCCATTCTTAACGAAGCCATACGTCTTGATCGTCTTATCAAAACATATGTTCCAACTCCGTGATGCCTGCTTAAGTCCATAAATGGACCTCTGTAGCCTGCACACCTTAGACTCATCTGTGGATGTGAATCCTTCAGGTTGTATCATATATACCTCTTCATCCAGCTTTCCGTTTAGGAAAGCTGTCTCACATCCATCTGCCAGATTTCATAGTTCAGATGGACAGCTATCGCAAGCATAATCCAAATGAATTTGAGCATTGCCACAGGAGAAAATGTCTCGTCATAGTCTATACCATAACGTTGATGATATCCTTTGGCAACCAGACAGGCTTTATAGGTTTCCACCTTTCCGTCTGTGCCTCTCTTCCTCTTGAAGACCCACTTACACCCTATGGGTTTTACTCCTTCGGGTGGGTCAACCAATGTCCACACATCGTTGACCTTCATGGACTCCATTTTGGATTTCATGGTCTCTAGCCATTTCTCAGAGTCGGATCTCTGCATTGCATCCATGTAGGTGATCGGATCCTCATCATTTTCATCAAGTTCGATAGGATCGTCATCTCGGACCAAGAAACTATAATATCTATCTGGTTGACGTGGTACTCTACCAGATCGCCTTAAGGGTGCTTGAACAATGGGCTCCAGATCTGATCTAACCAAATTCGGTTCAGGTTCAGCAACTTGTGTCGGTTTTTTCACCTGCCAAACTTCGTTAAGTTTGATCTTAGAGGCAACAGTCCCTTCACCAAGGAACTCCTTTTCCAAAAAGATTACCTTAAGGCTGACAAACACTTTTTGCTCATCAACTAGGTAGAAGTAATATCCTTTGGTCTCTTTTGGGTACCCTATAAAATTATACTTGTCAGACCTAGATCCAAGCTTGTCCATAATTAAACATTTAACATAAGCCGGACACCCCCAAACCCTAAGGTGCGAGAGTACTGGTTTACGTCCTATCCATATCTCATATGGCGTTTTGGTTACAGACTTACTCGAAACTCTATTTAGAAGGTAACAAGCTGATTCGAGCGCATATCCCTAGAGGGAGATCGGCAGACCAGCAAACCCCATCATGGATCGAACCATGTCCAACAAGGTCTGATTCCTCCTTTTAGATACACCATTATGTTGTGGTGTTCCAGGAGGAGTCCACTGAGAGAGAATCCCATTCTCCTCAAGATATGTCAGAAAATCATTGGAAAGGTATTCACCTCCTCGATCAGATCGAAGAGTTTTAATACACTTTTCAGTTTGTTTTTCTACCTCATTTCGGAATAGTTTGAATATTTCAAACAACTCCGATTTATGCTTCATTAAATAGACATACCCATACCTCGATAGGTCGTCTGTGAAGGTTATGAAGTAGAAATATCCACCTCTTGCACTTAAGCTCATGGGTCCACATATATCAGAATGTACCAGAGCCAAGAGTTCACTGGCTCGCTCATCTTTTTCAGTAAAAGGTGATTTGGTCATTTTACCAAGAAGACAGGACTCACAGGTTAGAAGTGATTCACAATCACCTACTTCAAGAATTCTTTCTTGAGCCAACCTGTTTATCCTGTTCTTATTGATATGACCTAGCCTACAGTGTCAAAGGTAGACTTCTGACACATTATCTATTCTAGGGTATTTACTGAAGGTTTGAACCACATTAACAGGTTGTGATAGAAAATAAATTCTATTATTAAGTTGTCCAACAAACATTGTAACATCATTTAAAATGATATTGCAAACGTTTTCTTTTATTAAAAATTGATAACTGTTCATGGCCAAAAGGCCTACAGAAATAATATTTAATAAAAAACTTGGATAATAGTGATATTCACTCAGAATTATATTTCAAGAATTGATTACAAGGTTCATGATTCCTAATGCTAGAACTGAAACTTTGCTTCCATCTCCAACGTTCAGAAATCTCTCGCCTTCATCAAATCTCCTACTGACCTGTAGACTCTGCATCGAATTGCAAATATGATAAGGGCTTTCGGTATCCAATACCCAGGCAGTAGTATCACAAATGAAAAAGTTGCAAGGTGTTATCATATAAGTACCTTGCTTCTTCTTTGGCCTGTTCGGATCCAGTGAGGCAATGTATAGAGGACAATTCCTCTTCTAGTGCCCTTGCTTCTTGCAAAAGAAGCACTCCGCCTGGCTCTAGTCGGGCTTGCACTTCTTGGTCTGACCATGTGCAGACATCCCAGCATGCGGTTGCACCTTCTTATTCTTCTTCTTCTTATTTTTCTTCCCTTTCTTAAAGGGTCGACGACCAGAAGAAGACCCTCCCACAATATTTATTGACTCCTTATGGAGCTGGTGGTCCTTCTCAAAGTTCTGTAGCAACCCCAACAAGCCGTGATAGTTCACTGCAGGCTTTGTCATTCGAAAATGAGTAAGGAAGGGAAGGTAGGACTTGGACAGAGAATTAAGGATCGCATCCTTACCGAGCTACTCGTGCAGGAGAAAGTCCAGTTTACTTAGGTGCTCAATCATTTCGATCATGTACAGTACATGATCAGTGACTGAGGCTCCATCCCTCATCCGAGCATTGAAAATGGCACAACTAGTTTTGTGCCTTTCAACATCGTCAGGCATGCCAAAAGAGTCGTTCAACATTTGAAGCATCTCCTGTGGCTGGGCGTTCTCGAACCTGCGGCTGAACTCATCATTCATTACTGCCAGCATTATGCACCAGATGGTGGTGTGGTCGTTGAGCCACTTCTGGTAAGTGTCTCGGACCGTCCCTCTAGCATTCAGGGCTGGCTCCTCAGGTGCCGGATCCGTTACTACATAAAGGATCCACTCATGCTTAAGAACGATTTTTAATTTTTGATACCAGCTATCAAAATTATGTCCCATGAGCTTGTCATTATCTAATAATGATCGGAGCGACAGGGTAGTGGCCATAGCTGCATAAAGGAAAATCAGACCTATATTAGTACATAAATTATTAATACTAAAGACTGAGACTTTAGTCTAAAGTTTCTTCCAGTACTTTTATGAATTGGTAGCCTCAACCTTCAATTTGAGGAATTACTTTAATTCCTTAGTGGGTACTAGAATCCACACAGACTACACACGAGCCCAACTTTGGTTGGTCAACCCATGTGCATCTATGGGTAGGTTCATAACCAGTTATTTCTCTAAACAACTTCTAGTAATTGATTTTGTCCCAGAACCTAATCAGTAGGCTTTGGCCTCCACTGAAAAAATCTGGTTAGGTCCAACCATTAACATAATTTGATTTGATGAATCGGACCAATAAATGATTAGGCCCGACTTTGGCCGGCCAACCTGATCACCATCAGAAAGACTCAAATCAAATTATCATATTATGAATGATAATTTCATTAGTCAATAAGCACCAGGCCTTTGGGCCTCCAATGATTATTAAACTAATGGACTCATTATCACTCACTTAATGGGAGGCTATGACTTAGTTATCAATATAACTTAATCATTTTTAGGGACCTAATAATTTTTAAGGATTTTATTAAAAGATAGATGAGAAAAAAATATCCAGCCAATTTCAATCCTCCCACTGACTTCACCAAGTCAGATTAAAAAAAAATTTAATTAAAGCTGGCATTAGGAGCACCTAAATCAGTCAAACTGATTTACCTAATGATATGGGTGAGCCCTAATCACCAAGTGATCTAATCAAAACTTAATTCACCAGGTTGGCCAGGTAAGTGAGATCAGTGGTGAGGATACGCCATTAACTCGTCAGAGATCGAATCACTGCAAGTAGCTCCCGCTTAAAAACCACTGGTCAAACTGCCAAACTTACCTTAGACACCAACCGGTTCATTAGTTCAATTTGATCAACTTAGTAAATTGGGTTCCACCGCGTAGCCATGAATTAAGTCCATCTTGGTCTAGTTAAAGACATGGACCCATTCAACTACAACTATTGGAGTTGAGTCTAGAGTATCCTTGACCTAATCTAATTCAACTTTTGATTAGATTTGACCAATTACTCTAATTTAGTCTATTTCTTTAAGCTAACCTTAGGTCTAACCCAATTATGGACCTAATCCATCTAACCCATTGACCCACAAGTTTATGCATTTGTCTTAGGTCTTAATTCACAATTCTAGACCTACTAGACAACACTTAATTCTTTTAATTAAGTATTTGGGCTGATGGGTCAGGGTTTGGCATTTCGAAAATAATTTTTAAATTTAAAAAGTTTTATTTTCTATTCACCAAATATGTTGACTCATTTCACAAATAGATCAGCACATTTCATAAATAGCAATCCTATTGCTAATTACATAATAGAAAATAACTCAATCAAAATAAATCATGAATATTCTTTTAGATCTAATCTAACATATTCATGATAAATTTCATAATTGAACCTTTACAATTAATTTCTTTCGCTGCTTCATCTGCATGGGATATAATTGCAGCGGCACCCCTACCGCCATAGGAGATCCCATCGAATGGGAGGAGAGGGCCTTTAAATCCTGTTTTTCTCCTATGATCGGACGGCCATGGCAACCAACCCAATTTGATTACTTGCTACTTGGATCAAGTATATCTAAATATATCAATTTTAAAATTTAAATTTTAAATTTTAAATTTCAAATTTTAAATTTTGAATTTCAAATTTTAAATTTAAACTTTTAGATTACAACTTAATCTACGCATGCAAATATATATATCATATCTAAGAACCCGCTCTGATACTATTTGAAGCGAAATTCAGTGCAGGGGTAAAATGATAATTTTAAAACTTTTCAAAATCACTATTTTACAGTAAAAATTATTAATTAATCTAATTAATTAACATAAATTTACCCTACATTAGGATCTAAATATGATATATAGCATGCATTCATTTAAATTTGAAATTCAAATGCGAACAGTAAACACTTTACTGTAATGTGTTCAGAACACAATACCTTTGTGCGGGTAGAAGATCGCTGCAATCTGATCACCCTCGGGAGAGTTTGATCGTTGCGATGCAGCCACACAGCATGTCTGACCTCTGTGGATCGTCCACACGAAGCTCTCGGTCTGATCGACTCCTCACGAGTGCTAGCTCATTGTAGAGCCCTTTTGACGGTGGATGCTGATCGAACTTCTTTGATCGATGTTTGTCGATTCTTCAGATGCTCCAGATCGTCAACAGACATGCTTGAGAGGATGTTGAAGATCTCTCTGAGATTTTGTGGGCTCACGACACTCATAGCTCACTTTCTCACTTCCCAAACTCCAGGCTAAAACTCTAGGAAACTCACTGGAAACCTTGCACCCACTTTTCTTTCTTTTCTTTCTTTCTCTATTGGAAGGATATGGACTTCTTTCTCATGCACAAGACTTTTCACGCCCCAAAATTTTTTTTCAAAAATCTTCTTCTTGCATGCCCCACTCTTCTCCTCCTTTTATAACAACGTCAAACGTCTTATCCAAAAGAAAGGATAAAGATGAGTAATTGCATATTTGAATTCAAATCAAATTTTGAATTCAAATGGATACCAACTCATCCCTTATCCACTAAAGGCGTGAGGCGTGGCTTAAATTATGCATGGAGTGATTTTATGAGAAATATTTTCTCATATAATAAATAGGGCATAAAAAAGGGGATAAGATGCAAAGATTGATTACCCATTCAAATTCAAACTTTATTTTAAATTTGAATGGCCAACCAATCATCCTTATCCATTCATATGGCACATTAAAGTGGGGCGTGGAAAGGGCTTGGCGTGAGAAAAAAATTCATGAGAAGTTCCTTCTCATGAATTCAAATGGATGCAATGGAAGTGAGGTGGCGCATAGAGATTGGGTCAAGGTGGTTTAATTATTTAAACCAACCTAATTGAACCAAATAAGTTAGGTCCAATTAGACTAATTTAAATCCAACTAAATTAGGCTCAATAAAATTCTAATCAAATCAGGAATTGATTAAGCCCAACCCCTGATCAAATCAGGGATCAAACCATCTCGACGATTAGGTCAACTCTTAACCTAATCGGGTCAAACCCAACTGAATCCAATTCAATTGGACTTGATCTAAAAATAATTACTCAATCAAATTGAGTTAATTAATGATCAAATCACTAATTAAATCTCTCATAAATACTAAGTCCAAATTCGATGGGCAATCATGCATCAGAATTCATCGATATGTAACCCTGATCGAAAAGTCCCAACCAGTGGGACTCTTGACCCCGGTACCCATAATGTGTGGAACTCATGATCAGAGAATCTTGATTCTTGATCACTGAGTTCCAAACATGTAAGATTCTACATCAGCCATAAGATCAGATAGGAACCTCTAATGTGTGTGATTCCACAGGTTCGAACCTAAGCCGGTAGCATAGGAACCAATTCCTATACTAATCGAAGTGACCATCTAGCAATGGTACCCGATGTCCAGATAGATCGAAGAGTCACAATCGCAACACTCAGAACCTACATGAATATGGTTACTGTATAATTCATCATTTTGACCCCTGTGTTTAGGACGACTCAGGGTTAAACTGTCAACCTTGATCAGATCATCCGAATCGTGCTCAACTCAAACAGTCCTGTGACTCCTCACAAGGACTACCCTGGCCAAGATTTTGCTAAATTGAAACACGACTGTACACAGCTCCTAAACTGGAGTGGTCAATCTCATCTTGACACACGCACCGACAAGTCAAGTACTTGACCACACCCAGCAGCCTTCCGTCACTGAATTAAAAATTCAGGTAGTCCAGTGCCTAAGTGCAGTGAGTTGCTTGCAAGTCACTGTGACGGTCTCAGGTCGGAGGGATATTTATACCCATATTCCATCGGAGCAAATCTTGACAGCAGAAATAGCTCCGGAGTCGGTCACGTTCAGTGCAGATGTACCCTTACTTCTCACCTGTATGCCATACCAGTATCTCCACACTCATTGGATAAGAGGACAACCAACCTATATGGCATACAACGACCTATGCTTGATAAACGTTGTCATCCTTGATAACAACGTATCATTTAATCGCGAATAGATTTAAGGACTAAACGATAAATCCTCCTTTGTCGAGTCTAAATAGTCCTAAGGACTTCACCACAACATAGGAGTTCATTAGAAGATGAAATATTTTATGATGAAAAATATCAAAATAATTTTTATTAATTCATAATTCATGTACAAATATAAAAATGAGCACAACCGTCAATAGGCTGACGATTGGCTTTGGGACACTATTCCCAACACATCTCACTCCTACAGTGGACCAACTGTCACCAACATCGACTATAAAGGCTTATTGAGATCTATGTTTATGTGTCAGTCAAATTCCAGCAGCCTCACTGTGAGTAGTAATACCATCTTAAGTCAAAAGACTAGTCACACAACTATAGCATCGAGATAATCACTGACGATCGAATAGAAATTCAAGTGATCTCTCATATGGTCATGCTCAGTACTAGTTGTTCTCTAACAACTACCCACACTCATCATCCTGTATCTCTACACAGTAGACCAGAGACTCATCTATCTCGAAGGAAGCGATTTGTGTGCCAATCTATCCGGATCTATCACAGTCCTCATGATGATCCTATGACTGGGAGTATTTAGAAATTAAATACATGTTTCTAATTCTCAATATTTTGAAAATATGTATCGAAACTAATTTCATTTACGATTCAAGGATACATCACACTTGAATGAAAAAGAACTTATCCTTTTATTGATCATATCAATATATTAAGTACAAAATTGTACCCTATATTTATTATAATGTGTTAGCTATATTGGTTTTTAGGACATACATCTAACACCACCAACCCCTCTCCCTCCCCCCTCTACGGTCCCGCCCCATCGCCGTCCCCTCCTATTTCTTCTCTCGACTCCGGTGAATCCGAGCCCTTGCGGCTCCACACGAGCACCGACGACCGTCCCTCCCCTCCCCCAGCTCCGGCGCCACCAACCCGATCCCACCCCACCGATATCGCAAGCCGAGAAAGCCTCCTTTTATGTGAACCGGCTCTCTTTCAAGCAACCATCCCATCCTTACAGTGACCATTCTCAGCCAAGGGTGGCGTCTGATGATCCAATCCTGCCAAAAGGCCTGGATCTCCGGCCACCACCACTCTCTCAGCAAACTTTCTTTTCTTCGATGCTTTGGATTTCCATTTCTGACGAGTCGAGTGGCCATCCTCACTGTCGTTCGAGAGGAAGGGATCAGAGGTTGGCCAGAGGGAGAGACTGCTATTGTCGTCGAAGCTGTCGCTGGCGAGAAGATCGAAAGACACATTCCGTCTGCTGGATCTAATGGACATAGATGAAGGAATCTGATGGAATTCGATCAAAAGGAGAAGGGGATGGGTGTCCGAAGAGCTCGAGAAGTGTCGAAGAAAAAAAATTAGGAGGAAGGAAGGTGATGGTGCCTCAGGAAGATCAGAAGGACGGGTTGACACCGGTGATGATAGGGAGGAAGGTGATGGTAGAGAACGGTGGGAGGTGATGGCGAGGAGAGCAAAGAAGAGATGGAAAAAAAATGTCGGGAGGGGTTGGAAAGCTTCGTAAGAAAAAAAAATATTTATGAAGAAATCGGAGCTCAATACATGACGTATTGGAAGGATTTTGACTTTCTGAGTTGACAATACTACAATACTCTTCTATAAAATATTATTATTATTATATATATATATATATATATATGATTAGCAATGTTTATTTGGAGAGTTAATAGGTGGCAAAAATGGCAAGAGTGCTGTGGCATGAGGCCATTGGCCGCACGGGATGATATCTCCAAACAATTGATACCTTTATCACTAATATTAATTACTATTTTAAAAATAATAATACTAATTTATTTAGATTAGCTTGCCAATTACAAAATTAATCATTATTAAAATGAAAATGAGCATGATTAAATAACTATTTTATCTCATTAAAATATTAATCGATTCTGAGTCATTGTAGCATCCCTTGATATTTTTTTGCTCTAAATTTTTTATTTAGCTCCTAAAAAACATCCTATTAACTATTCCGTTGCCTCTCCTGTTAAATAAGATGGTAATGAACGCTGATCAACATTAATTTAATTCTTCTTTCAATATTTTTTTCCCTTGTCTCCAGCCCCATTGAGTGTTTGGCTGCCTTTGATCTAGATATTTCTACCATTTGTCCCTTAGGTGTCTGAAGGGTCAGCTGAAAAAAAAAATATATAAATAGTGAGAGAAAATATTAAAACAAAAACAAATTAATCCTGATCAATATCCCTTGCCATCCGCTTAAGAAGGAAGACGCAGAACAACCAGCAGGGTGTCTTTTAGGAGTTGAATAAAAAATTCGGAGCGAAAGAATATTCAATCCAATGATAGGAGACAATGTTGGGATTCAAAATTGAATAAATGCTAATATGTATTTTTTATCCTGATTAACAGGCTATTAAGAATCAAATTCATGCATCGGATCAAGAGATATCAGGTTGGAAGGGCTAGTCTAAATACGATGGATATTGAGAAGCGATGGGGTGTATCGGATGCTTGACAGCCACTGGTCATTTCAGCATGGCCCAATCATGTATAAAATTGGATCAGGTGTGTCAACCTGATAATCAAAAAAAAAAAAAAAAAGAGAGAGAAAATGAGGTGATGTGAAAGGATTTAAAAAAATAAAAAATAGAAAAGAAAAAAAAGCTGAAGCTTTCCTTATTAATGCCGTTCAGTGTCCCTTGGATGTCTAAAGGATCAACAGAAAATAAAATAAAAAATATTAAATAATGAGAAAAAAATTAAAAAAATTAAATTAATACTGATCAGTATTGCTTACCATCCGATTTAATTGGAGAGGCTACGGAACAGTTAACGGAGTATTTTTTAAGAGCTGAATAAAAAATTTAGAGCGAAAGAATATTCAATCCGATGATACAGGATGGTGTTGGGATTAAGAATCGATTAATAGTTTAATCAGATAAAAATTTAATTTAATTTAATTTTATTTTATTTTAATAACAATTAATTTTGTAACTGGTAAGACCATCTGGACAAATAATGATCATTACTTTTAGAATAATAGTGATAAAGGTATCAACGGTATGGGATATTATGCCCTGCATTAAAAGCTTTTGATTGAGATTTTGTTTCTTTAATTTTTAAATCACCATGAATGCAGCCAATCGCCTCATGCCATATCACTCTTGCCGTTTTTGTAACCCATTGACACTGCAAGTGAACATTGCTAATTCCAGACGTGGAGCCAAAACTTCGTTCCACGTTGATGCTTGGTTGGATATTAATGGTTCTTCTCCAATCTTTTCGACGGATCCCACCATGCTTATAAAACTTAATTTAGTCCATATGCCATCTCGTTTCCCGCAGCTATATGGTATAAACACCACGAGGAAAAAACATATATAAAAAAAATCAACTCATGAACTACCACGGATGGCGCCAAACATCATATAAAATTATGAATTAAATCCATGAGAAACAAATAAATATAAAAAAAATCAACTCATGAACTACCACGAATGACACCAAACATCATATATAATTATGGATTGAACCCACGATTTTATTTTTAAATTATGAATTGAACCCATGATTTCAATGTCAGATCAGCACAAAAAAATAGTAAATTCAACTCATAATTTTATCCTGTATGACAATAAAATCGAAAATCGTGTGTACAACTCACGATTCATGTATAACATCCCATGCAACCCAACTAACCATAA
This sequence comes from Elaeis guineensis, assembly GCF_000442705.2. Classification (NCBI taxonomy): domain Eukaryota; kingdom Viridiplantae; phylum Streptophyta; class Magnoliopsida; order Arecales; family Arecaceae; genus Elaeis; species Elaeis guineensis. The sequence continues at coordinate 41,698,085 of NC_026007.2, read as the reverse complement.
ATCTGCAAATAAGTTTGATTTAACAATATTTAAAAAATTAATTTTTAAGTAATAATATTTTTTGAAAAAATTCCTAGGTTTAAATATGACTTGGGTAAAAGACATAACAGAATAAATAAGAAAAAAGAGATCTCCTTTTATATTTAACAGAAATTAAATTCCTGAACGCCTGTTTTTCGTTCAGCGGTCTCACATGATGGCACATGAGAAAAGGTAAGCATTGTTAGTTTTGGCAATGAGTTAGATAAAAGATTATTAGAGAAAGATAGATCAAAAAAGGGTTCTCCTCTTATATTTAATGGAAACTTCCGAATGTCTGCTATTTGTTCAATGGTCTCACATGATGAGACATGAGAAAGGTAAGAATTCAGTGAGTAGCTAGAGCGTTCCAAGCTGTTATTGCTACAGAAGAGTTCCTGGAAAAGAAACCTAGATTTTTCCAAAGAATTATGAATAAAAAGATTCCTAAATAAAAAAATACTACTTATATAGTAAAAACTAATATTTATCCAACTCAACTGTCATAACAAGAAATGATGGTTGAATAAGGACATCATTCACTTGATGAAATATATATTCTGAACCTGGATTACAGTTTCAGTTAAAAGCGTCATTATTGTAATCATATGACCAGTGAAGAAATCAAATAATTGTTGCCTTCCCATCTTATACAGCAGCTGCTATAACAGGATAGCAACTGAATAATGACCATTGTCTGAATTCTCATCATGTATATCATGACAAGCCTCCAAAACTGTTCTAATTGCCATTAATTAAGACCATAAACAGAACTTTCACCAAATTTTAAAGAAAACAAAAAAAAGGAAAAGAAAAAAAAAGATTAATTAAGATCATAAACAGAACTTTCACCAAATTTTAAAGAAAACGAAAAAAAGGAAAGAAAAGAAAAAAAAAAAAGAAGACCCTACACAGCACTAATCTGATTTAGCCTCAGATATGAAAATTGGAGGGAAACCTCACTCATCCTTTGGTGGATCTAGATCGGTTATGAATGAAAGGTCTAAATCTGAATATCTGCATTAGTTTGATTGGTTAGAATGATTCAATTAGGTCATGTCCACCTCTTTACCGTTCTGAGCTTCGAAAATGAGCATTACTTAAGTTGGGCCAAATATGAGCCATAGTGGGGTCTACCAAAACCCTAGATGCAGCTATGAATGGAGGGAAAATCTATCTAAAGGTGCTTCTCAAGCAGGCAATGCTTTCATGATCTTTATTCATCTCTGGCATGATAGAAAGCTAAGCAGCAGTAATTAAGATCCCCCTGGCAAAAATAGAGAGATGCCTCCTACATTGCCCATATTACATCGGAGTATGCAGTCTTTTTGATCACAGGAGTTCCATTGGACCATCGTGTCCGCAATTCCTTAAGAGCTTAGGGCGAGAAAGTGACGAAGCATTCCTGGACCAAGTTAAGTCGTGACCTGACCAATCCAGATCCTTGACCCTTACCATTCAATTCTGGGAGCCACTGGATAATCAGAGCTACCTAAAGGTTCCGGCGATGTTCAGGCTGTCACCACAACTTGCTTCCGTGTGTTCTGGCACTGTGACCAGTTCATCTTTCTGCTGTTATAATCTGACAAATGCCACTGACAACAATATAGCCTCCAAGACAATATGAAAAATCCAACACTTGGTTCCCAAATTCTAGCAATCAATCGGGCTGCACGATCGCAACATGGGAACTGAACCTTCTCATTCATTAGCAAACAGGAGAGAGAAGAACAGAACTTCTACACCAACAGCAATATCAAAGGACTGGACAATGGCTAGCTAAACACAAAATTTAAGATAGCATCTCTCTATCCATCCATCCAACAAATGGCCTAGCGTGTACAGACCAAAAGAGATAATGCAACCTAGGCAAGTGCAAAGCCATCCGAACAAGCAAAAATGATTCAACAATATCATTAAGATCGATCAAACAATAATGTCATCACACAAAATCAAGTAAATCAGAAGCAGAAACAAGGATTCCTTGATTACCTTCCAATATGCAGCCTCGCGCAATAGATTAGAGTTTGATAACAAAATCTTGAGGCAGTAAATAAAAAATTGACCCTTTTAGAAAGATTCAGTATGGCTCACCAGGCATGTAATGCCTTGCTCAGAAAGGAAGAATTATGATGGTTGTTCTTCATAAAATTTAAAATAGCAGTATTTTGTATTGCTTAACACGAGTGTCATGACTGGAACTTTCCTATAATTATCCTCATAAAAAGCTATATTTTCCTGCAGTTAGCCACCATGAAAACCTATATAAAAATTAATCAACAAATACACAAAACAAAGTGAACAGAAAATTATACATAACAGAACAGGGACAAGAACAGCTAGACTGTCTGCAGACCCAATACACCTCATAGCCCACTAGCCTGTAGCAACAACATGCCAACTTCCCAAAAGTTAAACAGGGAAAGAAAAAAGGGATGGAAAAAAAGGATCAAGTGAAAGGGCTAACAGGTATGTTGTGGCATCTGATGATGGAGGGTGATTTCATGTACAAGCTCAAGGTTCCAGCTTCAAGGAGACAACCCGAGACTGTCTGTTGCGCCTGGCAACCCTAACAAACACCACTGACAAGCATGATGGGGCCCACCATGGCCTGCGAACCTCTTGCTCTCCTTTCAGGCATGCAACTGCATTTACATGCACCGAACATGTTAATAATGATCACTTGCTCACTTGCTGCATGAAAAGAATAATGACAAATGGCTTGATCGCAGGATTTTAGCAAACATGACAAATATTAAAGGAAAGAAAAGAAAAAACAAACAGACTGCCACCATCACCACATCCAAAATCATGTGATAGATGGGATAATTTTAGATTTTCACAAAGCATTACAGTATGCACATCTAAAGTTAGTTGTGTTATAAAAAAAACAAAAGAAAAGAAAAAAATGGTGTAACAAAGTACACGATGAAACTTTAATGAAATCCAGTTTTCCCATTCTCCACCATATTTTCCACCACTTTTATCTTTTTGAGTGAACAATTAAATCCAGGGCTGACATTGCCCCAGACAAAATTACAATCAATCTCTGGTACAAAATTTCTGTGGAAATATTGGATCGCCGAAGTTGGTGCCAATCTGAAATCTTAATTATGTACAGAATCAACCATCAGGATCTTTTCCACACCAGACATCAGATGGAATGCAATTTTCATGCACAAAAAGGCAAACAGAAAAAAGGGTTCAATTGCCAAATGCTGCAGTCATACATGTGCAGAGTTATTTTCCACCTTATAAACCTAAACAACTGCTCAAGGATGCAGGAGCTATCCTTTCTAAATAGTAATAGTTTCTATTCTTAATGGTTGTTACCACCCACAACCTGACACTCTGCACCCAATAAAAAAGCATACAGATACATATATTATTCTGAGATGGATATGATTGTAGAAGTCTTTTTACATGCACCCACAAAGAACAAAGGATATCAGGCACTAGCTGGATTTATTTAGGAGATTAAGGATACACAAACAGAAGAAGGGTATTTATTAATTCTAAACACAGTTATGACAAGCAATGGTTGTTTAGCAAGGGACTTGCTATACATAGCACAAAGAGGTTCACAATTAAGCAATTTTGGAGCATATTGTGCTCAGGTTAGCACCATTCTTCTTGCATCCTGACTAATGACACAACCGAACATGGCTGTGAATCCAAGCCATATGATGATGAACCATCAAATGACACACACATAAACTGCATTCAAAAGCTTCTCTCTAGCTAATGCGACAGCCTGATGAATGGACTTGCCTCTTGACTGCTGTCACCATCTTATGTTCAAAACACAGACACACAGTACTGTTCCTATGAAAGAAACACCACATGCTAGAACTCTGTTGATCAAATCAATGTCCAAACTCCAAGTGAAGGTGAGAAGAAACACATTCTATGCAATGCAATCATAAATACAAAATGAACACAGGTGAAGAACAAAACCTTTAATGCGCCGTAACTCCTTGCAGAGTGTAATAAAATCTCCCCATTTCATGTGGCACCGCCTGATAAACCGCAGAATCTGTTCTGTTGTGAACATAGATAAGCTCTCTAAGTACTCCCCATTGACACCATTATCTTCAAAAACCTGACGGTAGCTACCAAGATTTATGTCTTCCAGCCACAGCCCAACATCCTGAAATCATATTTTTATATCAGGACAAGAAAAACATATCAATACAATATTGTGAAAAAAATATTGATTACTATTCATATTGCACAAGCATATACACACTTATCAAATAAAAATTATTTAGGCTTGGTTTGCTACTTCCTTAATTGGGTTTTCTTTGAATTGATCATAGCTCAATTGAACCCACCCAGATTAATGAATAGGGCTATGCCTATGAGTTTGTGATTGTAAAGTGCTAGTGTCTCAAGTACACAGCGCTGCCAACTAAAAGCTCATTTATACCAAATAGCCTTGTGGATCTCTCAGTGCCATGGAGATGGGAAGACCTGCAGATTGAGAAGATTATGCCCATAGAAAAGTGCATTGTCAGATCCTGGTCACGGCATTGCCAAACCCATACTGATTGGAGCCTTCATGAGAGGAAGCAGGGATGGGGAAAATCATGCAAGAAGAAGCTCACCATTGGATCCTGATCTCTCGGCTATCTTGGAAAAGAAGAAACTGCCGGATCCTAATCATGACTGTTTGAGCCAAACATGGGTTATTTTAAGAAAAGGGGCATTTTGGGCATGCAAAAGTGTTAATGAAGAAGAAATATGGATGCACATAGTTTTTAAATTAAAATAAGTGGATATCTATTCCCAGAAGCTCTTTTTTTCCCTTTAAATTTCGACATGTCACATATGCAGTTTAGTTGTATGTATCAAAATCAAAATATTGGACCATGTATTGAAGAGTGAAAGGAGGTATTTGGGTATAAGATCAGTTTAGACGGAACTAGATTGTTGAAACAACTGTGATTAAGATAGAAAGCAGATCCTTTACTTCCAGTACAAAAGAAGTTCAGGAGTTGTTTAGTGCTGATCAAAAGTGCACGTGAAGTAGGAAGACAGATACTTATGTTAAAGGCTTTGCGTATGATATGAAATTATGGAGTAGGGTCATTAAGGTGACACTACTCAATGGCACAGAACTCTGCAGTCTGGACAGTGCTTTACAAAATCCACTAACCAAATAAATTAAGTAGGTCATAAATGAAGCAGCAGTCTAATTCTGTTGTAGTATTTTAGGTATTTACCTCTTTTTTTTAAAAAAAAAAAACAAATGAGGTCACGCAAGAAATAACATACAAACCAAAGATTGGAATTTATTAGCAAACATCTGAGCTATCTGATAATTATATAAAAAAAAAAAACTATAACATGACATTTTGCACTCATAGAAGCCATGCATGACTATCTGCCCAATGTAGATATGGTAAAGACAGCTCTATGAATAATAAAATTCCCACAGAAATCAAGGTTAACTAATCAGGTGGAAGCAACATCATTTAAGAGAAATGTAGTGTAAACTGAATTAATCAGGTGGAAGCAAAAGATTGTGATGATATGCATAATCACCCAACCAGATGTGGGTCATCTACACTCAATAGAACAACCAACGAAATAGCTTGTTATGAGTTTTCAACATAGATCATTCACTCATAATGCCGAAACTGAAAAGGCCTACCTGAAACAAAAAGATACACATTTCAATTGCAAATTGCAGAGAAAAAAATTAGCATTATGTTTCTTCTACAAGCATTAAGTTCTTTTATGAGTTAACAATACGGAAGAACTCCTATCAGTATCAACAAAACAAACAGTCATATTGTGCTATCATACTAAGAGCTAGAAAATCCATTATCAGGCAACACAAAAGAAAACCTGAGTACATGATATTAAAACTTTTCAACAACTGATGGTACTTATCTTCTTTCCATCCAAAGCAGCAAGATTTTGTGAGATCAATGTAAGCAGACCAGTGCCAAAAGTAATTAGACAAGTAAAAAATGGCAGCATATATGGCAATAGCAGAGTGAGTTATAGCCCTCATGGTGGTTTGAGACATAACACCTGACTACCAAATGAGGAATCACTCAAAAAGATAAGCAGAAAATATTTGACACAACCAATGGCATATGAAAATACAGAAATTGTACTCAGAGCCATTAGATCTACTCATATCTTCTAATACATCACCTCTAGCTGATACCCAGACAGTCTATAAAGACCAGTAAGGCTCTTCAAATTTCTCAAGGAGATGCAGAATATCAAAAGGGTATTTTACAACAACCCTTTTTTTCTTTTTCTTTTAAGTTTTAGGTCCAACATGTAACGCAAAGTGAAATACTATGAGACTACAAAAAACTTGAGAAGGTTATATGATGTAAATTACTTGAATATGTTAAGTTAAACAATATTATCAGGAAATTGGAGACAACTACTTCCTTCACACTCATTATAATCATTCATGCAGAGAATCATTATCTGCACTGCAATTAACAAGGTTAATCTGTTTGTTTGGTGCTAAAGAATTTGAAATTTTTTATAAAATAAACTTAGTAATTCATTTTTATACCCCGGATAAGTCAGGCTGATAACATACATACGTTTAATTTGTAAGTCACTAAAAGCAGTCTTATTTTTCGTCCAAGATAGTAATTTTTTTGGATCATGATTGATTCATCAATGTTCATAGACACTCGTTTTCAAGACACATTATTGTGAATCAATCCAACTAGAAGACACAAATGTCCACTCCATATACGTAGAAAATGAAGTTGATGTTTCTAAACAAAAATACAAATTAGTAGGAGAAAATTATGAAACCAACATGTGAAGAAGAAGTTATTTCATCATTTGATGTAACATATCACTGATTAAAACTCTATTATCACATCAACTTCACATTAGACAAGAAACACACCAGTCACCAGACTTGCTATAATCATGTTCTTGATGTAGCAAGGTGGTTTCTAAACAATTAGAGATCAAATAAAATCAAAACACCTAAAAAAGGAGACAAGAAGAAGGATGCAAAAAATTTTAAAAATGAAGAATTGTCAAAGGAGATTGAAGCCACAAAATCTTATTCTCTTGAAGGACCCCAAATTAATTGATTACTCCTGAGAGGTATGTGCTCCTTTACACTGGATGGTTCTTCCATAAAGCAAGACAAACATGTATTTCACGAAACAAGCAGAATGTCTAAGAGTTAGCAGGCAAAAAAATCTAGTAGCATGACATGAAATCGAATGCTTAGCTCCAGAGGTGATCCATTCCTACTAGATCAGATAGACCGATGAATGGGCAACAATACCATCTCTATACATCTGATAAATGGAACTTCACATAAAAAATTACGGAGCTCACAATTCATGATTAAGATAAATCGCATAAAATTAGTATCTCCAGCCACAATAAGAAGATAAAAAAGAATGAGAAAAGAAAAGTAAAATAGGAAAAAAAATCCATCATTTTTCCATGCCAACATGTCCTGTAACCAAATTAATATCCAGAAAATCACTAAGATCCGATGAAACAGAGATTAAAGAAAGAACGAGGAAAGATGTTTAAGAAACACGTCCCCTAATGAAATTAATATCCAGAAAATCACTTAAATCTGATGAAACTTTTAGAGAAAGGAGAAAACGTACCTCGACGGTCCAGATGAAGAAATCTAAAGGCTCCGGAGACCGCCCCTTGTGCATCTCCCTCCGCAAAAAGTACCCCTAAAATTCCAAATCCGAAACCATTCCTACATCAAATTCCACCCCGATCGCCACAAATGCTCATAAGTCTACAAAAATCACAGAAGAGCCGCAAAGATTACCGTCGAGAAAGCTTCAATTCTTCCCCAAAAAAAAAAAAAACGCCAATCACCGATCGAGTAGAGAGGAGATCTCTCCAGTTGCCAGAGAAAAAGCTCGGGAGATGGGATCTTTGGGCAAATCTCTACAGGAACCTTCGGAAGTTTTCCTGCCACCTCATAGAAGAGAGAGAGTGAGGGTGTAGATAGAGTACCGTTCCTTTTTAGCTGTTCTTTAGTTCCAGGGAGGATTCGATGCCTTCGGCCTTTTTTTAAAGGAGAGAAAGGGGGGCCCACAAAATTATTATTTTGAGAAGGTGAGAGTGAGGCGGTGGGAGAGGGAGGGGACCAGCCTCGGCTTGCTCGGAGCCACTGGGGACCAGCCTCGGCTTGTTGAGAGCCATCAGGCTTTTGACCACCGTCTCTCTGTCCTATTTTGGTAGTTCCTTGAAAGCATCTTGCCACGGCCCTTACCTAAAATTTTTGCAAGCTCAGAACAATCGGTTATAGATGGTGATAAGCTAAGTATGAGTAGCAGGTACTGTAATTTGATTCTTTGAATGGGTTTTCTAGGTACTTCAAAGAATATTTATCTTTTTACTTATATGTCCTACTCTTAGCCATTGGATTCAATATGAACGGTATAGGTTTCTCCAATGGAAACTGAATGCAATCAAGTTATATGGGTAACTGGTGCAGTAGATAACTCGAACATTGGGGGCTTTTTGAATGCCCTCCCTTCCTCCCTTGCCCGACGGGAGGGGAGTGGTTGGATCATTGAAGGAGGAGAGTTGCTGAGTTGGGAGGGGAGGAGATGAGGGAGGGCTGGGCCATCACTGAAGGTGGACGAGGAGGGAGGCCAGGTCATTGTTGCTACGAGGAAGAGGTCGAGGATGGAATAGCTAGGTCGTCACCAAGAGAAGTGGAGGAGGAGGAGGTGGGACTAGCTCATTGTCAAGGATGGAGTAGTAGGAGGGGAGGTTGGGTTGTTTTCGAAGGTGGAGGAAGAGGGGGGGGCATCGGGTCATTATTGCCATGAGGAAGAGGCTAAGGAGCAGAGGGTCGTTACGTTGCCACTGAGGATGGAGGAGGAGGAGGAGGAGGAGGTGGGGCTATGTTGCTGTCGAGGTTGGAGGAGGAGGAGGAGGAGGGGGGAATGCATCGAGGGTGGAAGAGGTGGTGGTGGTGAGGGCTAGGTCAGCATTGTAAAGGGAGAAGCGGTCGAGGTGGAGGAGCAAGAGGTGGTGCAGGAAGATCGACGATGTCACATCCCCAAACCAGCATCCAAATCGGCCACGTGACATGGTTGTATGAACCCTAGAGTGATGCCTAAAGATCATGTAAGGTCTTAAAATCCGATACAACCTCAACATCCATAAATAACAATAATCTAATTTCATAACAATGGATAACACTTGCACTGTCACATCTCAAATCCGAGACATAACACGGTCATACTACCGAGAGGTACAGTCTATGATAACATGAAGCCAATCAATTATAATCAACTAAAATCTTTCATGAATAAAATATAATAAAAGATTCAATTCTATTATTCATCAAATAATTAAATTAACATTGGTTCAGATTATCTAAATCCAAAAGCAAGTACCAATCTAAATCTCAACATTTGTAAATAGATAACTACAAATCCATGATCATAAAATAAAATAAACTTCACTATCAAATTTTTATTTTTAAGCTTGCTACACAGATCTTCAAGCTTAAATCCTTCGTCAGTCCTAACTTTATTCCTCTGTATAAAAAAAAAATAAAAAGATGTGAACTACACTAGCTCAGTAAGTAGAACCTACACTTCCTTACTGGATCAAATATAAATTTTATTTTTTATAATAATATAATATTTAAAAAGTAATAGATATTACAAAAATAAATATTTCATAGAGCATATAATAAAATAAATCATAAATCAATCATGGATGCATAAATCATGAATATTTCATAAACATGATTTATAAATTACTTTTGTCAGATATTCATATAATGTTTCAAAATATTACTCACAGATATTCGTGCTAAGATCACTATTATACCTGTGATAAGGCCATATTTCTTAATCGATAGGGTTCTTGTTTCATGTGCTAACTTTATATCCATTGATGGAGCCATGTTTCATGTAGATGCTAGCTTCTTGTGTCGATCTTTTCATAGAGATTCGTTAATAGCTCTCTGAGAGCCTTTGAAATTTTTATTTTTTTTCTTAAAATATGCATATACATAGATGAAAAAAATTTATGCTTCATAAACATTCTATTTTCATTAAAATATATTTATAAAATCAATACTTGTAATAAAATATGCTTTTTCATATTTCATATGCTGATTCTTATTTTATAAAAAATATGATTTTATCATCAATAATTTTTTATATAAAAAATATGATCATTTAAAAATAAATAAAAAAATATAAGATCTACTTAACTCGATTATCCTATATCTTTAGACTTCACAGGTAATCATATATAAAATATCAAATCATCATCAATTTCTATTCGATGAATATGATAAGATTAAATCATAAGGAAAGAAGACTATTGACTGGATGTGATAGACCATCCAGACACCAAGGTAATTCAGGATCTCCAAGCTGATGGTCAAATTTAAGCAACTTGATCAAGAAATCATGAAGCACAGATCGGATCAAGATCAAGATCAATCAATGAGATCCATTAATATTGGGTTTGAAAGATACTTAATATGGCCAAATGAGGTTGACATACAGCACGAATATTACAGCAGCTTCGTGTCATCTTGTTGGAGTCAACATGAGTCTCTAGAAGATGGAGGCATGACTCAGTACAAAATTTATAGATCTTTTTAGAGAGAGAAAGTCGATCATGAGAGAGAAAATAGAAAAAAAAAGTGGAGAGAGAATCTTCATATCCTTTAGAAGAGATAATCATTATCGAGATCATCAGAGGTCATATCAAGATGACTTAATATGGATTAACTATGATCAGATGCTATAAATTTTAGATAAAGATCGGGTTGAGATCCAACCTACTGCATGAATTTCGAAGCGATTCCAGATTATCTTATTTTTATCTCAAGTTCGTCCTAGGATCCGTGGTGCAGTTAGAGAGAGAAAGAGAGAGTAAAAAGACCCTAGAGAGAGAAGAAGAGAGAGAAGAGAGAGAGAAAATCTTTTTCTCTCTCTTTTTCTTTTTTTTTTTTTTCTTTTCTTTTCTTTTTTTCTCTTCTTCTTCTTTTTTCTTTCTTTCTTTTCTTGGCCGAATAAGGGAGGGGTTGGGGCCATAGATGGTGGTTCTTGGCCAAAAGACCGAAGGTGGACCATGGCAGCAGGTGGCCAATGGCAGGTGGCAGTAGTGGAGAAAGGACCGACTAGCAGTGGGGGTCGAATGACAAGAAAATCAAGTGAAAAATTTAAAAAAATAAGGGATTCACTTCTTTTTATTTTTTTTCGATCAATGATTGATCATCGATGGCCGAAACCTCCAAGGCAGGTAGCTGATAAGTTGGGGTTAAAGATCCAGGGGTGTGGCACCGCGGGCGACGGTGTTGGTGGCTGGAAAGAGGAGAAATAAGGCTCGACCAAATAGGAAAAGATAGGGTCTTGGTTCATGTGGCTTTTTCGATGGATCTGACGGTCAATGACCATGTGCAAAAATATGAAAAGAAGGGGAAGAAGGAGAGGAAAAGAGTTTGGGGCTTATCTCAAGCTCTGGCAGCTTCTCCAGTGAAAAATTTAGGCAGACATGGTGAGGGTGTCCATAGCTTCAGTGGAAGAAAAGAGAGAGAAAGAGGAGGGAGGAAGGCTGCTATTCAGCATTAATTGATTGCTAAGGATGGGGAAGGAAAGATTTATAGGTTGGAAGGGAGGCCAAATCCTCTCCGGATTGGACTTCTCCTTCGATGATTTTAGGTGGAAGAATACTCCAGCGGAAGTCTTTTTCATTTCCTTTCTTCTTTTTTTTTTTCTTTTTAGGCTGCTTTGAGATTCATGCGATCAAAACAAAATCAGGATATCATATTCTACCCTCCTTAAAAAAAGTTTTATCCTCAAAATTTGCTTGCACTTTTCATTGAATAATTCAGATGAGAAACTCTTCATAAGTTAAGTCTTCATGAACTTGCAATAGCTCATATCTATCGCTTTACTCATATCAAAAACAAACTTCCTCAATACGAAAATATGAAAAATATTATGCACTTTAGACAATTCTAATGGCAAGGTTGGTTTGTAAGAAATATCTCTACTCTATCCAAGACTTTAAAAGACCCAACATAGCATGGACTTAGCTTGTCATGCCTCCCAAATCTCATGACACCTTTCTATCTGTGAGATAATGAATTTCTTTGATCTCTTAATCTTCACTTAAAATACCATAATTCTTTGCTCATGAAATTGTTTGTTTTTGATTATTTCATATGAAAATCATAATTGACTCTACCTATTTTTAATAAAAATAAAAGAGTCCGAAGCATTAGATGCTCACCATAATCTACAAGCTTCTTTATCCTTTTAACTTCTTACATGATGTAACAACTAAACTTTTATCATAGAAAATCTTTAAATCCATTCAAACAACTAGAGTAATAATCTCAAAGCTTAGAAAAAGATATCTATATCCGAAATATTCTACATCCAAACTCTATCAAGAAATATCAATCCACTAATCTTAAATTTAAGATACTCAAAAATCTTCTAATCATTACTAATAATAAAAGAATCAATCGCCAAAAATAGTACAGCAATATCTAGATGAGCCCAAAAATCCACAAGCTTATCCTTTCATTTGTCAATGGTGATCTTTTTTTTTTATTGAAAATCAAGTCTCCATTCATAACACTTATTGTATTAAAATTAGTATTCTTAGCTAGTTTTAATATAATTCAACCATTATTTTGTTGCGCACTCTGATGTGAACCCACTGAATCCTATAGGGCTATCAGATAAATTTTTGATAAGAATACCGTTTTACATTAGAATCTCAAAAGATCCAACTTTCAAATTTTTTGATAGATTTTAAGCAAAACTTTTAAGTTTCTTTATCCTTTATTATGTCTCAAGCATAACACATCAGAATTAAATTTTGATCTGCTTCCATATTTGAAGCCCTCATATAAGCTCCATGATTCATCTAAAACCTCATAAATCTAAAACTAATTGAAATAAGTAAGTTAACCCTATATTTACTTGATAATCAATTAGATAGCTACAACTAACATTTCTTTGTAAAAGCATTAACTCTAACTTCAACAAACTAGAAGATCTCAAGTCAACATCCCTGTGAATAGAATCAACTTGATTATTTCTTCTAGAGCTTCCTTTATTGGGACCCTTAGCATCCATCAATAAATCGACATAAAACCTTATCTCTTTCATCTAAAACTCATTTAAAAAAAATTCAACGTTAGCAACATATCTTAAATCAGCTTAAAAATCTAAACTTTGACTTAAAATAATTAATAGCCTCACTATCTCCAACAAACAAAAAGAAGATAAAGTAATCTAGTCGATAGATAGTAATAAAAATTATTAAAGATTTTACTAGAATGTATATGTCATACTCTAATAATAAAATTCAATTCACCAATAGAATCAAATATATTTTTCATTTACATATGAGTTTCATACATGATCCTTTTGTAGGCTCAACACTCAAAAAATATTCCTCTCTATATGATGTAATTCTTTCTTTTTTCTTAGGTCACATCCCAACAGCTTCCTTTCCAAAATTATAATGATCAGACAATCAACATCAAGAGTCACAAAATTTTCACCATATCGAGTTTAGAATTTCAAAATCATCTAAATAGCAATTGAATAGGTATATACAACATAATATAACTTATCGGGATAACATTCTATATTCAAAGGTCAACACCTCTTAAATTTAGGTCAAACGTACTTATTAAAATTCAAGATATAACTCATCAGTTCTATTATATACATCATATACCACTAAATAAATTCTATCACAAAATCTATTGACTTGAAATCTAATCTTTGAATCATTTAGGCTATATCTATCATGTCCTTAGTGATCATAATCCTATACTCAAATATCACTGAAGTTACAATCCTTAGTGATCATAATCTAAGCTCTGATATTACTTATATCATATCCTCATCACTTAATCCATAGTCCCAAGTAATCATAATTTGGACTCTAATACTATAAAAAGTCATGCCCCAAATTCGAGACATAATACAGCCATGCTACCGAGGGATACAGCCTATAATAATACGGAGTTAATCAATTATAATTAACTAAAATTTTTCATGAATAAAACATAATAAAAGATTCAATTTTATTATTCATCAAATAATTAAATCAATATTGGTTCGGAGCATCTAAATCTAAAAGCAAGTATCAATCCAAATCTCAATATTTGTAAATAGATAACTACAAATCTATGATCATAAAATAAACTAAACTTTCGCTATCAAATTTTTATTTTTAAGCTTGCTGTACAGATCCCCAAGCTTAAATCTTTTATCGATCCTAACCTTATTACTCTGTACAAGAAAAAAAATAAAAAGATGTGAGCTATACTAGCTCAGTAAGTAGAATCTATGCTTCCTTATCGGATCAAGTATAAATTTTATTTTTCATGATAATATAATATTTAGAAAGTCATAGATATTATAAAAATAAATATTTCATAGAGTATATAATAAAATAAGTCATAAATCAATCATGGATGCATAAATCATAAATATTTTATAAACATAATTTATAAATTATTCTTATCAAATATTCATATCATATTTTAAAATATTACTCACAGATATTCATGCTAAGATCACTATTATACCCATGATAGGACTATATTTCTTAATTGACAGAGTTCTTATTTTATATATCAATTTTATACTCATTGGCGAGGCTATGTTTCATATGGATGCTAACTCCAGATGTCAACCTTCCCATAGAGATTTGTTCATAGCTATCTATGAGTTTTTGAAATCTTTATTTATTTTTAAAACATACATATACATAGGTAAAAAAATTTATGATTCATAAATATTTTATTTTTACTAAAATATATTTATAAAATTAATACTCATAATAAAATATTTTTTTTTATATCTCATATACTAATCTTTATTTTATAAAAATTATGATTTCATCATCAATAATTTTTTACATGAAAAATATAATCATTTAAAAATAAATAAGAAACGTAAGATCCACTTATCTCGATCATCCTAAATCTTTAGACTTCATAGGTAATCCTATTTAAAATAGCAAATCATCATCAATTTTTATTTGATGAATATAATAAGATTAAATTATAAGAAAAGAGGACTATTGATCAGACGTGACGGACCATCCAGACACCAGGGCAATTAAAGATCTCCGAGTCAAGGGTCAGATTTAAGTGACTTGATCGAGGAATCATGAAGCACAGATCGGATCAAGATCAAGATCAATCAATAGAGTTCATTAATAATGAGTTTGAAAGATACTTGATATGGCCAAATGATGTTGACATATAGCACGGCTATCAAAGTAGTTTCAGATCATCTTGTTGGAGTCAACATGACTCTATAAGATGAAGGCATGACTTAGTATAGGATTTATAGATCTTTTTAGAGAGAGAAAATTAGTTATGAGAGAAAAAATAAAAAAAAATAGAGAGAGAATTTTCATATCCTTCAAAAGAGGCAATCATGATCAAGATTATTAGAGGTCATTCAAGATTACTCAATATAGATTAACTGTGATCAGATGTTATAAATTTCAGATAAGGATCGGACTGGGAACCAACCTACTGCATGGATTTCGAAGTGATTTCAGATCATCTTATTTTCATCTCAAGTTCGTCCTAGGGTCTGTCGTGCAGTTAGAGAGAGAAAGAGAGAGAGATGGAGAGAGAGAAAATCCTTTTTTCTTTCTTTTTTCTTTTTCCTTTTCTTTTCTTCTCTTCTTCTTCATTCTTTCTTTCTTTGCTTGGCCGAATAGGGGAGGAGTCGGGGCCGCGACTAGTGGTTCTTGGCCAGAAGATTGATGGTGGACCATGATAGCAAGTGGTCGATGGCAGGTGGTGGTAGTGGAGAAAGGGCCAATCAGTGGCGGGGGTTGAATGATAAGAAAATCAAGTGAAGAATTTCAGAAAATAGAGGATTCACCCCTTTTCATATTTTTTCGATCAATGATCAATCATCGATGATCAAAACCTCTAAGGCAAGTAGTTGATAGGTTAGGGATAAAGATCTAGGGGTGTGGCATTACAGGCGGCAGTGCCGATGCTTGAAAAGAGGAGAAAAAAGGCTCGACCAAATAGAAAAAAATAGGATCTTGGTTCATGTAGCTTTTCTGACGGATCCGACGGTCGATGACCATGTGCAAAAATATAAGAAGAAGGGGAAGAAGGAGAAGAAGAGAGTTTGGGGCTTACCTCGGGCTTCGACAGCTTCTTCGGTAAGAAATTTAGGTAGACACGATGAGGGTGTCCATAGCTTCAGTGGAAAAAAAGAGAGAGAAAGATAAGGGAGGAAGGCTGCTGTTCGGTGTTGATTGCTAGGATGGGAAGGAAGAGATTTATAGGTTGGAAGGGAGGCTGAATCCTCCTCAGATTCAACTTCTCCTTCGATGATTTTGGATGGAAGAAGACTCCCAGTGGGAGTCTCTTTCGTTTCCTTCCTTCTTGTTTTTTTCTTTTTAGATTGCTTTGAGATTAATGCGATAAAAAAAAATCAGGATATCACATGCACAATTATAAATTTAATTCCTTCAATCATTTGATTAGATATTAGCAATGTTCCATTTATTCATTCATTCATCTATGAATCTAAACCATAGTCAGTTATGAATATCTTGTAACTTTGAAAAGAAAAAGAAAAAAGGAGAGAGGTGAGCTTTATAGTTCAGTAAGAATCTTTGCACATCCATACCAATATAATAATTAATAAGCAATAAGGCATAAAATCTCATATCAAATATTTAGAATAACTCAAACATCTATATGCATATATATCAAATATTTGTCTTGTCAAAAAAAATGTGTCACCATATGCCAACAAATGAAACCTTTTATTCAGTATTAGTTTTATATGTCTTCTCATCTATTTCTCTTATCATAATTTCAGATTTTTTAATCTTTTTCTTTCTGACTTTGGACTAACCAAGATCATGCCTTAATATATGACTGATCAAATTTCTATGTATAAGCTTATGAAGGCTATCCCAAGCATAAGTTTCTAGAAACTGTCCCATGCATGAGCTCCTACAGGATATCCCATATGTAAGCCTATGGAGGTGAAGGGAAAAACCAGCTTTTTTCTTGTAGGATCTTCCAGATCTAATGAGATCTGGGATGAAATATTTCAAAAAAAAATTATCCTATGATATTTCAGATCTAAAATCTATTAGATCTAATTTCTATTATCTAATATTAAATCTAAAATTAAATCTAAAATCATGAGAAATAGAGAAATACCTCTAGGGTAACTAGATTACCCTGTAGATGATTGCAGCAATGTCCGAGGTTCTAAAATAGTCACACAGTCGTCTGGCCTCTATCAGTATCTACTCAAGTAAGATTTGGATCATCTTCTCCTCATGAATCTTTGCTCTAAAAATCAGATCTGGATCTGATCTGAAAGATCTTCAAAAGATCTTCTGAAGCTGGAGTAGCAGCTTCTCGATAAATCTCTGCAGCCTTCCAATCAAGAAGCCACCACACCTTGGACAAGCACCAGATGGATGCCCAACCTCTTGGACATGAAGAGGGGAGGGAGAGGAGCAGAGGGGGCATAAAGAAGTGGAGAGGATTTAAGCTTTTGTTAGTTATTGAGTAGATTATCTAAACCCTAAGCGCAGACAGGGTTTAAATAGACCCTGCTGTGCCATGCAGTGCCACATCATTCGATCAATCAGAAAATTCTAATTAATTTTGAAAAAATTTTGATTGGTAGAGTGATGTCATCTGATCATATTAGATAAGAATCTCACCAAACCCTCCTACTGTTGGTGCCAACACTGGATAAACACAGTGAGATTGGCGCCCAACAGTTTGAGTCGATCAAGGCATAGAGTCCTTATCTCACGGGACTCTATCCTTATCCACTTGGGGTGCATGTCCAATCTGATCTTGGCACCCACTTTGAGGCCTAATTTAGGAGGTGGACACTCCATAAAAATTCTCCAATGATCTCTTGTCAAGTGGCCTTTATTTTAAGATCCATAAGTCAACGTTTGACCGATGTCCTAAAAAAAAAATGACAAGTGACAGAAATTGACAGGTGTTGTCTTAAATTCATCTCATGAGTTAAGACAAGATTTTTCTGAGCTGGACTGTCTCTAGTCAGACTGAGAGAAACCTTTTCAAGGTTCTCTGGGTGAGTCAAATCATATTTGGCTCAGTCAAGATGAAAAAGATTGTACGAGGAGAAAGTTAGGCTCTATCGTGTGCTAGCATGATTTTCTTGAACCTAATTGGATCTAATCCAAATCAATCGAACTGGGCTAGCTCAATTGATGACATCCAGACTCTAACTTTTATTTGTGTGACCCATTTAGGTTCATTTTCGTATGGTAATGAGATATGTCATGATCTCATCATTGACATCATCGAAACTTCTTTCAATGGACCAGAACTCTTCTGATTCAGATAATTAGAATGATCGATCATCAAGATCATTCTAATTGCTTCCAAAATCTACCAGTGACACCTAGCAGTATATGGTGACAATCCATCAGAAATGAAGATGAACCTCTCAGTGCAGCTACCTGTGTGATTGAGTTCCTCTATCATGAGTCCCGACTAAATTAGGGTTAAGGTGAACTCGTCAAACCCAACATCAGTTATATGAATCAATCGATCGATCCGAGTCTGATGTGAAACCCCAATGAAAATTTTTTTTTCCATTATTTCACTCTGTCATGGCCATGAGCTTAAGGACTCGATCTTTCAATCATCATAGGATTACTCCTCTCATCTACCGAGGTTGATAGATTCCATCTTGGTACGATCTGGTTCCTACAATGAATATGCTATAGCCAACATATACCTCAGGATTTCAAATAGCTAAGAAATCGAGTTATAGTATAATCAAACTATAACACACTCAAGATGAACTGTCGATGCACCTCAGATCAAAGAACTAGACACACAGCTGCAGCATCGAGCTAGTCATCGATGAGAAGGTAGACTTCCTTATGACTGCTCGAGGTGGTCACGCTCAGTACTCTCATTCTCAATGAATACCTGAACTCTCGCTTGGTGTCTCCACATCATAGACTCAAGACACATCTACCCTAAGAAAGTGATCATACACCAATCTTTCGAATCGATCACCATCCTCGTGATGATCCTATGGTCAGGAGCTGTTTATGAGTTAGTTATGTAAATTCATGCCTTAAATTTTGAACTCTTGAAAATATGAATTAACATTCCTACTAACTCAAAAGATGTATCACAGACATAATGTACACAATGTGATAGTAGAATAACCCTTTTATTCATTTATAGTCAAAATTATAAATTTGCCCTTACATTTGTACAGGAATGTGTCAGCCAATCTAGCATTTAGGGTACACATCTAACAAACTTCCACTTGACCTAATACCAATTGGCTACATATCTAAGTCCCATCTTCTCAAGGTGGGCTTCGATCTTCTACTGACCTAATGGCTTTGTCAGTGGGTCTGCCACATTATCTGTGGAGTCGATTCTCTTAACCTCGACATAACTTTTTTCGAGATAATCACGGATCAGATGGAATCGTCACTCGATATGCTTGAACTTCTGATGAGACCTTGGCTCCTTAGCTAGAGCTATGGTGCCATTATTATCGCAGTAAAGAGGGATGGCATCTGATGACATCACTCCAAGCTCTGCGGCAAACTTTTTGTATTAGAATACCTCCTTCGCAGCTTCCAATGCAGTAATATACTCTGCCTCCATGGTGGAATCAGCAATCACTGTCTGCTTGGAACTCTTCCAGCTAACTGCACCACCATTGCAAATGAACAGACTCTCAGATGTTGACTTTCGATCATCTATATCAGACATAAAGTCTGAGTCTGTAAATTTCTAAATCTGGAGTTCTCCATTCCCAAAGACTAGAAACATATCTTTAGTCATTCTCAAGTACTTAAGGATACATTTCACAGAAGTCCAGTGCTCTTCATCTGAATTCGACTGATATCTGCTTGTGATACTCACAGCATGGGCTATATCAAATGGTGTACATAGCATGGCATACATGAGGCTTCCTATTGCCTAAGCATAAGGGATCTTGCTCATGTGTTCAATCTCCTCAGGTGTGCTAGGGCACATCTTCTTGGAAAGATGAATGCCATGTCTAAAAGGTACTAAACCTCTTTTGGAGTTTTTCATGCTAAATCTTTTTAGCACCTCCTCTATGTACATCTTCTGTGAAAGTCCTAGCATCCTATTTGGTCTATCTCTATAGACTTTAATACCCAGTATCAAGGATGCTTCTCCTAGATCTTTCATAGAGAACTCCTTAGACAACCATATTTTGACTGAGGTCAACATGAAAATATCATTTTCAATTAGGAGGATGTCATCAACGTACAGTACGAGGAAGACAACTGCGCTCCCACTGACCTTCTTGAACACACATGGTTCCTTCTCGTTCTTGATGAGATCAAATATTTTGATCACATCATTGAAACGAGTATCATTTCCAATTAGGAGGATGTCATCAACGTACAGTACAAGGAAGATAACTGCGCTCCCACTGACCTTTTTGAATACACATGGTTCCTTTTCATTCTTGATGAAATCAAATATTTTGATCACATCATTGAAATGAGTATTCCAACTCTGAGATGCTTGCTTAAGTCCATAAATGGACCTTTGCAGCTTGCAGATCTTGTGAACATCATCACTGGATGTGAAACCAAGCGGTTGTTCCATATAGATATCTTCCTCAAGATATCCATTTAAGAATGCCATTTTCACATTCATCTATTTCATAATCGAAATAGGTTGCAATAGCAAGCAATGTACAGATGAATTTTAGCATGGCTACGGGCGAGAAGGTATCCTGATAGTCAATGCTTTCGCGCTGACTATAACCTTTCGCTACAAGCCTTGCCTTGAATGTCTCCACATTCTCATCTACACCTATCTTTCTCTTGAAGATCTATTTACACCTAATAGGTACAATACCTTTAGGTGGATCTACCAAGGTCCAGACTTGGTTTGAGTGCATCGAGTCAATTTCTGATCTCATTGCCTCTAACCATTTCTCGAAGTCGATATCTGATATCGCCTCGTCATAGGTCTTAGGATCATCACCATGAGCCCCATTTCTCATGAGGAATATTTCCTCTATATCCTGTTGTATGGTACCTAAGTACCTTTCAGGAGGACGAAAATTCCTAGTCGATCTACGAGATGGAAGAGGTTGTGTTAGGATTGGTTCTAATTGATTGGGTTCCTCAGGTTCTTTAGCTCGTTGCTCTTGGGAGACATTCTCCTTGAGCTTAATTATTCTTTCGATGCCACTATCTTGAATAAATTATTTTTCAAGAAAAATAGCATATCGATTCACAATCACATTATGATCTTTCAGAATATAGAAATAGTATCCTAATGACTCTTTAAGATATCCTATGAACCGAGCTCTAAAAGATCTGAACTCTAACTTATCGGCCTACTGTCTCTTGACATAAGCCGGACAACCCCAAATTTTGAGATGACTCAGACTTGGCTTCTTACCATGCCATATCTCATACGGTGTGGTAGGAATGGTTTTAGAAGAAATCCTATTCAATACATATATTGCTGTTATGAGACAATGTCCTCAAAGAAACTCAGAGAGGTCCGTGAAGCTCATCATGGAACGGACCATATCTAATAGGGTCCGATTTCTCTATTCTGAAATCCCGTTGAGTTGTGGTGTTCCAAGTGAAGTCCATTGAGAGACTATGCCATTGTCCTTAAGATAGTTTAGAAACTCTCGACTAAGGTATTCACCTCCTCGATCTGATCGAAGAACCTTAATGGGCTTTCCAGTTTATTTTTCTACCTCATGCCTGAATTCTTTGAACTTTTCAAAGGCTTCAGACTTGTGTTTCATTAGAAACACATACCCATACCTAGACATATCATCGATAAAGGTAATGAAGTAGATATAGTTGCCTCTAGTCGGCACATCAAATGGGCCACATACATCTGTATGTACTAGGGAAAGTAGGTTTGTGGCCCTTTCTCCATGTCCTATAAAAGGAAGCTTGGTCATTTTGCCTTGAATGCATGATTCACAAACTGTATATGACTCGGAAGTCAACAGACTCAATAGCTCAGATTTTTTCAATTTGTTAACCCTGTCTTCCGCTATATGACCTAGCCTTAGGTGCCACAGATATCTATCATTTAGACTATCTCTAGGCCTTTTAATTTTCATGGCATTCACATTTTGCTCGATATGAAATACAGATACATCAATATGTAGCTGATAGAGATCATTAATAAGAAAATCATTTGTAACTTTATTATTTTCATAAAATATGTTACAATGGTTCTTATCAAAGCTAATCACATAGCCTTCTTGTGCTAAACAAGAAACAAAAATCAAATTCTAGCTTGCTGTAGGCACATAATAACAATCTCTAAGAACTAAATTTAATCCTAGCGATAATCACAGAGGATAGGTTCCCACAGCCATAGCAGCAACTCTTACTCCATTCTTGATGTGTAGGATCATATCCCCATCCCTCAACCTCCTGCTCTCCTCAAGACCCTACGTAGAAGTGCACAAATGAGCACTAGAACTAGAGTCAAGTACCCAATTGGATGTAGAGGAAACAGTAAGATTAGATTCTATAACGAGCATTCCTCCAGAAGGATCATCCTTCTTGTTCTTCAGGGTGGCCAGGTACTGAGGACTGTTCCGCTTCCAATGGCCGTCTGAATTATAATGAAAATATTTTTTCTTTTCAGCAGTCTTCTTCTTCGGTTCCGTCTTCTTCTTCTTCCCATCCACCTTCTGCTTCTTCATAGATTTTTTCTTCTTTCCAAAAGATTTTTTCTTGGAAGAAGTCTACTCCATAGTAAGGACTGAGCCTTTTAAACCTTTTAAAGAAAGCTCAGCCGTAACCAACATGTTCATTAACTCAGCTAAGGTACACTGCATCTTATGCATATGGAAGTTCATGATGAACTGACCACATACATCAGACAAGGATTGAAGGATCACATCAATCTGAAAATTCCTGTCTAAGATAACATCGAGCTTCTCAAGCTCCTCAATGTCCTTGATCATTGTCAAACAATGATCTTGGACTAACTGCCCATCATGCATTTTAGCCTTAAAAAGTCTTTGGCAGACTTGATACTTGGCTGCACGACTTTGTTCACCAAACACTCTTGTAGGTGAGCTAACATTTGGCGGGTAGTTATAATGTTCTCATGCTGGCATTGCAAGTCATCAGACATGGCACCCAACATGTAGTACCTGGCTTTGTTATCATCATCCATCCATTTTTTCAGAGACGCTCTCTGTTCAGCAGTCGAACGTGTTGGTATGGCAAGTGGATCCAAGTCCAAGACATGAGTCAGTTTCTCTGAATCCAAAATAATTCTGTAGTTCCTCAACCAATCCTTAAAATTGGGTCCAATCAATCTGTGGGTGTCTAGTATTTTGGTCAGGGGGTTGGATGCAGACATGTTTTCTGTAGAGAGTCAAGAGTTTCTAGTTAGATTTTGTAATCAGACTTAACCAATTTGTTTAGGACTTTTATTTTTAAATAAATTAGGCTCTCACTATTTTTTCAGATCCCTATACTTTCTAGGTAGAGATGTGAAAATCTCCGTGATTAGTGATTTCTAGTGAGTGGTGCGGTCTCACCGACTGGCTCACCACCTTACCTAATAGTTATTGATGATGGTTCAACCGATGAGTGGACAACTCTTGTCAATGATTCTCTAATCATGGTGCACCCAAAACTTGGTCTCTAATTCATGAAGCTCACCGTGTCTGAAATATTACTCCAATCCTTAGTTAAGTCAGACCCACCATTTGCATGAACTAGATTTCTGATTGGGTCCCTCACCATATCCAGAATATTGAGTATAACCCATCCTCTAATCTGTAGCATCCAATGCCTAATGGACATGGTTGCGTCTTCCCGATGCAACTGAGCCACTGTAACCAGTCGAGAACAATCAACCCCGGAAAGGGCCCGCACATCCACAATGGTGGAAGACCTTAGATTTAATATTTTCTTAGGAAGATTTGATTTAAGTCTCATTAAATTTGACTTGACATAGTCATAACAATTATGACTAACCTAGTGGCATGGGTTAGCTCGAATTGTTAGCCATCTCAAATCAAAACTGGATCGATACATATGGCCAGGTAAGTGAGACCGGTAGAAGGGATATGCCATTAACTTGATAAGAACGCATTCGAGTCGAGTAGCTCCCAATTAAAAATCAGTCGATCGCATCTGCCCAACTTACCTTAGACACCAAATTATCGAACCAGAATCAATTGGGTTAGTCTACAATCCAGATTCTAACCACTGAGCCAAATTAGGTCTTAACTTGATCAAGTCACATATGAATGTGATTCAATCTTGACCTAGACTTATTCCTATTAGGCTGGTCAATTATTAGCTTTCATGATCCCACCTAACCTACTTTTGATTTGGTTTGATCAACCGCTAGACCTAATTGAGCTACCCAAGTCCGAACCCAATTTTATGAAAATGACTTAGATCTGAAATTCTCAATTTTAGACCTAATTTAATTTCATAAGCTTAATTCATTAATTAAGTCTTGGGTTCATAAATAAAATATGTAAAATAAATCTTAGGGTTTCAGGATCTAAGGTTTTGCAGAAAAGTAAGTTTGATTTCTGATTAAGGATGAACGCGCAGCACCCCTACACGCCATAAGAATATCCCATTGAATGAGAGGAGAGGGTCTTAAACCCTACTTTGTTCTTATGATCGGACGGCCATGAAGAACACCTTAATCAGAAATATTAATTTAACTACAAAATTAGTTAGATCTAAGTTACATATCACATATATAATTTCAGATCTAACTTATACATGCTTTGCATACATCTCATATATTAAAATCTGATCTAATTAGCATGCTTTCAGATCTGATACATCACATATAACATCTAAAAAATAAGATTTAAATTGAACTATTCAATATGAAATCTATTCTAGACAGTTACTAGAACAATTCTACAACTAGTCTAAGAATACAACAGATCAATCTTATGAATTAATTAAATTTTATTTTCTATTTTTTTATTTGAATATAATATTTATAATATCAGAAAATTAAAAAATAAATTAGATCTAATTTATATTTTAATCATATTAAAATATAAAACTATAAGACTATTCATAGATTAAACTACTCCTAGTCTAGTCATGCATCTCATACATGTTAGATCTACTTGGATTTAATTTTAAATTTTTCTGATTTCAGATCCTATCACATCTAATGTGACATCTAAAATTTATTAATATCAGATAAATAAAAATAAAAATTAGATCTAAATTAGATCTGAAATAGAGCTATCAACCTAGCTCTGATACCAGTTGAAGAAAAAAATTAGCTTTTTCCTTGTAGGATCTTCCAGATCTAATGAGATCTGGGATGGAATATTTAAAAAAAAAATTATCCTATGATATTTTAAATATAAGATCTATTAGATCTAATTTTTATTATCTGATATTAAATCTAAAATTAAATCTAAAATCATGAGGAATAGAGAAATACCTCTAGGGTAACTAGATTACCCTATAGATGATCGCAGCAATGCCCGAGGTTCTAAAATAGCCACACAGTCGCCTAGCCTCTACCGATATCTACTTGAGCAAGATATAGATCATCTTCTCCTCATGAATCTTTGCTCCAAAAATCAAATCTAGAAGATCTTCAAAAGATCTTCTGAAGCTGGAGCAGCAGCTTCTCGACAAATCTCTACAGCCTTCCAATCAGGAAGCCACCACGCCTTGGACAAGCACCAGATGGATGCCCAATCTCTTGGACGTGAAGAGGAGAGGGAGAGGAGCAGAGGGGGCATAGATAAGTGGAGAGGATTTAGGCTTTTGCTGGTTATTGAGCAGATTCTCTAAACCCTAGGCGCAGATAGGGTTTAAATAGACCCTGCTGCGCCATGCAGTGCCATATCATTTGACCAATCAAAAAATTTTAATTAATTCTGAAAAATTTTTGATTGGTGGAGTGATGTCATCTGATCATATTAGATAAGAACCCCACCAAACCCTCCTACTGTTGGTGCCAACATTGGATAAACACAATGAGATTGGCACCCAACAGTTTGAGTCGATCAAGGCATAGAGTCCTCATCTCATGGGACTCTATCCTTATCCACTTGGGGCGCATGCCCAATCTGATTTTGGCACCCATTTTGAGATCTAATTTAGTAGGTGGACACTCCACAAAAACTCTCCAATGACCTCTTGTCAAGTGGCCTTCAGTTTAAGATCCATAAGTCAACGTTTGACCGATGTCCTAAAAAAGAAATGGTAGGTGACAGAAATTGACAGGTGTTGTCTTAAATTCATCTCATGAACTAAGATAAGATTTTTTTGAGTTGGACTGACTCTAGTCAGATTGAGAGAAACCTTCTCAAGATTCTCTGGATGAGTCAAATCACATTTGGCTCAATTGAGATGAAAAAGATTGCACGAGGAGAAAGTTAGGCTCAATCGTGTGCTAGCATGATTTCTTTGAACCTAATTGGATCTAATCCAAATCAATCAAACTAGGCTAGCTCAATTGATGACATCCAGACCCTAACTCTTGTTTGTGTGATCCAGTTAGGTTCATTTTCGTATGGTAATGAGATATGTCGTGATCTCATCATCGACATCATCGAAACTCCTTTCGATGGATCAGAACTCTTCTGATTCAGACAATTAAAATGATCGATCATCAAGATCATTCTAATTGCTCTCAAAATCCATCAGTGACACCTAGCAGTATATGGTGACAATCTATCAGAAATGAAGATGAACCTCTCGGTGCAGCTACCTGTGTGATTGAGTTCCTCTATCATGAGTCCCGACTGAATTAGGGTTAAGGTGAACTCGTCAAATCCAATATCAGTCATATGAATCAATCGATCGATCCGAGTCTGATGTGAAACCCCAATAAATTTTTTTTTCTATTATTTCACTCTGCCATGGCCATGAGCTTAAAGACTCGATCTTTCAATCATCATAGGACTACTCCTCTCATCTACCGAGGTTGATAGATCCCATCTTGGTGCGATCTGGTTCCTACAATGAATATGCTACAGCCAACATACATCTCAGGATTTTGAATGGCTAGAAGACCAAGTTATGGTATAGTCAAACTATAACACACTCAAGGTGAACTGTCGATGCACCTCAGATCAAAGAACTAGATACACAGCTGCAGCATCGAGCTAGTCATCGACGAGAAGGTAGACTTCCTTATGACTGCTCGAGATGGTCATGTTCAGTACTCTCATTCTCAACGAATACCTATACTCTCGCTCGGTGTCTCCACATCATAGACTCAAGACACATCTATCCTAAGGAAGTGATCGTACATCAATCTTTCGGATCGATCACCATCCTCGTGATGATCCTATGGTCAGGAGCTGTTTATGAGTTAGTTATATAGATTCATGCCTTAAATTTTTAACTCTTGAAAATATGAATTAACATTCCTACTAACTCAAAGGATGTATCATAGATATAATGTACACAATGTGATAGTAGAATAATCTTTTTATTCATTTATAGTCAAAATTATAAATTTGCTCTTACATTTGTACAAGAATGTATCAGCCAATCTGGCATCTAGGGCACACATCTAACAGGAGGTTGTCTCAGGCATAAGCTCCTGACTGGCTATCTCATGCGTAAGTCTATGGAGGCTATTCAGGATATAAGCTTCTGGTTGGCTATCTCATGTATTAGTTTTTGGAGGTTATCCCATGCATAAACCTATGGAGACTATTCTAGACATAAGCTCCTGACTGGTATGCCACGCATAAGCCCGTGAAGGCCATCTTTGGCATAAGCTCTTAGTCAGTTATCTATAAGATGAGATTAGTTCAAACCATATCTTTCCATCCAATTATTAAATATTGACCATCAAATCAATTCTAATTTACTGTATGATCAAGATAAGTATATCATAAGCATATAATCAAATCATGAATTATTGATATACATATAGTCAACACAATATACTCATATTAAAAAATCTTATAGCAACAATAATATCTTAAATAAGATAAATCTATCAATACAAATCTAACGATATAAATCCAATGACACAAACATTATATATATAATAGTGATCATATATAAGGATTCTTATCTCTATCACCAATCAAATCTACAAATAGTGTCTATCAATCCATACCTAGCATGTCAAATGAATCATTATGATTTTAGCTCATCCTCGATCAACCATCAGTATAAAAAATAGTAAATTATTATTAAATTTTTATTTTCAAAACTCTAAGATTTGAATTACTATAAACCCTAAATTTCTTGATCTTATCTAATAAATGACTAATTAATAAATAAATATTTGAAGATTTATCTTGATTTAAGAATTAGAGCATACATCTCCTTTCTCGACATCTTCTCATTAGATTGACCACATCCATATATAATTGAAATTGATAACTAGAAGAAATCATAAAGTGATCATGATCGTGGTAGAAAATTATGAGAGAGGAAGGACACAACTATTCAGATAATGATACCTAGCAATTCAGATGGATCAGGTCTAGGTGATTTGACCAGCTAAATCAAAAACAAGAATTGACCATGTTCAAAATAAGCATTGCCATTGATGGTTGATCCATGAAAACCAAGGTGGAGACCTATATCAACAATGGATCCTCTATTAGGGTCACCATAGGTTCAATACCAACCTTGCAGATCTCCTCTCACATCATCTATAGAGAAAAAGAAAAATAGAGGAGAGAAAGATAGAGAAGAGAGAAAAAAAAAGAAGAGAGAGAAGAGAGAGAAGAGAGAGAAGAGAGGAGAGAGAAGAGAGGGCTCTTATCTTTTTTAAAATAGGGGTACCCGCTTCTCTTTCTTTTCCCCAAACTTGGTCGCAAGTTTGATGTCTGGTAGGCCCACATGCTGTCTAATGATGAGCACTGATGGTGCAGTCCCAAACACTGTCTAACAACAACCATGGTTGGCGGTGGTCGATGAAGCAAGGAGAAGAAGAAAAAAATAAAAATAGGGGATCTTAATTTCAAAAGAAATTCGGTGACTTGTCGGTCATATAGTGGTGATCAGTGATAGCTAAGGGATGGAGAGAAGATGGAGACGGAGTCGAGACCCTCTTACCTCGACTTCGACGGTAGATCAACAGCAAATCCTAGAGCACAATCATAAAAAAACTAGAGAAATCCATGTGGTTTTCTTTGGCAATCACGCATGGTTGAGGGTTGATTCACATAGAGGGGGATAGGAGGGATTTTATAGGTGAGATCTAGAGCTCCGGTGAGCTCTAGAATCCTGATCCTAGTTAGATTTGAAGAGGGAAGACATGCTCCATCATGAGTCCTCTTTCACTTAATTCTGAATTTTTTTGGCTTTACGATTCATGTGAAAATCAGGTCCTCAATTTCTCACCCCTTCAAATAATTTTATTCTCAAAATTAAGAACCTTAAATCTCATTCAATCTTTCACATCTGTTGAAAAATATATCCCAAAACTAATCGTTAGATGATTATGCTCATCTTGTAAATTATATATAAATTTTTATTAATAAAAATTATATGATATTTTTATTACAAATTGATCATCTTTAAACTCTTATGTTGTAATGAAGTCCTTAGGACTATTATTAA
Organism: Elaeis guineensis; assembly: GCF_000442705.2. Classification (NCBI taxonomy): domain Eukaryota; kingdom Viridiplantae; phylum Streptophyta; class Magnoliopsida; order Arecales; family Arecaceae; genus Elaeis; species Elaeis guineensis. The sequence goes on along the minus strand of NC_026007.2, from coordinate 41,668,466 downwards.
TCGATAAAAAAAGATTTATCGTTAAGTCCTTAAAAATATTCGCGACCAAATGATACACTATTACAGGACGATAGCGATATCAAATGTAGGTTATTATATGCCATATGAGTTGGTTGTCCTCTTAATCAAAGAATGTGAAGATACTGTTATGGTATGCAGATATAATATAGGAGTACATTCACATCGAACGTGGTCATGTGTCGAGCACTCTGCTATCAAGAGTAGCTTGTGAAGAGTATGGGTATAAGTGTCCCTCCGATCTGAGACCACCACGGTGACTTGTAAGCAACTCACTGTACTTTAGTATCAGATCATCTGAGTTTCTAACTTAGTGATGAAAAGATACTGGGTGCAGTCAAGTACTTATCAAGTCGGTGTGTGAGTCAAGATGGAATTGACCCCTCTGAATTGGTAAGAGATATGCATCAGTGTATTTCAATTTAGCAAAATCTTGATCAAGATAATCCATGAGATGGATTTGAAAGGTTGAAATATAATGTGGTCAACTTAATTAGGGTTGACAGTGAAACTCTAGGTGACCTTGAGCATTTGGGTCAAAAGAATGAATTATACGGTAACCATACGTCAGTAGGTTTTAGAAGATTACTTTGCAACACTTCGACCTATCCGATCGTCGGGTCATCATTGCTAGATGGTTACATCGATTAGTATAAAAAATTATTTCTATGCTACCAACTTAGGTTTGAACCTATGAGATTACACACATTAAAAGATTTGATCAGATCTGATGGTTGAAGAGTCCAATTGGATTGTGACTCTAGTGAAGAGTCCTACTTGGACTAGGACTCTGTGGGAGAGTCCCACTGGGACTGAGACTCTATCATTTATAGAGAATTAATTAGTAATTAGATTACTAATTGACTCAATTTAATTGAGTAAAGAGTTTTAGAACAAGTCTAATTGAATTAGATTCAGTTCGACTCAGATTGGGATTGATATAATTAAACTTGATTACAAGAAAAATTTGATCCTGATTCGATCAGGATTTGGACTCGGTTAATTTTTAATTGGATTAGAAATTTGATGATATATTTAGATTTATAATTAGATTAAGTTTATTTCTATCAATTGTTTCAATCCAAATTTGATTTGAATTAGAATTGAATTATAAATGAAGAGTCCAAGTCAGACTATGACTCTATCCTTATCTTTTGCACTACATCTGGATCCATGCCAAGTTCTCCATGCCTAATTGGATTTGGATTGTGATTTTTGGCATCATGAGAGAGGATCCAATAAGGGTGGTTGACTATAGATGATGAGTCATAATATTATCTCTTGCTTAATTCGAATATGATCCAAATTAGAGATAAGATACAAATTAAGAAAATTTTTTTTCATATATGGTATATTATTGGAGTTATATTATTTTTTTTCTTATTTTTATTAATTAATTCTTTAGCATGTGAGACTCTAGATTTCTTCTCCATATCTTAATAATTTTTTTTGAAAATTTTTGGGATGCTAAAAGGAGGTTTTGGTGTTGATTCATGGCATCCTTTCTTGGAAAGTCCCAATTCCGAGTCTATAAAAGGGGACCCCTCTCTTGTATTTCCCATAATCAATTCTCTTATGAATTTTTTATTTTTAGAGCCTCTTCTCCTTCTCTTCTCTTCCTCCTCCAGATCCTCTATCACTTTTGATTGTCCAAGATATTTGTAGAAGAAGGAAGAGATCAGCTATCGAAGTTGTTCACAGACTAGCATCTTCAAGCCCCTGATCTGTGCCAGTCTTCGCATGAATTTTTTTATAAAGGTCAAACAATTTTGTGTGGCTGTAAGTAACCTGAGAAACACCCTCTCCAATCATTAGACTAGAGGAGATCAAGATCAAAATTTATTTGGTAATGATCTCTAACTTATTTTGATTCCTATGGTAGATCTAATAGTTAGATCTAGAATTTCAGCATCCATGAGATCGATGTGATTTTTATTTTTAGATCTAAAATACATATTTTTTATATCAAAAATTTTGATATGATAGTCTAAAATTAGATCTTATACATATAATTAAGATTAAATTATTTAATCTATTATTTTTACTGCATAAAATTTTAAAATTGCATGTACTGCACTATCATAAATTTTTTTCAACTGGTATCAGAGCTAGATTATTTTAATATAAATTAATATGACTTTAAATATAATTTTTTTTATTATTAAATTTAATTATTTATAATTTAAATTAGATCTAAATTAGTTTATTTTCAGATCTGATTATTATTTGTTTAGATTAGATGTTCTGAGTAGCAAAATACTCGGATTGGATAATCACCAGGCCGTCCGGTCATAGGAGCAAGTAGGGTTTTATGATCTTCTCCTCTCATTCAATGGGGTGCTCTTCATGGCATGTAGGGGTGCCACTGTGAGGTCCCATGAAAAAGAAAGCAAAAAGAGAAAACTTACTTTCTTACAAAACTCTAGATCTTGAAACCCTAGGTATTGTTGTATGTGATACAAGTTGCAAAGATGGTTAGTTACATCTAATCTTATTTAATTAAAATTATTTTAATTTAAAATTATTAAAATTTAGATTTGACCTAAAAAATTTTATGATCTGATGTAAAAAGTTTACATGAAAAATTATTTTTAAAACCTTAACCATGTTGATGCAAAACTTAATTAAGAATTAAGTATCAAGCTGATTGGATCTAGAATTATAATTTAGATCTAATGACATTACATAAAATATGGGGCATGGGTTAGCTCAAATCAGATCTTTCTCTTTAATTAGATTAGACCTAAAGTTAGAATCAAATAATTGATTGACTATGTAGAAAAATTGATTAAGTCTAACCAAATGTTGAATTAGATTGATCAAGATTTTTTTAGTATAATAATTGTAGATGGTCAAGTCTATATCTTTGATTAGACTAAATGGATCTTGATTGTGGCTCAGTGGTTAAACCCAAATCATTAGGTTGGTCAAATCGAAACTAGTTAACCAATTGGTGTCTAAGATAAGTTTGATATTTCGATCGATTATTTTAACTGGGAGCGGCTTACCTGGTCATTTCGATAGTGTTTAAGGCAAGCTTAGCAGATCCTCCCACCGATCTCACTTACCTGACTAATTTGGTGAACTAAATTTTGATTAGATCATTAAGTGATTCAAGTTAGCCCATGCCATTAAGGTTGATCAGTGTGACTGATCTGGATGCCAGTTCAGTCAGTATGACCTAATTTGATTCAGTGACTTGATGAAGTTAGTGGGAGGATTATGATCTACTGATTGATCTTTTCTTCTCTTATCTCTTCTCTAAATTGATTAAACTCTCTAAATTATTAGGTCCCTAAAATGAGATGGTTATGGTGATAACTAGATCATAGCCTCTCATTAAGATGAGTGATAATGGGTCTATTATTTCTGATTGACATTGCAGGCACTATCCATCTGGTATCCTCTCTAAATGATGGAATTATCATTCATCATATGATGACTCTGTTGAACTATCTGATGATGGTTGGATTGACTGAGACATCTTTGGACCTGATCATTCATTAGGTAGAATCACTGAGTAGGTTTATGTTAATGGTTTGACCTAACCAAGACTTTCAGTGGAGGCCCATTGCCTATTGAAATAAAATCTGAGGTTAAATTAAATACTAAAAGTTGTTTGGAGAAATAATTGGTTGAGAACCTACCTATAGATGCATATGGGTTGATCGAGCCATCTTCGGGCTTATATTTAGTTTGTGTGGATTCTAATACCTGTTAAGAAATTAAGATAATTTCTCGAATTGGAGGTAGAGGCTACCAATTCACATAAAATAGTGGAAGGACTTTTAGACTAAAATCTAAATCTTTACGATTGATAAATTCATATACTAATTAGACTTCATACTTTTTTGTGTGTGCAGATATGGCCTCAAACTTGTTGCTCCGATCACTGTTGGATAGTGAGAAGCTTATTAGATTGAATTTTGATAATTGATATCGCAAGTTAAAGATTATCCTGGAGTATGAGCGGATCCTTTATATGATAACGGATCTGGCATCTGAGGAGCCTACTCCTAATGCCTGAAGAGCGATCTGAGATACTTATTTGAAGTGGCTCAATGATCGCACCATAGTTCATTGTATCATGCGAGCCTCCACGAATGATAAGTTCAGTCAAAAGTTTGAAGAAGCTCAACTAGAGAAAATGCTTCAAGTGTTGAGGGATTCTTTTGATACTCCTGATGACGTTGAGCGGTGCAAGACTAGTTACACTATTTTCAATATCTGGATGAGGGAGAGTGCATCTGTTATCGACATGTATTGTACATAATCGAGTAGGTTGAAAAATTAAGCAAACTCAGCTTCTCTTTGCATGAACAGCTGGAGAAGGATGTGATCTTGAACTCTCTATCCAAGTGCTACTTGCCGTCCCTTAGTCATTTCAGAATGACGAAGCCTATAGTCAACTACCACAGTCTGTTGGGGTTGCTATAGACTTTTGAGAAAGATCACCAGCTCCACAAGGAGACAGTGAATCTAGTGGGAGGATCTTCTTCGAATAGTCGTCATCCCCTTAAGAAAGAAAAAAAGAAGAAGAATAAGAAGGTGCCTAATGCTGGGAGTCAGTTTCAGAAACTCAAGTTCAAGGCTAATTAAAGTCAGGCAGAGTGCTTCTTTTGCAAGAAGTAGGGTCACTGGAAGAGAAACTGTACTCAGTATATCGCTTTTCTTGATCCGAACAGGCCAAAGAAGAAGAAGCAATCAGTTACTGGACAAGGTACTTATGTGATAACACCTTGTAACTTCTCTCTTATAGATACAATGGCCTGGATATTGGATACCAGAGGCCTTATTCATATTTGCAATTTGTTGCAGGATCTTCAAGTCACTAGGAGATTTGGAGAAGGTGAGAGATTCCTAAATGTTGGAGATGGAAGATCAGTTCCAGTTCTAGCTTTAGGAATCATTAAGCTTGTATTTGAGTCTCAGTATATTATTCTTAATGAGTGTCATTACATTCCTAGTTTTCTTTTAAATATTATTTCTGTAGGCTTTTTGGCCAATTCTAATTATGAAATATTAATAAAAAAAAATTTTTGTGATATCATTTTGAATGGTGTTATAATTTTACGTGGACAGTTGAACAATGGTATCTATGTTGTATCTAGGCCTAATATAATGTATATTTTAAATAAACATTCTAGAATAGATGATGTCATGGATGCCTACCTTTGGCATTGTAAACTAGGTCATATCAACAAGAACAGGATGAACAAGTTAGCTGAAGAAGAAATTCTTGATAAAGATGATTATAAATTGTTACCTACCTATGAGTTTTATTTACTTGAAAGGATGACCAAGTCACCTTTTATTAAAAAAGTGAACGAGCCAATGATGTGCTAGGTCTGATACATATTGATGTATGTGGATCCATGAGCATATGTGCCAGAGGAGGATACAGTTACTTCATTATGGTCACAGACGACCTATCTAGGTATGGATACGTCTACTTGATGAAACACAAGTTCGAATCATTTGAAATGTTTATACGGTTCTGTAATGAAGTATAGAAATAAACTGAAAAATATATTAAAACTCTTCAATCTAACCGAGGAGCTGAATATCTTTCCAATGAATTTTTGATATATCTAAGACAGAATGAGATTCTCTCCTAATGGACTCCTCCAAGGATACCACAGCATAATGACATCTCAGAAAGTAGGAATCAAATCTTGTTGGATAAGGTTCGATCCATGATGGGGCTTGCAACTCTATCAATCTCTTTTTGGGGATATACACTTGAAACAGCCTGTCTTGTACTCAATAATATTTTGAGTAAGTCAGTTAGTAAGACACCATATAAGATATGGTCAGGACGAGGCCGAATCTCTCTTACTTTAGGGTTTGGGGGTGTCCGGCTTATGTTAAATGATTACAAACTGACAAGCTCAGTCCTAGGTCTGATAAGTATAATTTCATAGGATATCTCAAGAAAATGAGGGGATATTACTTTTACCTACCTGCTGAACAAAAGATATTTGTCAGCAGTAAGGCACACTTTTTGAAAAAAGAATTCTTTAGTGAAGGAATAAGTGCCTTTAAAATTGAGCTTTACGAAGTTTGACAGATAGAAGAACTGACACCAATGATTAAATCTGAACCGAATTTGATGAGATCAAACTTGGAGCCCAATGAACAAACATCTTTAAGACGATCTGATAGAGTACCGCGTCAGCCGGATAGATACTTAGATTTTTCGATCCGGGATGGAGATCCTGTCAAACTCGATGAGAATGATGAAGATCTGATCACCTACATAGATGCGATACAGAGATCTAACTCTGATAAATAGCTTGAAATCATGAGATCCGAAATGAAGTCCATGAAGGTCAATGATGTATGGACATTAGTTGACCCACCTGAAAGGGTTAAACCCATAGGGTGTAAGTGGATCTTCAAGAAGAAGAGGGGTGCAGCCGGGAAGGTGAAGACCTATAAAGTCTGTTTGGTTGCCAAAGATTATCATCAACGTTATGGTATTGACTATGATGAGATATTTTCTCCTATGACAATGCTCAAATTCATTTAGATCATGCTTGCGATAGCTGCATACTTGGACTATGAAGTTTGGCAAATGGATGTGAAGACAGCTTTCCTAAATGGAGAGCTGAATAAAGAGATGTATATGATACAACCTGAAAGGTTCATATCCATAGATAAATCCAAAGTGTGCAAGCTTCAGAGATCCATTTATAGATTAAAGCAAGCATCTCGAAGTTGGAACATATATTTTGATAAGGTGATCAGAACGTATGGCTTCATTAGGAACAGAGAGGAACCTTGCATATATAAGTGGGCAAATGGTTCAATAATTATATTTCTTATATTATATGTGAATGATATTCTTTTAATCGAGAATTATGTCCCTGCATTACAGGAAATAAAAGTTTGACTGTCATCATAATTCTCCATGAAGGATCTGAAAGAAGCAGTCTACATTCTAAGGATGAAGATCTATAGGGATAGATCTAAGAGGCTGCTCAAACTTTTTCAATCCACATACATAGATACCATGCTGAAACGGTTCAGTATGGAGAATTTCAAGAAAAATTATCTTCCGATAGGTCAAATTTTTTTTTTTTTTGAAAGGAGATTGTCCGACAACTCCTCAAGAGAGAGATCATATGAATAGAGCTCTATATGCTTCAGTAGTGGGTTCTATTATGTATGCCATGACATATATGAGACTAGACGTGGCATACTCATTAGGGGTGGTGAGTAGATACCAGTCTGATCCAGGAGAAAATCACTGGAAGGTCGTAAAGATCATTCTTAAGTATTTAAGAAATACTAAGGACCAATGGCTTGTGTATGGTGAAACTGACTTGAAACTTGTGGGGTTCACCGACTCCAGCTTTCAATCAGACCATGATGATAGTAAAAGTTTGTCGGATTATATTTTTACTCTAAATGGTAGAGCAATCTATTGAAAAAATTTTAAGCAGAATACTGTGGTAGACTCTATTTGTGAAGTGGAGTATATCGCGGCATTTGATGCTGTGAAGGAAGCTATATGGTTGTGAAAATTCATCGACAAGCTCGAAGTGGCACCCTCCATTGATGGTCCTATTTTGTTATACTGCAACAATACTGGAGCCATTGCTCAAGCTAAGGAGCCAAGACCCCATCAGTGTACCAAATATATTCTGCGTCGTTAGCATCTTATCTGAGAGATTATGGATGGAGGTGACGTCGACCTTCAGAAGATCGATGGGAGGGAGAACTTGGCCGACCCATTTACTAAAACTCTCGAAATCAAAGAGTTCGATGATCATAAATCGAAGATAGGTATACGATATTATACCAATTGGCTTTAGTTCAAGTGAGAGTTGTTGAAAAATATGTCTTAAAGCTAATCGTTAGATGATTATGCTCATCTTATAAATTATATATAAATTTTTATTAATAAAAATTATTTAATATTTTCATTATAAATTGACCATCTTTGAACTCCTATGTTGTAATGAAGTTTTTAAGATTATTATTTGTCGGTGCAAAAATCCATCTGCATCGAAGAAGCTGGAGTCGAGGGAGTCGCGGTCGCCGCCGGAACCTGCAAAAGAAGTCTAAACCAAAGTTGGGGTTGCTCCGGTAAGACCCTCCAACGCTCAAGTCAGTTCTCTGCCTCAACAAGAATAGAGTGCTCGAACAAAAATTTTAGCAGAGTTTTGGGATAGAAATTAGAGCTTAGAGAATAACGTATCTGGGGTCCCCTTTTTATAGGCGGAGGGGGCAACAGACTGATAGCGATGTCTGTAACCATCTGGCAGTGGGCTGCCCAGGGTCAGGAGGAGTTTGTTGCGAAGAGTAGTGGAGTGGGATCGTGGCCATCACTGGGACATGCCACGTGGAGTCTGTTGTGGGGAGTGGAGTGGCATCCGTTGTCGCGACTTGCCAGAGGGTGGAGGAACCGCGTGGTATCCGTCGCAGGAAGTGGAGCAGAATCATGGCCATTATTGTGGTCTGCCAGAGAGTGACGGAGCCGTATGGAATTCATCGCAGAAAGTGGAGCAGAGTCGTGGCCGTTACTGCGGCCTGTCAGGGAGTGATGGAGCCGCGTGGAATCTGTTGTAGGAAGTGGAGCAGAGTCATGGCCGTTACTGTGGCCTGCCAAGGGGTCCAGGTCTCGGTTGGAGTCTGATCCCCGTAGAAGTTCGGATGGGGATCATTTATCGAGGAGTCTCGGCCAAGGCCGCTCGTGATAGAGATTTGAAGTAGATCGTTTGCAGCGAAAACTCGGAGTGGGTCGCTTGTAGTAGGGGCTCGGAGTCCGGGTGAAGTCCTCCTGCGGTTGAAGTTGGGGATGAAGTCCGGCTCCCGTAGGAGTCCGGACGGAGTCTACCTGCAATCAAAGTCAGGGGCGAAGTTCGGCTCCCGTAGGAGTCCGGACGGAGTCTACCTGCAATCAAAGTCAGGGGCAAAGTCTGGCTCCCATAGGAGTCCGGACGGAGTCTACCTGCAATCAAAGTCAGGGGTGAAGTCCGGCTCCCGTAGGAGTCCGGACGGAGTCTTCTTGCGGTTGAAGTCGGGGATGAAGTCCGACTCCCGTAGGAGTCCGGATGGAGTCTACCTGCAATCAAAATCGGGGGCAAAGTCCGACTCCCGTAGGAGTCCGGATGGAGTCTACCTGCAATCAAAGTTGGGGGCGAAGTCTGGCTCCCGTAGGAGTCCGGATAGAGTCTACCTGCAATCAAAGTCGGGGACGAAGTCCGGCTCCCATAGGAGTCCGAACGGAGTCTTCTGCAATCAAAGTCGGGGGCGAAGTCTGACTCCCGTAGGAGTCCGGACGAAGTCTTCTTGCGGTTGAAGTCGGGGACGAAGTCCGGCTCCCATAGGAGTCCGGACGGAGTCTAACTGCAATCAAAGTTGGGGGCAAAGTCTGGCTCCCTAGGAGTCCAGATGGAGTCTACCTGCAATCAAAGTCGGGGGCGAAGTCTGGCTCCCGTAGGAGTCCGGATGAAGTCTTCTTGCGATTGAAGTCGGGGATGAAGTCCGGCTCCCGCAGGAGTCCGGGCGAAGTCTACCTGCAATCAAAGTTGGGGGCGAAGTCCGGCTCCCGTAGGAGTCCGGATGGAGTCTACCTGTAATCAAAGTCGGGGGCGAAATCTGGCTCCCGTAGGAGTCTGGATGGAGTCTACCTGCAATCAAAGTCGGGGGCGAAGTCCGACTCCTGTAGTAGTCCGGATGGAGTCTACCTGCAATCAAAGTCGGGGGCGAAGTCCGGCTCTCGTAGGAGTCTGGATGGAGTCTTCTTGCGGTTGAAGTCGGGGATGAAGTCCGGCTCCTGTAGGAGTCCAGACGGAGTCTACCTGCAATCAAAGTCGGGGGTGAAGTCTGGCTCCCGTAGGAGTCCGGATGGAGTCTACCTGCAATCAAAATCGGGGGCGAAGTCCGGCTCCCATAGGAGTCCGGACGGAGTCTACCTGCAATCAAAGTCGGGGGCGAAGTCTAGCTCCCGTAGGAGTCCGGACGAAGTCTTCTTGCGATTGAAGTCAGGGACGAAGTCCGGCTCCCGTAGGAGTCCGGGCGAAGTCTACCTGCAATCAAAGTCGGGGGCGAAGTCTAGCTCCCGTAGGAGTCCGGACGGAGTCTGCCTGCAATCAAAGTCGGGGGCGAAGTCTGGCTCCCGTAGGAGTCCGGACGGAGTCTACCTGCAATCAAAGTCGGAGGCGAAGTCCGACTCCCGTAGGAGTCCAGACGGAGTCTACCTGCAATCAAAGTCGGGGGCGAAGTTCGGCTCCCATAGGAGTTCGAACGGAGTCTACCTGCAATCAAAGTCGGGGGTGAAGTTTGGCTCCCGTAGGAGTTCGGATGAAGTCTTCTTACAATCAAAGTCGGAGGCGAAGTCCGGCTCCCGTAGGAGTCCGGACGAAGTCTTCTTGCAGTTGAAGTCGGGGATGAAGTCCGGCTCCCATAGGAGTCCGGGCGAAGTCCTAAAGGTAGTCGATCACCGTGGAAACTTGGGTGGAGTCCATCCATCGTGAAGAATCGGTCGACGTTGGTGGGGGTTTATCCATCGGCAGAACTTGGGAATGTTGTGGAGGCCCGATCGCCAGAGAGGTTCGACGAGATGTCGTCGGAGGTCGGACGTCAGTAGAATCCCTGGAGGGTCGCTCCTATCACGAACTTTGGCTGGGAGGTATTTTATACCCAACACCAGTCCCCCTACTTCCGAGTTCGAGTTTCGAATGAAGGAAGTACAGAGAAATTTTTACAACCGAAGTTGTCCCCTTGAATTTTGTGCACGATCGTCCTCAGATATTCTAGCATTTAATGCGCGCGTGCTGGAGTCTTTTCGAATCGGGGTGATCCGAAGGGACCTTTCGAAATTCCCACTGGAGCGCTGGCCTAGGTACGGCACAGTAATGGCTCTGTCAGCTGTCAGCCGCTTTTAGCCGCCTGTCATGGTGAGTGGGACACGTGGCGAGCGTGGGTCGGCCTGGAGAAATTCGCGATTATTATAGCGTCGGATCCCAGGGTCTATTTAAACCCGTCTTTCCGCCTTTAGGGGCCTTATTCCGTCTGAAAGTTCTGTCGGTGTCTGTCTTCTCTTCGAGAGCTCTGACCCTCCTTGGCGTCTACCTTGACCCTAAGCATCCTTCGAGTCATCCCTGTCCTCACACCTTCTGCATCCTTCGGAGCGACTTAGGTTAGTCCTGGAACTTTCGTTCCCTTTCTTGCCATTTGGGTGCCCCTTTTCCTCCATTTTTGTTCTGTCGCATTCCTTTGGTTTGGTTCTCCGCAAACCTTTTGCCTCTTGTCCCACCTGATTTCTCTGGGATTTTTAGGATCCTTATTTGAAATATCTTCCGGCACCTCCGCCTCTAGTGGTTCTGGGAGTTCGTCCACCTCAGCCCCCCAGAACCCCCACACTGTGGACGAACCCACATCTGGGGTTGGGCCTCGCCCGATTTTTGCGTCGGGTGCCATTCCCTGCTCTCTGACTCCGGATGAACTCCTACTGATAAGGGTTCAGTATGGAGTTCCTCCAGAGTACGATCTGGAGCTTTCTGATCCCGCCGACCGGGCCAGCACCCCCCCACCTGGCCGCTTTTGCCTGTACCAGGAGGCCTTCCATGTCGGACTCCGACTTTCGCTTCCGCCCTTCGTCATCATCCTTTTCCATTTTTTGGACATTTCTTTAGCTTCAGTTGCGCCGAACTCTTTTAGGTTTTTGGTAGGATTCCTCTCCCTTTGTCATGTAGTCGAAGTTCAGTCGTCTCTTTCTTTATTTAGGCATTTTTACACCTTCAAACATCACCCCTCGACAAAGGACTGGTGGTATTTCTCCCCCCAGTTTGGCAAGAAGGGGTTGCTGAAAGGTGCTCCCTCTTCAATCCACAACTGGAAGGGGAAGTACCTCTTCGTCCACTGTCCGACTTTGAGGCTGGGATTGCCCCCTTGGGGCTCTCTGAGGGACTCTATCCATCGGGCTCCTAGCCTGGGGGAGGACGACCTTCAGGCCGCCCGGAAGCTTCTTGGTTATTCGGCTCCTTCCCTTCCCAACCTTCTGAAGGAGCAGTTTTTGTTCAACATCGGCTTGAGTCCTCAGGATCCTACGAGTATCCCATCTTTCCTTTCCTTTTCTCTTCTCCTGCTCTTCTTCTCTCTCTCTTTTTCTCCTTTTTTTTTTTTTGCGTGTCGCTTCTTCCTTTTTTACCCCATCACTGATCTTCTTTTTCTCTTTTTTTTTTCGATCTTCCAGGCTCTGTAACACCCATTTTGCTAATGAAATGAAAAGGTTTTTATTACCTTACCCGTATGTCGTGTTGAATTATCGTGCGCCGGACTTTTTTCATTTTTATCCCGTACGATGTCGATGTTGTTCGAAGGTTCCTTGTTCATCTTTGTATTAGGTCGTCATTATCGAGTTTTTTATACTTTTGGTTGGTTCGGCGTCGACGCCGCTTGGAGGTCCCTAGCAATCGCCGTGTCGATTTGCCTTTTGTTTGCGGCCGTAGATCTTATTTTCTCTTCCTCCCTCTTCATAGAGATGAGGTCCTTTGTGCTTTTAGTGTAGTTCGGCCTCCATTTTTCATTGGGGTAGCCCGCCGCTGTTTCTTCCCCTATTCCTGATGTGATCGATTTCAGCTCAGGTTAGGATGAGGTTCTCCTTCTGTTCCTAACAGGGCTCTGGAGGCGCATATGGGTGCTGCGGGGCCTCTCCCTCCACCTGGTCTGAGTGTAATCGGGCCTTCGACTTTGCTCATGTTAGGGCGAGATTCTCCTCCTGTCCCAAACATGACTGTGGGGGTGCGTATGGGCGCTGTTTGGCCTCTCCCCCCATCCGATCTAAGGGTAACCGGGCCTTCGACTTTGCTTATATTAGGGCGAGGTTCTCTTCCTGTCCCTAACATGGCTATGGGGACACATGTGGGCGTTGTAGGGCCTCTCCCCCCATCCGGTCTAAGGAGAACCGGGCCTTCGACTTTGCTCATGTTACGGTGAGGTTCTCCTCCTGTCCCTGACATGGCTGTGGGGGCACATGTGGGCATTGCAGGGCCTCTCCCCCCATCCAGTCTAAGGAGAACCGGGCCTTCGACTTCGCTCATGTTAGGGTGAGGTTCTCCTCCTATCCCTAACATGGCTGTGGGGGCGCATATGGGCGCTGTTTGACCTCTCCCCCATCCGGTCTAAGGGTAACCAGGCCTTCGACCTTGCCCACATTGGGTCGTCCCCTGTCGTTACAAGTCCGTGCCAAAAAGGAAAAGATGTGCAGATCTGAAAGGAATCTTGATATAAAGTAGAGTCGTTCGTTATACATTTACAAGTTTTCAAACCCTAGTGCTGTGGAAGGTCTGCTTCCTGTCAAGGTCCTCCAGAGACGGAGTTGATGATCCTGATTGGAGGCCGATCTCTGGGCTGCTCTTCCCTCCTTGGTGGCTCAGGCTGCGGCAGGGTCCTTGGCTGATCTTCTCTACCCTCAGGCCGGCACCGAATGAACCTATCAAGTCGACCTCGTCGGATGAGCTCCTCGATCTCATCTCAGAGCTGGATGCATTCCTTCGTGTCGTGGCCGTGGTCACGATGGTAGAGGCAGAACTTATTAGGATTGCACTTCTCGAGGTGCGTGCATATCCTCTCTGGCCTTGGGAGCTGCTCTCTAACCTCCATCAGCACCTGGGTTTTCGATGCATTGAGGGGGGCATAGCTACAGAATCTCCCTGGGGGAGAGCCCCACCGAGCCCGGTGCTCCGGGCTTCCCTGCCTGCATGCTTGGGGAGGAGTCTAGGCGTGTTTCTACCCGAGAGGAGTTCGAGAATGTGGCCGAGCTTCTCTCGGTCCTTTTTCGACTGCGGGCTTACTCGAGCCTCCCGCCTGCTGCTCTCTCACGGTCTCCTCATCCTTCATTTTGAAGGCTTCTTTCGCTCGGGCGTACCCTTCGACCCGAGCCAATAGGTCAGCAAAATCTCTGGGATACTTCTTTTTCAGGGAGAATAAAAGATCATTCTTCTGAAGGCCGTCTTTTAGGGCAGCCATCACTACCGATTGGTCCAAATTCCAGACCTCCAACACGGCGACATTGAAATGGTTGATGTAAGCCCGAATGGACTCCCCCTCCCTCTGCTTGATGTTGATGAGGGACTCCGAACCCTTCCGGGGATGCCGGCTGCTAACAAAATGAGCCACAAACTGGTGGCTCATCTGATCGAAGGAAAAGATGGTACCCGACTTCAGCATCGAGTACCAGTTTCTCATCACTCCCTTCAAGGTGGATGGGAAGACTCGGCATAGAATGGCATCGGGCGCGTCATGAAGCAGCAACATTGTCCGGAAGGCCTCCAGGTGGTCAACTAGATCCGAAGTTCCGTCGTAGCTTTCAAATTGAGGAAGTTTGAAGTTTGGCGGGATCGGTTCCTGCATGATCATTTGAGAAAAGGAAGGGTCAGTACAAATATCCTCACCATAAGCGGGGGGAGCATTGTGGAGTTCTTCAATCCACCGGTTCATCTCCTGGAGCCTCCGGTCCAGGAAATCTTCTCGACTATGGGTCTCAAGGGTCCTCTGGCAGAATGGAGGTAGAGATCTTCCACCCTCGGATTCATCTTTTCGGGAAAGACGGGGCGGCTGGCCCAAGTGGCCCATCCTACCATCGGATTTTGGGGTTCTGGTGACGCTTTCTCCAGTCGCACTGATGCCTGCGGCTGCTGCTGCTGTTGCATGGCCTGCACAGCTTCAGTGAGGCCTTTGACCTGCTGCACCAGTAGGTCGAATTGCTCCGCACCAACCGCTGTTGCCGAAGGAGGGGGAAGAGGCTGGAAAATTGGAGGTAAGGCCGGAGCCTGAGATCTGACCACAGAGGCCATGGATCGCCGCGTGGATGCCTTGCGGGGAGGCATCGGGCGAAAACCTAGTGGGGGAAGGAGTGGTCGTCGAAAAAGATGATCGGAGGTGGTCCCGTTGAGCGCTCCTTTAAGAACAAGGGTACTGTGAAGACATAGGACCCTTCCTCTAGTGCTAATCCTGTTGGTGCAAAAATCCTTCTGCATCGGAGAAGCTGGAGTCGAGGGAGTCGCGATCGCCATCGGGACCTGCAAAAGAAGTCTAAACCGGAGTTGGGGTTGCTCCGACAAGACCCTCCGATGCTCAAGTCAGTTTTCTGCCTCAACAAGAATGGAGTGCTCGAACGAAAATTTTAGCAGAGTTTTGGGATAGAAATTAGAGCTTAAAGAATAACGTATTTGGGGTCCCCCTTTTATAGGCGGAGGGGGCAACAGACTGATAGCAATGTCTGTAACCGTCTGGCAGTGGGCTGCCCAGGGTCAGGAGGAGTTTGTTGTGAAGAGTAGTGGAGTGGGATCGTGGCCATCACCGAGACATGCCACGTGGAGTCTGTTGCGGGGAGTGGAGCGGTGTCTGTTGTCACAACTTGCCAGAGGGTGGAGGAACCGCGTGGTATCCGTCGTAGGAAGTGGAGCAGAATCGTGGCCATTATTGTGGTCTGCCAGGGAGTGATGGAGCCGCACGAAATCCATCGTAGGAAGTGGAGCAGAGTCGTGGCCGTTACTGCGGCCTGCCAGGGAGTGATGGAGCCGTGCGAAATTTGTTGCAGGAAGTGGAGCAGAGTCATGGCCGTTACTGTGGCCTGACAAGGGGTCCAGGTCTCGGTTGGAGTCCGATCCCCGTAGAAGCCCGGATGGGGATCATTTATCGAGGAGTCTCGGCCAAGGCCGCTCGTGATAGAGATTTGAAGTAGATCGTTTGCAGCAGAAACTCAGAGTGGGTCGCTTGCAGTAGGGGCTCGAAGTCCGGCTCCCGTAGGAGTCCGGGCGAAGTCCTCCTGCGGTTGAAGTCGGGGATGAAGTTCGGCTCCCGTAAGAGTCCGGACGGAGTCTACCTGCGATCAAAGTCGGGGATGAAGTCCAGCTCCTGTAGGAGTTTGGACGGAGTCTACCTGCAATCAAAGTCGTGGGCGAAGTCAAGCTCCCGTAGGAGTCCGGATGGAGTCTTCTTGCGGTTGAAGTCGGGGATGAAGTCCGGCTCCCGTAGGAGTCCGGACGGAGTCTACCTGCAATCAAAGTCGGGGGCAAAGTCCGACTCCCGTAGGAGTCCGGACGGAGTCTACCTGCATACCTGCAATCAAAGTCGGGGGTGAAGTCCGGCTCCCGTAGGAGTCCGGATGGAGTCTACCTGCAATCAAAGTCGGGGGCGAAGTCCGACTCCCGTAGGAGTCCGGACGGAGTCTTCTGCAATCAAAGTCGGGGGCGAAGTCTGGCTCCCGTAGGAGTCCGGATGAAGTCTTCTTGCGGTTGAAGTCGGGGATGAAGTCCGGCTCCCGTAGGAGTCCGGACGGAGTCTACCTGCAATCAAAGTCAGGGGTGAAGTCCGGCTCCCGTAGGAGTCCGGATGGAGTCGACCTACAATCAAAGTCGGGGGCGAAGTCCGGCTCCCATAGGAGTCTGGACGAAGTCTTCTTGCAGTTGAAGTCGGGGATGAAGTCCGGCTCCCGTAGGAGTCCGGGCGGAGTCTACCTGCAATCAAAGTCGGGGGCGGAGTCTGGCTCCCGTAGGAATCCGGACGGAGTCTACCTGCAACCAAAGTCTGGGGTGAAGTCCGGCTCCCGTAGGAGTCCGGACGGAGTCTTCTTGCGGTTGAAGTTAGGGACGAAGTCCGGCTCCCGTAGGAGTCCGGACAGAGTCTACCTGCAATCAAAGTCGGGGGTGAAGTCCGGCTCCCGTAGGAGTCCGGACGGAGTCTACCTGCAATCAAAGTCAGGGACGAAGTTCGGCTCCCGTAGGAGTCCGGACGAAGTCTTCTTGCGGTTGAAGTCGGGGATGAAGTCTGGCTCCTGTAGGAGTCCGAGCGAAGTCTACCTGTAATCAAAGTCGGGGGCGAAGTCTGGCTCCCGTAGGAGTCCGGACAGAGTCTACCTGCAATCAAAGTCGGGGGCGAAGTCCGGCTCCCATAGGAGTCTGAACAGAATCTACCTACAATCAAAGTCGGGGGCGAAGTCCGCTCCCGTAGGAGTCCAGACGGAGTCTACCTGCAATCAAAGTCGGAGGCGAAGTCCGGCTCCCGTAGGAGTCCGGACGAAGTCTTCTTACAATCAAAGTCGGGGGCGAAGTCCGGCTCCCGTAGGAGTCCGGACGAAGTCTTCTTGCGGTTGAAGTCGGAGACGAAGTCCGACTCCCGTAGGAGTCTGGGCGAAGTTCTGAAGGTGGTCGATCATCGTGGAAACTTGGGTGGAGTCCGTCCGTCGTAAAAAATCCGGTCGACGTTGGTGGGGGTTTATCCATCGGCAGAACTTGGGAATGTTGTGGAGGCCCGGTCGCCAGAGAGGTTCGACGAGATGTCGTCGGAGGTCGGACGTCAGTAGAATCCCTGGAGGGTCGCTCTTATCACGAACTTCGACTGGGAGGTATTTTATACCCAACATTATTAATCGACAAAGGAGGATTTATCGTTAAGTCCTTAAAAATATTCGCGACCAAACGATACGCTACTACTAAGATGATAGTGATATCAAGTGTAGGTCATTGTGTACCATTTGAGTTGGTTGTCCTCTTAACCAAGGAGTATAGAGACACTGTTATGGCATGCAGATGGAGTGTAGGAGTATATTCGTATCGAACGTGACCATGTACCGAGCACTCTGCTATCAAGAGTAGCTTGTGAAGGATATGGGTATAAGTATCCCTCCGACCTGAGACCACTATGGTGACTTATAAGCAACTCACGATACTTTAGTATCGGACCATCTGAGTTTCTAACTTAGTGATGGAAGGATAATGGGTGTAGTCAAGTACTTATCAAGTCGGTGTGTGAGTCAAGATAGAATTGACCCCTCTGAATTGGTAGGAGATATGCATCAGTGTATTTCAATTTAGCAAAATCTTGACCAGGATAATCCATGAGATGAATTTAAAAGATTGAAATATAATGTGATCGACCTAATTAGGGTTGACAGTTAAACCCTAGGTCACTTTGAATATTTGGATCAAAGAGATGAATTATATGGTAACTATACGTCAGTAGGTTCTAGAAGATTGCTTTGCAACACTTCGACCTATCCGATCGTCGAGTCATCATTGTTAGATGGTTATATCAATTGGTATAAAAAGTTATTCCTATACTACTAGCTTAGGTTCGAATCTATGGGGTCACACGCATTAGAAAATTTGGTCAGATCTGATGGCTGAAGAGTCCAATTGGATTGTGACTCTAGTGAAGAGTCCTTGGACTAGGACTATGTGGGAGAGTCCCACTGGGACTGAGGCTTTATCATTTATAAAGAATTAATTAGTAATTAGATTACTAATTGACTTAATTTAATTAAGTAAAGAGCTTTGGTATAAGTCTAATTGAATTAGTTTCAGTTCGACTCAGATTGGGATTAATATGATCAAACCCGATTACAACGAAAGTTTGATCCTGATTCGAGCAGGATTTGGACTTGGATAATTTCTAATTCGATTAAAAATTTGATGATATATTTTAATTTTTAATTAAATTTGGTTCATTTCTATCAATAATGTCAATCCAAATTTGATTTGGATTAGAATTGAATTAGAAATGAAGAGTCCAAGTTAGACTAGGATTCTATCCTTATCTTTTGCATCATATCTAGATCCATGCCAATTTCTCCATGCTTAATTGGATTTGGATTGTGATTTTTGACATCATGAGAGAGGATCCAATAAGGGTGGTTGGCTATAGCTGATGAGTCATAATATTATTTTTTGCCTAATTCAAATGCGATCCGAATTAGAGATAAGATGCAGACTAGGAAAGAAATTTTTCATATATATTATGTTATTGGAGTCATATTATTATTATTATTATTATTTAAATCTTTTAGTATATGAGATTGAAAATTTCTTCTCCACATCCTTATAATTTTTTTGAAATTTTTTGGGATGCCAAAAGGAGGTTTTGGTGTTGCTTCATGGCACCCTTTCTTGGAAAGTCCCAATTCCTAGTCTATAAAAGGGGACCCCTCTCTTGGACATCCCATAATCAATTTTCTTGTAGATTTTTTATTTTTAGAGCCTTTTCTTCTCCTCCTCTCTTCTTCTTTCAGATCCTCTATCACTTTGAAGTGTCCAAGATACTTGTAGAAGAAGGAAGAGATCAGCTGTCGAAGTTATTCGCAGACTAGCATCTCCGAGCTCCTAATATATGTCAGTCTTTGCATGGATTTTTTTATAGAGGCCAGATGACTTCGTGTGGCTGTGAACGATCTGAGGAATATCCTCTCCAACCATTAGACTAGAGAAGATCAAGATCAAAATTTGTTTGGTAACGATCTCTAACTTGTTTTGATTCATATGATAAATCTAATAGTTAGATCTAGAATTTCAGCATCGATGAGATCGATGTGATTTTTATTTTTAGATCTAAAATATATATTTTTTATATCAAAAATTTTAATGTGATAGTTTAAGATTAGATCTTATATATGTGATTAGGATTAAATTATTTAATTTATTATTTTTACTGCATAAAATTTTAAAATTGCATATACTGCACTACCGCAAATTTTCTTCAATTATTCCTTGAGAACTCCCAAGTAGTCTCCCTCCTAAAGTACTTGCTTTACAAGATTTTGATGTTGTAACCTCAATCCTTGCATACATATGAAATTTCCTTGATAGTTTCAAAAGGACACTAATATCTTGATGTTGGAATAAAGTACCATAACTCTTTGCCAATAAATTAATTTCTCTTGATCAGTTCTATAGAAAATTATTATCAACCCAATCTACTGTTAACAAAATTGAAAGAAATACTGAACATCGGACACTCTTCATATTCTATGGCCTTCTTTCATCTGTTAACATTTGCTAGGTTTAAAAATTAAACTTTTATTTAAAAATGAATCTCAAGTCCCTTTTAAGCAGATGAAGTAATAATGTCAAAACTAGAAGAAGGAGATCTATATTAAAATATTTCTAATTCGAGCCAAAGCGAAGGACCATCAATCTATTATAATAGATTTTAGATATCTTGGTTTCTCCCTAGCATTGTTTACAATAAGATAACCTACCGATGAAAATCACATAGCTATATCCAAATTAGCCAAGGAATTTACAATATAAAATCTTACTTTACTAATGTAAATCTTCCATTAACTTTTGAATCAAAGAATAATATTTCTAATCAATTCGAACCACCACATTCCTGCGACACTCTGATATAAATTTATCAAATTTTATAGTTTTATTGAATAAATTCTAACAGGAATACCATTTTTTATCAGAATCTAAAAAGATCCAATCTTTCAAATTTTTGATTGAACTAGAGTAAAATTTTTGAGTTTCTTTGTCCTTACTATGCCTCAAGCAAATCATATCAAGATTAAATTTTGATCCACTTTGCATGTGTGAAGCCTTGCATAAACTTCACCAATCAACTAGAACCCCATGAATCTAGAATTAATTGAAGTAAGTTAACCCTAAATTGACCTGATAATTAATTGGATAACTACGACCAACTCTTTTTTGTAAAAGAATTAACTCCAAACTCTAACATACTAGAAGACCTCACTTCAACATCCTTATGAGTCAAATCAATTCGATTATTTCTGCTTGAGCTTCCTTCATTACAATCCTTAGCATTAACAAATTAACCAACACGAAATCTTGTCCCTTGTATATTAAAACTCATATAAATCTTTTAAAAATTTAATAAAAGTAAGATACCTTAGATTAGCTCAAAAATCTAAACTTTGATTTGAAATAACTAATACACCCCACTATCTCCAACAAACATAAGAAAGATCAAGTAAAATAATCCAAAGATGGTAATACAAGGTATTAAAAATTCCATCAAAATGTATGTCACTATCTCATAATAAAATCAAATCCACCAACAAAATTAAATATATATTTTCATTTACATGCAAGTTTCATACATGATCCTATTGTAGGTTCAACATTCAAAAAATATTTTTTTCTTATATGATGTAATTCTTTTTTAAACCGCATCCTAAACAACTTTCTTTTGATAATTCCAAAATTATAATGATCAAATAATTAACAATAAAATTAAAAAATTTATTATGATTTTAATTCATATCTAGTTTAGAATTCTAAAATCATCTAAATAATAATTGAATAGGTACATCTAGTACAATACATCATATCACTGCATTCTACTTAATTCTAGGGTCAACACCTTGATACTTAGGTCAAATCTTATTGAAATGCAAGACATAACTTATCAGTTCTATTATACACATCATATGCTACTTATGTATAAATTTTATCACAATACCTATTGATCTAAAATCCAGACTTTAAATCTGTGCTATTACTTCTATCACATCCCAAGTGATCATAACTTACACTAAAATATCTCTTAAGTCATAGTCTCTAGTAATTATAACATAAGCTCTGATACTATTCTATCATGCCCTTAACTTAGCACCCGGGTCAATCATGTGATATGGCCACATGAACTCTACAGTGTGCCTTAAAGATCATATAAGGTCTTAAAATTTGATACAATCTCAACATCCATAAATAATAATGATCTAATTTCATAACAATTGATAAAATTTGTACAATTACAAATTTAATTCCTTCAATTATTCGATTAGGTAGTAGTGATGCTCTATCTATTCATCAATTTATCTATAAATCCAAATCATAGTCAATCATGAGCATCTTACAACTTTGACAATAAAAAGAGAAATGGAGGGTGAGCTTTACAATCCAGTAAAAATCTCCGCACATCCATACCAATATAATAATATAATTTAAAAATAGTAATAAGCAATAAGGCATGAAATCTCATATTAATTATCCAGAATAAATCGAACGTCTATACAAATTATATCAAATATCTATCTTGTCAAAAGAAATGTATCACTATATACTAACAAATGAAATCTTTTATTCAACATTAATTTTATGTATCTTCCATCTGTTTCTCTTAATATAATTTTAGATTTCTTAATCTTTTTCTTTTTGACTTTGGAGTAACTAAGATCACGCCCTAGTCCATGACTGATCAAATTTTTATGCATAAGCTCGTGAAGGCTATCCCAAGCATAAGCTCCTAGAGGCTATCTCAGGTATGAGCTCTTGTCCGACCATCCCATGCATAAGTCCATGGAGCCTATCCTAGGAATAAGCTCCTAGTCGGCTATACTATGCTAAGCCTGTGGAGGCTATCCCGACATAAACTCCTGACTAGCTATCCCCGATATAAGCTTCTGGAGGCTATCTCATGCATAAGTCTATGGAGACTGTTTCAGGCATAAGCTCTTAATCAACCATCCCACACATAAATTCGTAGAGTCTATCCTAGGCACAAGCTCCTAACTGACTTTTCACATGACAAGATTAGTCCAAATCATATCTTTTCATTCGATTATTATATGTTGATTTTATCAAATCAATTCTAATTTATAGTATAATCAAGATAAGCATATAACTATATCATGAATCATTGATATATATATAGTCAACACAAAAAACTCATGCCGAAAAATCATATAAGAACAATAGTATCTCAGATGAGATAAATCCATCAACATGAATGCATCGATACAAAACCAATGAGATAAATCTAATGATACAAATAATATATATAAAATGGTGATCATGTACAGAGATTCTTATCTCTATGATCAGTCAAATCTAGAAACAATATCTATCAATCGATGCCTAGCATGTTTAATCAATCATTATGATTTCAACTCATCCTTGATCAGCCATTAGCATAGAAAATAGTAAATTATCATTAGATTTTTACTTTCAAAGCTCTAAGATTTGAATAACTATAAATCTTAAATTTTTTGAAGGAAATCTAGCGACTTGCCAGTCATATATTGGTCACTATGAAGTGAAATTCAGTGCAGGGGTAAAATGGTAATTTTAATTTTTTTTCAAAATTATGATTTTACAGTAAAAAATATTAATTAATCTAATTAATTAATATATGTTTACCCTACACTAGGATCTAAATATGATATACAGCATGCATGCATTTAAATTTGAAATTCAAATTTGAACAGTAAACACTTTACTGTAATGTGTTCAGAACACAATACCTTTATGCAGGTAGTCGATCTCCGTAATCTGATCACCATCGAAAGACTCTGATCATCGCAATACAGCCATACAAGATGTCTAACCTCTGTGGATCATCCACATGAGGCTCTCGATCTGATCGGCTCCTCACGAGTGCTAGCTCGTTATAGAGCCCTTTTGATGGCTGATGCTGATCGAACTCCTTCGATCGATGTCTGTAAATTTTTTGGATACTCCAGATCATCAGTAGATATGATTGAGAGAATGTTAAAGATCTTCCTAAAATTTGATGGGCTCACAACACTCGTAGCTCACCTTCTCACTTCCCGAACCCCAGGCTGAAACCCTAGGGTACACTAAGAAACACTCTGTGCCCTTTTTTTCTTTCTTTTTCTCTCGAAATGTTTTGGACCTTCACCTCACGTAGAAAAGTTCCTCACACCCCAAACTTTCTCTCCAAAAAATTCTACGCACACTCCATCCTTCTCCTCTTTTTAAAACAACATCGAACGTGTCTTATCCATGTGAGAAGATAAAGACAAGTGGTTACACATTTGAATTCAAATCAAATTTGAATTCAAATGAAAACCAACTCATCCCTATCCACTTGGGCGTGAGAAGAGAAGGTGTGAGACTCTTTGTGCATGGAAAGGTTTCACGAGAAACCTTTTTTCATGTAAGTTATGTGGCGCACAAGATGGATAAGCATGAAGGCACAAGAGATAAGTTATCCATTCAAATTCAAACACACTTTGAATTTGTATGGTTAACTAATCAGCTTTATCCATCCATATGGCACACAAATGTGTGTGTGGGGAGGGCTGTGCATGAGAAAAAATTCACGAGAAATTCCTTCTCATGAATTCAAATGGGCACAGTGGATGTGAGGTGGCATAGGGAGTTTGGGTCAAGGTGGTTTCATTATTTAAACTAACCTAATTGAACCAAATAAGTTAGGCCCAATTAGACTAATTTAAACCCAACTTAATTAGGCTTAATTAGGCTCAATAAAATTTTAATCAAATCAAGAATTGACTAAGCCCAACCCCTGATCAAATCAGGGACCAAACCATCTCGATGATTACGTCAACTCTTAACCTAATCAGGTCAAACCCAACTGAATCCAATTCAATTGGACTTGATCCAAAAATAATTACTTAGTCAAATTGAGTTAATTAGTGATCAAATCACTAATTAAATCTCTCATAAATATTGAATCCAAATTCGATGGGCAATCGGGTATCAAATTTCATCAATATGAAACCTTGATTGAAGAGTCCCAAACCAGTGGGACTCTTGACCTCGGTACCCAAAATGTGTGGGACTTGTGATCAGAGAATCCTGATTCTCGATCACAGAGTCCCAGATATGTAGAACTCATAGTCTACGAATATTAAGACTCTTCATCAGCCATCAAATCAGATAGAACCTCTAATATGTGTGACCCCGCAGGTTCGAACCTAAGCCGGTAGCACAGGAACCAATTCCTGTACTAATCGAAGTGACCATCTAGCAATGGTATCCGATATCCGGATAGGTCGAATAGTCACAATTACAACACTCAGAACCTACGAGAATATGGTTACTGTATAATTCATCTCTTTTGACCTCTGTGTTTAGGATGACTCAGGGTTAAACGGTCAACCCTGATTAGATCATCCGAGTCATGCTCAACTCAATCAGTCCTGTGACTCCTCACTAGCACTACCCTGGCCAAGGTTTTGCTAAATTGAAATATGACCGTACATAGCTCCTGAACTGGAGTGGTCAATCCCATCTTGACATATGCACCGACAAATCAAGTACTTGACTACACCAAGCATCCTTCCGTCACTGAATTAAAAATTCAGATAGTCCAGTGCCTAAGTATAGTGAGTTGCTTGCAAGTCACCGTGGTGGTCTCAGATCGGAGGGATAGTTATATCCATATCCCATCAGAGCAAATCTTGACAGCAGAAATAGCTTCAGAGTCGGTCACGTTCAGTGCAGATGTACCCTTACATCTCACCTGTATGCCATACCAGTGTCTCCACACTCCTTGGTTAAGAGGACAACCAACCTATATGGCACACAACGACCTATGCTCGATAAACATTGTTGTCCTTGGTAACAACGTATTATTTGGTCCCGAACAAGTTTAAGGACTAAACGACAAATCTTCCTTTGTCGAGTCTAAATAGTCCTAAGGACTTCACCACAACACAGGAGTTCATTAGAAAATGATAATTTGTGATGAAAAAATATCAAAATAATTTTTATTTATTTATGATTTATGTACTAATACAACAAAGAGCACAACCGTCAACAGGCTGACGATTGGCTTTGGGACACTATTCCCAACAATCTTCCATTTGGCCTAAAGCCAATCGGTGCAGTATCTAATACCCATCTTCGACTTGAAGTTGTCGAACTCCTTCACCGTAATGGCTTTAGTGAATGGGTCGGCCAGGTTCTCCTTCCCATCGATCTTCTGAAGATCGATGTCACCTCGATTCATGATTTTTCGGATGAGATGGTAGCGACACAGAATATGCTTCGTTCGTTGGTGTGCCTTCGGTTCCTTCGCCTGAGCAATGGCTCCAGAGCTGTCACAGTAGAGCAGAACTGGACCAACAAGGGAGGGTGCTACTTTGAGCTCGGTGATGAATTTTCTCAGCCACACCGCTTCTTTGGCAGCATCTGATGCAGCGACATACTCCGCCTCGCAAACTGAATCAGCCACTGTGTGCTGCTTGGAACTTTTCTAGCAGACATCCCCACCATTAAGGGTAAAAATAAATCCCGACACATTCTTGCTGTCATCATGATCAGACTGAAAACTAGAGTCTATAAACCCTATAAGTCTCAAGTTCGATTCACCATAAACAAGCCACTGATCCTTAGTATTTCTTAAATACTTCAGGATGATTTTAACAACCTTCCAGTGATTCTCTCCTAGATCAGATTGGTATCTACTCACTACCCCTAGTGAGTATGCCACATCTGATCGTGTACATGTCATGACGTACATGATAGATCCCACTGCTAAAGCATATGGAATTCTATCCATACGCTCTCTCTCTTGAGGTATTGTCGGACAATCCCTCTTCGAGAGAGAAATTTTATGGCCTATCGGTAGATAGCCTTTCTTGGAATTCTCCATGCTGAACCTTTTCAGCATAGTATCAATGTACGTGGACTGAGATAAGCCAAGCAACCTTTTAGATCTATCCCTATAGACCCTCATCCCTAGGATGAAGGAAGCTTCTCCCAGATCCATCATGGAGAATTGTGACGACAGCCAAATCTTTATTTCCTGTAATGCAGGGACATCATTCCCGATTAAGAGAATGTCATCCTCATACAATACAAGAAATACTACTACTGGACCATTAGCCCACTTATAAATGTAGGGCTCTTCTCCATTCTTAACGAAGCCATACGTCTTGATCATCTTATCAAAACATATATTCCAACTCTGGGATGCCTGCTTAAGTCTATAAATGGATCTCTGTAGCCTGCACACCTTAGATTCATCTGTGGATGTGAATCCTTCAGGTTGTATCATATACACCTCTTCATCCAGCTCTCCATTTAGGAAAGCTGTTTTCACATCCATCTGCCAGATTTTATAGTCCAGATGGGTAGCTATCGCAAGCATAATCCGAATGGATTTGAGCATTGCCACAGGAGAAAATATCTCATCATAGTCTATACCATAACGTTGACGATATCCCTTGGCAACCAGATGGGCTTTATAGGTTTTCACCTTTTCGTCTGCGCCCCTCTTCCTCTTGAAGACCCACTTACACCCTATGGGTTTTACTCCTTCGGGTGGGTCAACCAATATCCACACATCATTGACCTTCATGGACTCCATTTTGGATTTCATGGCCTCTAGCCATTTTTCAGAGTCAGGTCTCTGCATTACATCCATGTAGGTGATCGGATCCTCATCATTTTCGTCAAGTTCGATAGGATCTCCATCCCGGACCAAGAAATCGTAGTATCTGTCCGGTTGATGTGGTACTCTACCAGATCGTCTTAAGGGTGCAGGAACAATGGGCTCCGGATCTGATCTAATCAAATTCGATTCAGGTTCAGCTACTTGTGTCAGTTTTTTCACCTACCGAACTTTCTCAAGTTTGACCTTAGAGGCAACAGTCCCTTCACCAAGGAACTCCTTTTCTAAAAAGATTGCGTTAAGGCTGACAAACACCTTTTGCTCATCAACTAGGTAGAAATAATACCCTTTGATCTCTTTTGGGTACCCTATGAAATTACACTTGTCAGACCTAGGTCCAAGCTTGTCCGTAATTAAACGTTTAACATAAGCCGGACACCTCCAAACCCTATGGTGCGAGAGTACTGGCTTATGTCCTATCCATAACTCATATGACGTTTTGGTTATAGACTTACTCGAAACCCTATTTAGAAGGTAACAAGCCGATTCGAGTGCATATCCCTAGAGGGAGTCGGCAGACCAGCAAATCCCATCATAGATCGGACCATGTCTAACAAGGTCCGATTCCTCCTTTCAGACACACCATTATGCTGTGGTGTTCTAGGAGGAGTCCACTGAGAGAGAATCCCATTCTCTCCAAAATATGTCAAAAACTCATTGGAAAGGTATTCACCTCTTCGATCAGATCGAAGAGTTTTAATATACTTCTCAGTTTGTTTTTCTATCTCATTTCGAAATAGTTTGAATATTTCAAACGACTCCGACTTATACTTCATTAAATAGACATACCCATACCTCGATAGGTCGTTTGTGAAGGTTATGAAGTAGAAATATCCACCTCTTACACTTGAGCTCATGGGTCCACATACATCAGAATGTACCAGACCCAAGAGTTCACTGGCTCGCTCACCTTTTCCAGTAAAAGGTGATTTGTTCATTTTTTCAAGAAGACAGGACTCACAGGTTGGAAGTGATTCACAATCACCAACTTCAAGAATTCCTTCTCGAGCCAACCTGTTTATCCTGTTCTTATTGATATGACCTAGCTTACAGTGCCAAAGATAGACTTCTGACACATTTTCTATTCTAGGGTGTTTACCGGAGGTTTGAACCACATTAACAGGCTGTGACAGTAAGTAAATTTCATTATTTAGTTGTCCAACAAATATTGTAATACCATTCAAAATGATATTGTAAATATTTTTTTTTATTAAAAATTGATAACCGTACATGGCCAAAAGGCCTACAAAAATAATATTTAATAAAAAGCTTAGACAATAGTGACATTCACTCAGAATTACATTATGAGAATTGATTACAAGGTTCATGATTCCTAAAGCTAGAACTGGAACTTTGCTTCCATCTCCAACATTCAGGAACCTCTCGCCATCATCAAATCTCCTACTGACCTGCAGACCGTGCATCGAATTGTAAATATGATAAGGGCTTTCAGTATCCAATACCCAGGCAGTAGTATCACAAATGGAAAAGTTACAAGGTGTTATCATATAATTACCTTGCTTCTTCTTCGGCCTGTTTGGATCCAGGAAGGCAATGTATAGAGGATAGTTCCTCTTCCAGTGCCCCTGCTTCTTGCAAAAGAAGCATTCCGCCTGGCTCTGGTCAGGCTTGCACTTTTTGGTCTGACCCTGTGCAGACGTCCCAGCATGCGGCTGCACCTTCTTGTTCTTCTTCTTCTTATTCTTCTTCCCTTTCTTAAAGGGTCGATGACTAGAAGAAGATCCTCCCACAATATTCACTGACTCCTTATGGAGCTGGTGGTCCTTCTCAAAGTTCTGCAGCAACCCCAACAAGCCGTGGTAGTTCACTGCAGGCTTTGTCATTCGAAAATGAGTAAGGAAGGGGAGGAAGGACTTGGGTAATGAATTAAGGATCGCATCCTTATCGAGCTGCTCGTGCAGGAGAAAGCTCAGTTTACTTAGGCGCTCAATCATTTCGATCATGTACAGTACATGATTAGTGACTGAGGCCCCATCTCTCATTCGAGCATTGAAAATGGCACAACTAGTTTTGTGCCTTTCAACATTGTTAGGCATGCCAAAAGAGTCGTTCAACATTTGAAGTATCTCCTGTGGCTGGGCGTTCTCAAACCTACGGCTGAACTCATCATTTATTGCCGCCAGCATTATGCACCGAACGGTGGTGCGATCATTGAGCCACTTCTGGTAAGTGTCTCAGACTGTGCCTCTAGCATTCGGGGCTGGCTCCTCTGGTGCTGGATCCGTTACTACATAAAGGATCCGCTCATGCTCAAGGATGATTTTTAATTTTTGATACCAGCTATCGAAATTAGGTCAACATTATGCACCGAACGGTGGTGCGATCATTGAGCCACTTCTGGTAAGTATCTCAGACTGTGCCTCTAGCATTCGGGGCTGGCTCCTCTGGTGCTGGATCCGTTATTACATAAAGGATCCACTCATGCTCAAGGATGATTTTTAATTTTTGATACCAGTTATCGAAATTAGGTCCCATGAGCTTGTCATTATCTAATAATGACTGGAGTGACAGGGTAGTGGCCATAGCTGCATAAAGAAAAATCAGACCTCTATTAGTACATAAATTATTAATACTAAAGACTTGGACTTTAGTCTAAAATTTCTTCCAATATTTTAACGAACTGGTAGCCTCAACCTCCAATTTGAGAAATTACTTTAATTCCTTAGTGGGTACTAGAATCCACACAGACTACACATGAGCCTAACTTTGGTTGGTCAATCCATGTGCATCTATGGGTAGGTTTATAACCAATTGTTTCTCTAAACAACTTCTAGTAATTAATTTTGCCCCAGAACCTAATCAGTAGGCTTTGGCCTTCACTGAAAAGATCTGGTTAGGTCCAACCATTAACATGACTTGATTTGGTGAATCGGATCAATAAATGATCAGGCCCGACTTTGACCGGCCAACCTGACCACCATCAGAAAGACTCAAACCAAATTATCATACTATGAATGATAATTCTATTAGTCAATAAGCATCAGGCCTTTGGGTCTCCAATGATTATTAAACTAATGGACTTATTATCACTCACTTAATGAGAGGCTATGACTTAGTTATCACTATAACTTAATCATTTTAGGGACCTAATAATTTTGAGGATTTTATTAAAGGATAGAAGAGAAGAAATTAACCAGCCAATTTTAATCCTTCCACTGACTTTACCAAGTCAGATTTAAAAAAGATTTAATTAAAGCCGGCATTAGGAGCACCTAAATCAGTCACACTGATTTACCTAATGACATGGGTGAGCCCTAATCACCAAGTGATCTAATCAAAACCTAACTCACCAGGTTGGCCAGATATGTGAGATCAGTGGTGGGGATATGCCATTAACTCGTCAGAGATCGAATCAATGCGAGTAGCTCCCACTTAAGAACCACTGGCCAAATTGCCGAACTTATCTTAGACACCAACCGGTTCCACTGCGTAGCCATGAATTAAGTCCATCTTGGTCTAGTTAAAGACATGGACCCATTCAACTACAACTATTGGAGTTGAGTCTAGAGTGTCCTTGACCTAATCTAATTCAACTTTTGATTAGATTTGATCAATTACTCTAATTTAATCCATATCTTTAAGCTAACCTTAGGTCTAACCCAATTATGGACCTAATCCATCTAACCCATTGACCCACAAGTTTATGCAATTATCTTAAGTCTTAATTCACAATTTTAGACCAACTTGACAATACTTAATTCTTTTAATTAAGTATTTGGGCTGATGGGTCAGGGTTTGAATTTTCAAAAATAATTTTTAAATTTGAAAGGTTTTATTTTCTGTTTACCAAACATGTTGACTCATTTCACAAATAGATCAGCATATTTCATAAATAGCAATCCTATTGCTAATTACATAATAGAAAATAACTCAATCAAAATAAATCATGAATATTCCTTTAGATCTAATCTAACGCATTCATGATAAATTTTACAATTGAACCTTTACAATTAAGTTCTTTCACTGCTTCATCTGTATGAGATATAATTGCAGCGGCACCCCTACCGCCATAGGAGACCCCATCGAATGGGAGGAGAGGGCCTTTAAACCCTACTTTTCTCCTATAACTAGACGGCCATGGTAACCAACCCAATTCGATTACTTGCTACTTGGATCATGTATATCTAAATATATCAATTTTAAAATTTAAATTTCAAATTTCAAATTTTAAATTTTTGAATTTCAAATTTCAAACAAATTTCAAATTTCAAATTTTTGAATTTCAAATTTTGAATTTTAAATTTTGAATTTCAAATTTAAAATTTCAACCAAATTTTAAATTTTAAAATTTAAATTTTAAATTTTAAATTTTTGAATTTTGAATTTTGAATTTCAAATTTCAAAATTTAAATTTTAAATTTTGAATTTCAAATATTTGAATTTTGAATTTCGAACAACTTTCAAAATTTAAATTTTAAATTTTGAATTTTAAATTTTAAATTTAAACTTTTAGATTATAACTTAATCTACGCATGTAAATTTATATATCATATCTTAGAACCCGCTCTGATACCATTTGAAGTGAAATTCAGTGTGGAGGTAAAATGATAATTTTAAAACTTTTCAAAATTATAATTTTACAATGGAAAATATTAATTAATTTAATTAATTAACATGTGTTTACCCTACACTAGGATCTAAATATGATATACAGCATGCATGCATTTAAATTTGAAATTCGAATTGGAACAATAAACACTTTACTGTAATGTGTTCAGAACACAATACCTTTATGCGGGTAGTCGATCTCCATAATTTGATCACCGTCGGGAGGCTCTGATTACCACAACATAGCCACACAGGGTGTCTGGCCTCTGTGGATCGTCCACACGAGGCTTCCGATCTGATCGGCTCCTTACGAGTGCTAGCTCGTTATAGAGCCCTTTTGACGGCTGATGCTGATCGAACTCCTTCGATCGATGTCTGTCGATTCTTTGGATACTCCGAATTATCAGCATACATGCTTGAGAGGATGTTGAAGATCTTCCTAAAATTTGATGGGCTCACGACACTCGTAGCTCACCTTCTCACTTCCCGAACCAAGGGCTGAAACCCTAGGGTACACTAAGAAAAACTCTGTGCCCTTTTTTTTCTTTCTTTTCTTCCTTTTTCTCTCAGAAGGTTTTGGACCTTCACCTCATGCAGAAAGGTTCCTCACACCCCAAACTTTCTCTCCAAAAAATTCTACATATGCTCCAC
Organism: Elaeis guineensis; assembly: GCF_000442705.2. Classification (NCBI taxonomy): domain Eukaryota; kingdom Viridiplantae; phylum Streptophyta; class Magnoliopsida; order Arecales; family Arecaceae; genus Elaeis; species Elaeis guineensis. Next base: position 41,636,303 of record NC_026007.2, on the reverse strand, counting down.
CTTCTCCTCTTTTTAAAACAACATCGAACGTGTCTTATCCGCGTGAGAAGATAAAGACAAGTGGTTACACATTTGAATTCAAATCAAATTTGAATTCAAATGAAAACCAACTCATCCCTATCCACTTGGGCATGAGAAGAGAAGGTGCGAGGCTCTTTGTGTGTGGAAAGATTTCACGAGAAACCTTTTCTCGTGTAAGTTATGTGGCGCACAAGATGGATAAGCATGAAGGCACAAGAGATAAGTTATCCATTCAAATTCAAACATGCTTTGAATTTGAATGGTTAACTAATCAGCTTTATCCATCCATATGGTGCACAAATGTATGTGTGGGGAGGGCTTTGCATGAGAAAAAATTCATGAGAAATTCTTTCTCATGAATTCAAATGGGCGCAGTGGATGTGAGGTGGCGCAGGGAGTTTCGGTCAAGGTGGTTTCATTATTTAAACCAACCTAATTGAACCAAATAAGTTAGGCCCAATTAGATTAATTTAAACCCAACTTAATTAGACTTAATTAGGCTCAATAAAATTCTAATCAAATTAGGAATTGACTAAGCCCAACCCCTGATCAAATCAGGGACCAAACCATCTTGACGATTAGGTCAACTCTTAACCTAATCGGGTCAAACCCAACTGAATCCAATTCAATTGGAATTGATCCAAAAATAATTACTCAATCAAATTGAGTTAATTAATGATCAAATCACTAATTAAATCTCTCATAAATATTGAGTCCAAATTCGATGGGCAATCAGGTATCAAAGTTCATCAATATGAAACCTTGATCGAAGAGTCCCAAACCAGTGGGACTCTTGACCCCAGTATCCAAAATGTGTGGGACTTATGATTAGAGAATCTTGATTCTCGATCACAGAGTTTCAAATACGTAGGACTCATAGTCCACGAATATTAAGACTCTTCATCAGCCATCAGATCAGATAGGAACCTCTAATGTGTGTGACCCCGCAGGTTCGAACCTAAGCCGGTAGCACAGGAACCAATTCCTGTACTAATCGAAGTGACCATCTAGCAATGGTACCCGACATCCAGATAAGTTGAATAGTCACAATCGCAACACTCAGAACCTACGTGAATATGGTTACTGTATAATTCATCCCTTTTGACCCCTGTATTTAGGATGACTCAGGGTTAAACTGTCAACCCTGATTAGATCATTCGAGTCATGCTCAACTCAATCAGTCCTGTGACTCCTCACTAGGACTACCCTGGCCAAGATTTTGCTAAATTAAAATACGACTGTACACAGCTCCTGAACTGGAGTGGTCAATTCCATCTTGACACACGCACCGAGAAGTCAAGTACTTGACTACACCCAGCATCCTTCCGTCAGGAATTAGAAATTCAGGTAGTCCAGTGTCTAAGTGCAGTGAGTTGCTTGAAAGTCACCGTGGCGGTCTTAGGTCGGAGGGATAGTTATACCCATATCCCATCGGAGCAAATCTTGACAGCAGAAATAGCTCTAGAGTCGGTCACGTTCAGTGCAGATGTACCCTTACATCTCACTTGTATGCCATACCAGTGTCTCTACACTCCTTGGTTAAGAGGACAACCAATCCATATGGCACACAATGACCTATGCTCGATAAACATTGTTGTTTTTGGTAACAACGTATCATTTGGTCGCGAACAGATTTAAGGACTAAACGATAAATCCTTCTTTGTCGAGTCTAAATAGTCCTAAGGACTTCACCACAACACAGGAGTTCATTAGAAGATGACAATTTGTGATGAAAAAATATCAAAATAACTTTTATTTATTTATGATTTATGTACTAATACAACAAAGAACACAACCGTCAACAGATTGATGATTGACTTTGGGACACTATTCCCAACACACTGGCAATAGCTAAGTCATGGCAAGAAGATGGCGATGGAACCAAGACCCTATTACCTCGACTTTGGTGGTGGATCAACAACAAATCATGGAGCATAATGTGATACCCCAAAACCAACCCAACCAAAAAAAAAAGAAGAAAAAGAAATAAGCTAGGATGTGCAACGCACGTGCTAGAAACATGGTAGAAATTGAGAATTTATATGGAGAAATTTGAAAAGAGTTCTCTTCCGATCGAAAGACCCAAAACCACTCAAAATCTGAATTAAAATTGATCTCAAATTATCTCAAAAGAGATCTATTTAAAGGCCTCAAAACTCTTGGTCTTTCTCACTGAAAAGTCATCAAAGTTTGGCACCCTTTTCCCCTTCTTTTCCTATTGACGGTCAATGGATTAATTTTGCTTTGACCATCAAAAATCAGAGCAATTCTCACCAATGATCAAGTAATCCTTCTAAGCATCTTCTCTTAATCTTCTATAAGTCCTAAGCTTGAATTTTGCCCATTTTTTTGCTGGAAATCTCTTAAAATTGCTGATTTTTGAATTTTTTTATTTTTCATGTTTTGTTTCCAATTTTTCATCATCACTGGCCACCATCGGTTACCAAACCAAGCTGGTTGATGCTATGAGCATTTGCTCCTCTAGCCACAGGGGTTACCTGTTGGGAGGAGAACTTCCTCTATTTTGGGAAGAAGGAGAAAGTAAGTCCTCTATTCCATGAAAGAAAAGAGAAGAGAAAGAAGAAAGGAAAAGAAAGAAAAAGGAAAAAAAAAAGGAAAAAGAGGAAAGAAAAAAAGAAGAAGAAGAGAGAGTCTCTCCCTTCCCTCTCTTCCTTCTCTCTTCACAGACTTCCACTTTCTCTCTCTAAAAGGTTCAACTTTCTCTTTATACTTTCTCTCTAATTTTTCTTTCTAGAAAAATTTCACTATCTCTCTCTACAAGTCCCTCTCTCTAAAAGGGTCTCTTTCTGAATTATGTTTCTCTTTTCAATTTTTTTGGATCTTACAAAAACTTTCTAATAGCTTTAATAGATCCCAATGAAGGAATTTTGATTGTTTATTATCATACAGTTGCCGGTCCCCATCTTGATTGGGTCGAGCATCAAAAAATTTCATCACTAGTTGTATCCTAGCATCCTAGTATGATCTTTAATTTATAGTTGATCGATTTGATGTTTTAGATTAAACCAACTAAATATTAGATATCAACGCATAGCCAGCCCTATGAGGATTTAAAATTTTTATTTTGAAATAATTATGATTGAAATTTGATAAAAGTATGATTTTGGATATTAGATTTTAAAAAAAAATTCTAAAGTTATGTGGATTTGTTGGAGCACATGTGAGATAAATAATGATCTATCTTCTCTTAATCTTTCATTTTTATAATATTATTTTGAACATCGAATAAATTGTTAACAAATTTATATGTGTTAATGAATCTTATGAAGAATGCATTTTTAATATATAGAAATTGATATAGAATTTTGAAGTAATATTTTTTATACTATTTGCTGATCTAAAATCATATATGCATATTTTGATTTGATTATAAAATATATGTTATTTTATAAAAAAAAATTGATAAAAATTGGTTGTGGACTCTCAACTTGATTATGTTCTGAATCCTATCGATTAGAGGTTATGCATTAGTACTCTGAGCTCATAATTTTATTTTTAACCTAGCCATAGGGTTTAAGTATGATATTCTGATCTGACTATAAGATACAAATATGATATTTTGGCCTAGCTATAGGGTATAAATATGATATTTTAGCCCGATCATAGGATATAAGTGTGATCATAGTAAAGGTTAATGAGTTAAGTCAAATTTATTTTGAATTAAATTTTTAAATATAATTAATTTTGAAATCAAATATATGATGATATATATAAATATTTGAAAGATACTGACATTACTAAATTCATATTTTGAAAATAAATTTGATTATATTTATACATTGACTAATATATTTTGATATTTACAACTCGCATTGTCACATGAATTATTTAGTCAAGATACTCATTGCTTATTAGCTGTCTAGTTTATTTTTTTATATTTTAATATTTTTATAGATTTAGAAGACTAGCTCAACTTGAAGATTTGATATAGAAGAGTAATTTAGAGGTAGACTTTGATATTTTTAGTTTATATTAGGATTTATTGAAGTTGATGAAAAACTATGAAAATTTTATTTTATAAGATATCTAATTTAGTTATTTAAAATAAAATTAAATATTAATTATTTAAATTTTATTTCATTATTGCATCATGACATCATGATGAGATACCTTACATGCTTGTGGAAAGGATTCTCCAAGAGTATGCAGCGATTGCCATGATGTCTATCTCACGATCTTGGGTTGGAGACAGGACACACAATCATCAAAAAATTAGAGAAATCCAAGTGGTTTTCTTTGGTAATCACTCATGGTTGAGGAGTGATTCACATAGAAGGGGAGGCGAGGGATTTTATAGATGAGATCTAGAGCTCCGGGGTGCTCTAGAATCTCGATCCTAGTCGGATTCAAAGAGAGAAGATGGCCTCCATCAGGAGTCCTCTTCCACTTGGTTCTAAATTTTCTTTGGCTTTAAGATTCATGCTAAGATTGAGTCTTGACAAGCAACACAGGGAGATGAGTAGCATAGAGAGATGGGCAGTGCAAGTAATCTTCTTTGATGTAGGGTAGATTAGGGAGGTGGCTGACGTCGGAAGATGGTCTATATGGGGAGATGGAAGGTATAGGAGTGAGGTGAATGTCTTGTTAAGCATACGAGCAGACCAGGGAGGTGGCTGGCATGGAGAGGAGATGGTGCAATGGATGGAAATATGGGTTAAAAGAGTCAATCTTTTTCCAAAAAAAATAATAAAATAATAAGGATTAATCGGTTTGGTGACCTATTGAAATGAAAATTCCTTAATTAGCTCCATCTAATGGGTAATTAGGATGCTTTCTACTATTCTTATAAAAATTATTTATGGAGTCCCATAGCACTTACCAATTTGAGCCAAATCTAAGGATGGTAAGTGATATAATTTTTGCAACTTAATTTTAAGATCATAATTCAACATAAGATGGTAAATAATGTAAATTTTGTAACTTTAGGAGGTTATAATTAAAAGTTTGATAATTTGATTTTGACCAACTCTTCATCCTCTTCATGACTATTCGAAGGAGGTCTCATTGCCATGATGTTGGCTAGCCTTTTGTAGGTGCTGTTGCCTCCACCATTATAATTAGGGTTGGTCTCATTGAGATGAAAATGTGTCACCACCATGGAGTTGTGGGTCCACCAATCGGGTAGGTAGTATGCTGCTATTTTGCTATTGCCATTATTCATGGCTACCTACATGGGCTGTACCTTCTTCGATCACTTTAGATTCTTTTTTTTGGTGTTGGTTGTGAAGGAGGTGGTAATCCTGTCCATTGGAAGGCCCTCGATCAGGATTTTGAGGGTGCCATTGGTGGTAGCGATGGTGGGGATGTTGTTGGTCTTAGTGGCACTGATGATGGTAGGCTGTTGGGAAATATATCCCCAAAATCAATCGTCAAGCTATTGACGGTTGAGCAACCTTGTATTATAATTGATTTGTTAATAAATAAAATATATTTTTGGTATTTTCATCATAAGTTTTCATCTTCTAATGAACTCCGTTGTTGTGATGAAGTCCTTAGGACTATTTAGGTTCGATAAAGAGAGGATTTATCGATTAGTCCTTAAAACTGTTCACGACCAAATGATAGGCTGTTAATAAGGACGACAGCTTCTATCGAGCATAGGTCGCTGTAGGCTATATGGATTGGTTGTCCTCTTAACCAAGGAGTGTGGAGACACTGAAATGGCATACAGGTGAGATGTAAGGGCATATTATCATTGAACGTGACCAACTCCAGAATATTCTACCGTCGAGAATGTCTCTGATGGGATATAAGTATAAGTGTCCCTTAGACCTGAGATCGTCTCAGTGACTTGCAAGCAACTCACTGTGCTTTGGTACTGGATTAACTAAATTTCTAATTCAGTGACGGAAGGCTTCTGGGCATAGTCAAGTACTTGCAAAGTTAGAGTGTGATCAAGATGAGATTGACTACTCCAAGAGTTGGAGAAGAATGAGTCGCTGTATTTCAATTTAGCAAAATCTTGACCAGGATAATCCATCAGATGGATTTGATATTTTGAAAGACAATGTGGACAACCTGATCAGAGTTGACAGTTGAACTCTGAGGTGTCCTATGAACATTTTGGTCAAGGGGATGAAATATATGAAAACTATATCCGCATGGGTTCTAAGGATGTTGTTCTACACATTCGACCTATCCGACCATTGGGTACCATTGCTAGATGGTCACTTCGATTGATATAAAAATTTATTCTTGTGCTACCGACTTAGGTTCGGACCTATAAGGTCACACATATTAGAGTTCATGATCCGATTGGATGGTTGACCAATGATTAAGAATCGTTCTAGGGTTAAACGATCAATACGATTGACATTTAACCTAGTGCAAGTGTTGCAGGAGGATCGATTGGCAATTCGATTGCTAATTGGCTTAATTTGATTAAGCTAATGGGCTGAGATTAAGTCTAATTGAATATAATTTAATTAGATTTAATTTGAGCTTGATTGGATCAAGTCCAATTAGTTTATTGGATAAGCCAAGTGCAAGAAAAAACTAGTCCTAGTTCAATTAGGACTTGGATCAACCTAATTTTTAATTCGATTAAAAAATTAAATTAGATTTAAATATAATTTAATCTGATTAAATTAGATTTTTAATTATATTAAGATCTATTTTAATTATATTGATTTAGTTTTGGTTTGATTTGATTTGAGAAATCAGATTGGAACACGACATAGATTGAATCCTAGTAAGACTAGGATTCCACCTTGCGCCAATTTAGCCCCCATGCCCACTCTCTCTTATCCCATGCCCACTCTCTCTTATTTTGTGTAATAAAACTTTTCTCCCAGGTCTTCACACACACCCAAAACTTTTCTCTCTTTTTGTCTTACATAGAAAGTGGTTGTGGATCAAGTCAAAGTAGGAATTAGTTTGGATTTCAAATTCTATGAGATAGAATTTTAGGAAACCAAAACTCTTTCCTTATGGTACTGATTTTATCCAGATTTTTTTTGTGATTTTCATGACTTTTATGGCACATAATATGCACCCTTTGCTGGTGGTCCACGCACAAAAAGAAAGAGGGGGCGCCCAATAGTTGGGCACCCCTTGTCTTGCCATGTTTGGATAATCCTTGATTAGGTATTTGATCTAGACAAAGACTCTATCATATCTCTCTATTTAAAATAATTTTTTTCATAAAATTTTTATAAAAAAATAGAAAAAAAATCAGGAAGAAAGAAGGTTGGAGCGTGGAGATACAATAGACACAAGACTAGGTGTCAGGTGAGAGCAAAGAGAAGAAGAAGGTCTTCTTCTAGGGTTGCTGTGTTCACCTCTTTCCTTCCTCCATCTTGAGTTTTCTGAGAGTATCTCAGATCTAAAGCTCCTTCTCCTACTTCTCATCTTTGGAAGAGTCCTAATCAAGAAGAAGGAGGTATCTGATTGACCATCAAAGAAGGATCAGCACAGTACTAGCATACTGTGCTGATTTTCTAGATCAGGACTTTTGATCATGATTCGTGAGCTCGTGTGAATGACTCCTAGAGGTCGGATGTATGTGTGGCTCACAATATCATCCTCAAGCTTGGATCAGCAAAGTTAGAACATCTAACTTGCAAGGTAATAGATCTGACCTATTATATTTTACATACATTAGATGTAGTATAGAAACATGTTGATATAATCAACATGTAGTTCTTGCTCTTTATATTTTAATTTTTGATTTAATATCATATAATAATCATATAATAAGATCTTAGATCTAGAGATTCTCTGATTTTATAAGATAAATTTTGATTTATTTTAGTCTTCCACTGTCTGATCTTAAAAAAATTTCAAGATCTAACCCTGAAATCCTAGATCTGGTTCCTTCAATTGGTATCAGAGCCTAGGTTATTTATTACATGATTATTTATACATACTTAGATTATTTTTTAGATTAGATTTAATTTATAATCTGATTGTTAAATCTGAAATTAAAATTTTTAGATCAATCACGAACTGTAGGTTGTCCTGTTGCAAGATTTACCCCTTATAGTACAAAGGTTATCCTAGTTCGTGTAGATCTATCTTTAATCATAAATTTGTTAGATGTGATCTAGATTAAATTTATGATTTATTAGATTTAAAAAATATTTAAATCTAAAATAAAATCTCTTTGTTAATAATTTTTGCGTAAAAAACCATCATATTTTTATCTGAAAAATTTGCGCAGTTTAAAGTTAAAATTGTTTCAATTACATGAACCTGTTTAGATTAGATCTAAAGTAGTTTTATACTTATTTCACTTGTATTTTGATTATGAATCAAGCATGCAACTTGATTGATAGAACTATGTTGTAAAAATATTTTATAAATATGAAAATTATTTTTGAAAAATCGAATCCCAACCCTCAGTCCAAAACTTAATTGAGAATTAAGAAGTTATTTGATTAGGTTCTAGGATTGTGAATTGAAGAACCTAAGACACAAACAATAACACATTGGGTTAATGGGTTAGTGGGAATTAGGTCCATTAATTAGGTTAGACCTAAGGTTAGATTAAAGATGGACTTAATTAGAGAATTGACTAAATATAATCAATTGTTGTCTTAGATTAGGTCAAGGATTCTCTAGATCAATTACAATAGTTGTAGTTGGTCAAATCCATGTCTTTAATGAGAACCAAATGGACTTAATTCTTAGCTAAGCGATCTAGCATGAATTGTTAGGTTGATCTAATTGAAACTAATTAAATCAGTTGGTGTCTAAGGTAAACCAGACCGGTGGTTTTTAATTGGTAGCCCGCTTACCTAGCCATTTCTGATGGTGTCTAAGGTAAGCTTTGGCAGATCCTCCCACCGATCGAACTTACCTGGTCTCTTGGTGAAATTATGTTTTGATTGGATCATTTTACTATTCGAGCTGACCCATGTCAACTAGGTAAATCAGTGTGACTGATTTAGGTGCTCCTAGATCAGCCCTTTTAATGGTCTCCCTTAAGCTGACTTGGTGAAGCCAGTGGGAGGATCATGATAAGCTGGTTTATCTGACCTCCTCCTCTAAATTAATTAAATCTTCTAAAATTATTAGATCCTTAAAATAAAATGTTATGGTGATAACTAGATCATAGCCTCCCATTAAGTAGATGATAATGGGTCCATCAGTTGGATAATCATTGGAGGCCCAAAGGCCTGGTGCTTATCAGCTGATGGAATTATCATTCATAATATGATTTCTTGACTGCATCTTTCTAAATGGTGGTTAGGTTAGCCAACCAAAGTTGGGCCTAATTATTCATTGGCTAGATGGGCCAAGTATGGTCATGTTAATGGTTGGACCTAACCCGACCTTTTCAGTGGAGGTCAAAGCCTACTGATTAGGGACTGGAGCAAAATTAAAATTACTAAAAATTATTTAGAAAAATAATTGGTTATGAACCTATCCTTAGATGTACATGGGTTGGCCAACCAAAGTTGGACTTGTGTGCAGTCTAAGTGGATTCTAGTACCCACTAAGGAATTAGGATAATTCTTTGAATTAGAGGTAGAGGCTACCAATTTGAATAAAATAGTGAGAGAAATCTTTTGATTAAAGTCTAAATATTTAGGTTTAATGAATCAATTACTAATTAGGTTATGATTTTTTTTTGTGCAGATATGGCCACTTCTCTATCACTCCGATCATTATTGGACAATGATAAGTTGGTGGGATCCAACTTCGGTAGCTGGTACCAAAAGTTGAAGATAGTCCTGGAGCATGAACGGATCCTATATGTGATAATGGATCATGTACCTGAGGAGCCAGCTGCCAATGCACGTGGAATAGTCAGAGACACTTACCAAAAGTGGCTCAATGATCGGACCATGATGCGCTGCATCATGCTGGCTGCCATAAGCGACGAGTTCAGTCATAGATTTTAGATGGCTCAGTCAAAGGACATGTTTCAAGTGTTGGAGGATGCTTTTGGCACACCCGATGATGTGGAGAGGCACAAGACTAGTTGTACCATCTTCAATGCCAAAATATGGGATGGTGCCTCTGTCACTGATCATGTATTGTTTATGATCGAGCTGATGGAGCGTTTGAGCAAGCTCGGCTTTTCCTTGCATGAGCAGCTTGAAAAAGATGCAATACTGAACTCATTGCCCAAGTCTTATCTCTCATTCCTTACTCATTATAAAATGACAAAGCTTGAAGTAAACTACCATGGGTCACTGGGGTTGCTTCAGAATTTTGAGAAGGATTACCAACTCCACAAGGAGTCAGTGAACTTAGTGGGAGGTCCGTCTTCTGGTTCTCGATCCTTTAAGAAAGAAAAGAAGAACAAGAAGAAGAAAGTGAAGAAGGTGCAAGTTCAGACTGGGACATCAGTGCAGGGCCAAACCAGAAAGATTAAGCCTGATAAGAGTCAAGCTGAATGCTTCTTTTGCAAGAAGCGGGGGCACTAGAAGAGAAACTGTCCTTAGTACATTGCCTCCCTAGATCCGAACAGGCAGAAAAAAAAGCAAACTATTGCTGGATAAGGTATTTATATAATAACTCCTTGTAATTTCTCTATTTATGATATAACTGACTGGGTATTGGATACCGGTAGCCCTTACTATATTTGTAATTCGTTGTAGGGATTGCAGGTCAGTAGGAGATTCGAGCAAGACGAGAGGTTCCTGAATGTTGGAGATGGAAGACCAGTTCCAGTTCTAGTATTAGAAATCTTGAAACTTGTATTTGAGTCCCATACCATTGTTCTTAATGATTGTCATTTCTATCCCAGTTTCTTTTTAAATGTTATTTCTGTAGGCCTTTTGGCCAAAAATAATTATGAAATTTCAATAAAGAAATAAGTTTGTAATATCATTATGAATGGTGTTACTATATTTTGTAGACATTTGAATAATGGTGTGTATATGTTATCACAACCTGTTAACATAGTTTATTCTATTGGCAAGCACCCTAGATTAGATAGTGTATCAGATATCTACTTATGGCACTGTAGGCTAGGTCATATAAACAAGAACAAAATAAACAGGTTGACTCAAGAGGGAATCTTCGAAGTCAGTGATTGTGAATCACTTCCAACTTGTGAGTCCTGTCTTTTTGGTAAAATGATCAAGTCATCTTTTACTGAAAAAGGTGAGAGAGCTACTGAGCTCTTGGGCCTAGTACAAACTGATGTATGCGGGCCCATAAGGACAAGTGCTAGAGGTGGATATTTCTACTTCATTACTTTCACGGATGATCTATCCAGATATGGATATGTCTATCTGATGAAACATAAGTCGGATTCATTTGAAATGTTCAAACGATTTCGAAGTGAAGTAGAAAAATAAATTGGAAAGAGTATTAAAACTCTTCGGTCTGATTGAGGAGAAAAATACCTTTCTGATGAGTTTCTCACATATCTAGGAGAGAATGGGATTCTCTCTCAATGGACTCCTCCAGGAACACCACAGCATAATGGTGTGTCTGAAAGGAGAAATCGAACTCTGTTAGATATTATCCGATCGATGATGGGTTTTGCCAGCTTGTCGATATCCTTCTGGAGATATACACTCGAATCGGCCTGTTATCTGTTAAATAGGATTCCAAGTAAGTCTGTAATTAAAACTCCATATGAGATATGGACAGGGCATAAGCCAGCTCTTTCACACCTTAGGGTTTGGGGGTGCCCGAACTATGTCAAATGGTTAGTTACAGATAAACTCGAACCTAGATCTGACAAATGCACATTCATTGGGTACCCCAAAGAGATCAAAGGATATTTTTTCTACTATACTGATGAACAAAAGGTGTTCGTCAGTCTTAAGGTAATCTTTTTAGAAAAAAAGTTTCTTGGTGAAGGAACCATTACCTCTAAGGTTGAACTTGATAAAGTTCAACAGGTAGAAGAACCGCACCAATAGCTGAACCTGAGTCGGATTTGATTAGATCAGATTCGAAGCTCAATGTACCTACACCATTAAGATGATCTGATAGAGTATCGCATCAGTCGGATAGATACTATGATTTCTTGATCTGGGACAGTGATCCCATCGAATTTGATGAGAACGATGAGGATCCGATCACCTATATGGATATAATGCAGAGATCTGATTTCGAGAAATGGCTTAAAGCCATGAAATCTAAAATAGAATCCATGAAGGTCAACGATGTATGGACATTGGTTGACCCACCTGAAGGATTAAACCCATTAGGTGTAAATGGGTCTTCAAAAAGAAGAGGGGCGCAGACGGAAAGATAGAGACCTATAAAGTCCGTCTGGTTGCCAAGCAGTATCGTCAACGTTATGGTATTGACTATGACGAGACATTCTCCCCTATGGCAATGCTCAAATTCATTCGGATAATGCTTGCAATAGCTGCCCATCTGGATTATGAGATCTGGCAGATGGATGTAAAGATAGCTTTCCTGAATGGAGAGCTGATCGAAGAGGTGTATATGATACAACCTGAGAGATTTACCTCCACAGATGAGTCCAAGGTGTGCAAGCTTTAGAGATCCATTTATGGATTGAAGCATGCTTCTCGGAGTTGAACATGCATTTTGATAAGGTGATCAAAACGTATGGCTTTATTAAGAACGGAGAAGAGTCCTGCATCTATAAATGAAAAAATGGTCCAGTTGTGGTATTTCTTATCTTGTACGTGGATGATATTCTCTTAATCGGGAATGACATCCTCGCACTACAGAGAATAAAAGTTTGGTTGTCATCGCAGTTCTCCATGAAAGACTTGGGTGAAGCATCCTACATCCTAGGGATGAAGATCTATAGGAATAGATCTAAAAGGATGCTTGGATTATCCCAGTCTACGTACATAGACACTGTGCTGAAGAGGTTTAGCATGGAGAATTTCAAGAAGGGCTATCTACCGATAGACCATGAAATTTCTCTCTCTAAGAAGGATTGTCCGATAACTTTTGAAGAGAGAGAGCGTATGAGTAGAGTCCCATATGCTTCGACCGTGAGATTTGTCATGTACGTCATGACATGTACAAGGCCAAATATAGCATACTCACTAGGAGTAGTGAGTAGATACCAATCTGATTCTGGAAAAAACCATTGAAAGGTGATTAAAGCCATCTGTTGGGTATAAAATACCCCCAACCGAAGTTCGTAAAAGGCTGATCTTTCCTGGACTCTTCTGGCTTCCGACCTTATGCGGTGTCTCTCTCTGAACTTCTCCGACTGTCCGAGCTTCCATAATACCATCCGGACTTCTCCAACAATGAGCTCCTCCATTCATCTACCAGGCTGCTCCAAACGCTTTTCGAGCTTCTCCGACGGCAGGACGTCTACAGTAACCAGACTCCATCTAAGTTTCTACGATGGTCGATCGCCTTTTGGATTTTATCCGAGCTCTTACAAGAGTCGGATCCCAGCCGAACTTCTACAGTGGATGGATCACAGACGAACTTCTACGACGGATAGGCTCCACCGGATCTCTACTTCGAACTTCTTTCGGACTTCATCAATGATCGAGCTTCTGTAGCAGTGGGACTTCTATAATAAGAAGTCTCCATCCGAGCTTCCATGGCAGCCGGCCTTCATTCGAGCTTCCACAAGAGTCGGACTCCATCTGAACTTCTACAGTGGATGGATCACAGACGAACTCCTACAACAGATAGGCTCCACCAATCGAATTTCTACTCTGAACTTCTTTCGGACTTCGTCAATGATCGAGCTTCTCTAGCAGTGGGACTTCTACAATAAGAAGTCTCCACCCAAGCTTCCACGATAATTGGTCTTCGTCCGAGCTTCTACAATAAGCGGACTCCTTTCTGACTCCTACAAAAGTCAGAATACAGCAAAATTGAATCCTGGACTCCTCCAATGTTCGACCTTCCACAGTGTCCTCAAGACTTCTCTAGCAGACAAACCTCCACAACGCCATCCGATCTCCACTATCGGATGACCCCCTGCAAACTGGACCTCTCCGATGGACAACCTTCAGACGAGCTTCCACATCAAGCAAATCCCAGACAGACTTCTCTGGCAATCGGACTTCTACCGAACTTCACCAATAGAAAGTCTCCATCCAAGTTTCTACAGCAGATGACTCCCGCCTGTAGCATTAGTGCCCAAGGCATCCGATAATAGTAGACTCGTCAGCAACCTCAGAAACATCCGAGCTTCTCCTGGATTGCTGAGACAGAAAGCAATTCTGCTCCATCAGACGTCCCAGCTGAGCTTCAACTGTTAGACCCGAACTCTCTGGCAAGTCACAATAATGGCCACTACCCCACTCCACTCTCTGTAACAGGTTCCACGCGGCCCCACTACTCTCTGGCAAGTCGCGACAATGGATACCACTCCACTCTCCATAACAAACTCCACGTGGCTCTGAACGGCCCCCTGATGCCACTACTCTCTGTAACAAACTCCACGTGGCCCCAAACAACCCACTACCAGGCTGTTACAGACATCATTGTCAATCAGTTATGCTCTCCGTCTATAAAAAGGGACCCCTAGATACGTTCTTCTCTAAGCTCTAAACTCTATCTCGAAACTCTGCTAAAATCCCATTCGAGTGCTCCATTTCTATTGAGGCAGAGTACTGACTTAAGCATCGGAGGGTCTTGCCGGAGCACCCCCAACTCTGGTTTAGACTTTCCTTGCAAGTCCCGATGGCGGATGCGATCCCCTCGACTCCAGCTTCTCTGACGTCGGTGAAATTCTGCACCAACAGAATTGGTGCTAGAGGAAGGGGCCTGTGTCTTCGCAGTACCCTTATTCTTAAAGGAGTGCTCAACAGGATTATCTCCGGTCATCTTCTCTGACATCTTCTTCTCCTTCTCCTGCCAGATCTCCATCTGATGCCTCCCCGAAAGGCATCCACCAGGCGATCCACAGCCTCCGCGGCCAGATCTCAGCGAGCTCCACAAGCTCCAGCCTCGTCTCCAGTTTTTCAGGCTCCTCCTCCTCCGACAATGACAGTCGGTATAGAGCAGTTTGATTTGCTGGTTCAGCAGGTCAGGGGCCTCACTGAAGCAGTGCAGGCCATGCAGCAGCAGCCATAGCAGCCGCAGGCATTAGTGCGGCTGGAAAGAGCATCGTTGAAGTTCTAAAATTCGACGATCAGGCGGGCCACTTGGGCAAGTCACCCTATCTTCCCCGGAAAGGGGAAGCAGAAGGCAGAGAGCCCACCGTCTGATCACGATTCCACCCCTAGAGAGTCCCTATCTCCATTCCACCAGAAGACCCTCGAGACTCGCAGTCGAGAGGACCTCCTGGATCAAAGATTTCGGGAGATGAACCGGCAGATCGAAGAGCTCTGCCATGCTCCCACTGCTTACAGTGAGGATATCTGCACTGACCCTCCTTTCTCTCAAATGATCATGCAGGAACCAATTCTGCCGAACTTCAAGCTCTCCCAATTTGAGAGCTACGACGGAATCTCAGATCCAGTTGACCACCTGGAGGCCTTTCGGACAATGATGCTGCTCCATGGCACACCAGACGCTATCCTGTGCCTAGCTTTCCCATCTACCTTGAAGGGAGCAGCAAAAAATTGATACTCGACATTGAAGTCGGGTACTATCTTCTCCTTTGATCAAATGAGCCACCAGTTCGTTGCTCATTTCATCAGCAACCGGCATCTCCGGAGAGGTTCAGAGTCCCTCATCAACATCAAGCAAAAGAAGAAAGAATCCATCCGAACTTACGTCAACCATTTTAACGCCGCCATGTTGGAGGTCCGAAACTTGGACCAATCGGTTGCAATGGCTGCCCTGAAGAGCAGTCTTCAAAAGAACGATCTTCTGTTCTCCCTGACAAAAAAGTATCCCAGGGACTTCACTGATCTGCTGGCTCAGGCCGAAGGATATGCCTGAGCAGAGGAAGCCTTCAAGCTGAAGGATGAGGAGGTCACGAAGGAGCGGCAGGCGGGCGACTCCAGTAAGCTCGCAGTTGAAAAAGGGCCGAGTGAAGCTCGATCACGTTCTCGAACTTCCTCCGAACACAAACATGCCCAGACTCCTCTCCGGGCTCATAGGCAGAGAAGCCCAGACCACAGAGTTCGATGGGGCTCTCCCCCAGGAAGATTCCACAGCTACGCCCCTCTCAATGCATCAAAAACCCAAGTGCTGATAGAGGTCAGGGAGCAGTTGCCAAGGCCGAAAAGGATGCGCACACACCTCGAGAAGTGCAACCCTAACAAGTTCTGCCTCTATCATCGTGACCACGGCCATGACACGGAGGAGTGCATTCAGCTCTGAGATGAGATCGAGGAGCTCATCAGATGAGGTTGGCTCGACAGATTCATTCGACGTCGGTCTAAAGGTAGGGAAGATCGACTGAGGGCACTGCCACAACCAGAGCTGCCAAGGAGGGAGGAGCAGCCTGAAGATCGGCCTCCAATTGGGATCATCAACTCCATCTCTGGAGGACCCCGACGGGAAGCAGACCTTCCATGATTATGGGATTCGAAAAATCTACGAATGTATTACCAATAACTCTACCTTAAATAAAAGTTTCTTCCATATTAGCATATCTTTTCTTTTGGCATGAGCTCGTAACGACAGGGAGTAGCTCCTTCCGACAATCGAAACTAAGCATGTTAGGAATAGGAGGAGAATCTCATCCTAACATGAGCAAAGTCGAAGGCCCAATTATTTAAAGATCGGATGGAGGGAGAGGCCCTTGCAACGGCCTTTATGTGCCCCCACAGTCGTGTTAGAAACAGGAGGAGAATCTTATCCTAACATGAGCAAAATCGAAGGCTCGATTATTTAAAGACCGGATGGGGGGAGAGGCCCTTATGTGTCCCCACAGCCATGTTAGGAACAGGAGGAGAACTTCGTCCTAACATGAGCAAAGTCGAAGGTCCGATTATTTAAAGATCGGATGGGGGAGAGGCCCTTATGTGCCTCCACAGTCATGTTAGAAACAGGAGGAGAACCTCATCCTAACATGAGCAAAATCGAAGGTCCGATTATTTAAAGACCGGATGGAGAGAGAGGCCCTTACAATGGCCCTTATGTGCCCCCACAGCCATGTTAGAAACAGGAGAAGAATCTCATCCTAACATGAACAAAGTCGAAGGTCTGGTTATTTAGAGATCGGATGAGGGGAGAGGCTCTTGCAATGGCTCTTACATGCCCCCACAGTCCTGTTAGGAACAGGAGGAGAACCTCATCCTAACATGAGCTAAAATTGACTGTGTCGGAAACAGGAGGAGAATCTCGTCTTGACACAAATGAAGACTCGATCGATCAAGATCGGATGAGGAGGAAAGCCTCCTCAATGGCTCCTCTATACTCCTACGACCCCATCAAGAGCAGAGGAAAAATCCTCACTCAAACACAAAAAAAAGAGGGGAGAGAAAAAGAGAAAGTGACGAGCCACACCAGTGATAAGAAAAAATTAAATTACATCAAAGATACAAGGAACCTCGTCTCAATGAGGAAGGAGACTCTTATCAAAAACTCTCAGTCTCCAAGAGGGAACCCAACACCGGCAGGAGAAAATTAACGTCCTCAAGGTAATAAAAAGTTCGGGCCCCCAAGCTCAAGCACTAGGAGGAAACGTCAAACTCGAGTGGCCTCGAAAAGATCTTCGATCATGAACAAAAAGGGACAAATCAACACGGCGGCGATCAAGAACCTTCAAACAACGTTGACATCGAACGAGACAAAAGACAAAAGAAGTTCGATAAACGACAACTTAATGCAAGAATGGACAAGGTAATGGAAATTTTTCTTTTCATTTCATTAGTGAAGTATACATTACAAAGCCTTTGAAGGCCCCAAAAAAACAACAAGAAAAGGAAAGAATACATAGAATAAAAGGTAAAGAAGCTCTAAGGAAGCCTAACTTCTTCAGACTTTGAACTCTCGGTTCCAGCCATCATCGAGGATTGCTTTAAGTTTTTGACTTCTTCTTTCAGTTCTTTCTTTCTTAATAGCATCTCTCGATACATTTGGTGGAACCACCGACTCTCGCCCTCCAACTTCAGAAGCCTCTTTCTCAGAACTTCAGACTCCGCCTTGACGTCCTTGACCGCCTGCTGCTCATAGGCCAGCTGAATTTTCAGCCACTGCAGTTCGGCCTTCTCCTGCCCAAGAGCCATGGACAGTTCTTCCATGGTCCCCCTCAAGGAGCGGAGCTCATCGGAGCCCTGTGCAGAGACGGCCTAGACTCTCTCAAACAACTGCCTCTGAAGGCGGGCAACTTCGTCGGTCACCGTCTTTAGCTTCCTTCGGTAGTCGTCTACTTGCCCGCACCTGCCGACTCGGTAGGCGTTGTAGTTTGTCTCGACATCCTGTAGCTTCTTCTGAAGGTCAAAGAATTTCTTCGATCAATCTCGATCGCGATCGGCCTGAGTTGTGATTCAGGACGAGCTCCCTTCCAACTGATCGATCTTCTCCTGTGCAGCCGCCAGCTCAACCTCAAGGGAGCTGATCTTGGAAGCCTGAGTCTAAGATCGATCACTGGCACATTTTCAGAGTTCCTCAAGCTCCTTCACGAAGTCAGCCTTCCTCCGGGTGTAGTCCATGAAGCCCTTTTTGTGGAGGTCCTGAAAGTGAGCAGCCTCCGCAGTGACTTTCGAATGGCTCTGCCTCAGTCGGTGAAGTTCATCATCCAGCTTCTTTGATTTCTTTGTCAGGTGACGAACTTTCCTTCTGAGATCTCAGACCATCGACTTCAGAGGAATCCCCTATGGTAGAGGAAGAGCTTCGACGGGGCACTGTCGTTGGAAGACAAGAGCACCACAATGCAAATCAGTGCCAGAAAATAAAAGGAAAGAAAAAGAATGCAGAGTAAAAAAGAGGAGCCCTCTGTAAAGAAGAGTCTGATTTCATTGATTAAATAGTTCTTAAGTACAAGAGAACGAGAAAAAGTTACAAAAAAAAGAAGAATACAAATTTAGAGGTTTCGGACCTCTGGGGTAGAAGTGGGGGAGCTCGGCACCCCCGAAAGATCGACCACGGTAGCTGCGACAGTCGAGGAAGTCTCAACTGGAGGAAGACCGATAGCAGCCTCGGAAGGCCCGGCTTCATCATCGGATGCCTCATCCAGAAAGTCGAGGTCCAGCTCGGGAAACTTTCCGACCACCTTCTCTTGGTAGAGCTCAAAGCCCTTGATGAAGGCGGTCTGACCGAACTCGACCTTCAGATCCCTCATCTCGGAGGAGGTTTTGAACTCCTCCACTGCCCAGACCGTTGCCTCCGAAACCAGGGTCGGGATCTGCACCTTCAACTCGGAGACCTCGGCCTCTACTTTCTTTCTTTCCTCCTTCAAGGTGGCCCTCAAGTCTGTCGAGGTCTGCTCTTCCTTCTGCAGCGCCTCTTGGAGACTCGTGACTTCAACGATCTTTTTCTTGAGGCGGGCAACCTCGGCCAGGCGACCTTCCTCCACCTGGGTGGCCTCCTTCCTAGCATTGTTCATCGCCTCGATGTTGGCGATGAGCTGGTGTTCGATCTACAGGAGTGGCCAGGGAGTCAATATAAAAACTGAGGAATAAGCTAAGCAAAGAGGCGAGAAGAAGAAAGGAATAAATTGACCTACCTCGAGAAAGGTCCCCAGAGAGTCCTAGACCCGCTGCTCAGGATCGGCGTGAACGGTCCTATGGACGACCTCGGGCAGGATGCACCCGTCGACCAATCTTTTTATTATATCCCTATTGTTGAAGGGATTTTCTCCCTGATCTTTTTCGGAGCCATCGGCCTCCTCGATGGCAGCCCTGCTGCTGCGGCTCTTGCAGGCCAATGTCTTCTTTCTCCTTCTCCGTTCGGCCCCCGGTGCCTCCTCGGACCGGGCCTCTGGAGTAGGAACCTCGATCGGGGGGCTCTTTAAAGAGGCCCAGGGGACTGTGAGCTTGATGTCGGAGGGAGAGTCGACGGCAATGGCCGTCTGGGCAGGCACGGTCGAGCTGGTCTCTTCTGCCCTTGCCCTCTTCGCTGCCCCCGAGGATGCTGCACCTTTCCTTTTGTGGATCTTAAGATCCTGGGCTAGCATTCGAGCTGCGTCAGCATTCATATCTGCGGTAAATGAGGATTGACACAGCTTAACAAAGAAACAAGAAGAAAGGGGAAGCAAAAAAAAAAAAAATAAAAAAAAAAAAATATATATATATATATATATATACCGGCAGGGTTGAGAGGGCTTAGGCTGATGTTAAATAAGAGTGGTTCCTTCAGGAGGTTGGAGAGAAGAGGGGCTGGATAAGCCTCGAGTTTATTGGAGGCCTCAAGGTCATCCTATCCCAGGCTGGAAGCCCGGTGGATGGAATCCCTCAGGAAGCCCCAAGGGGGCAACCCTAGCTCCAAGGACGGGCATCGAACGTAGAAGAACCTCTCCTTCCAGTTGTAAATAGAAGAGGGGGCACCTTTCAGCAATCCCTTTCTACCAAACTGAAGAGAGAAGTACCACCAGTCCTTTACCGAGGGATGACGTTTGAAGGTATAAAAATTTTTAAACAAAGAAAGAGTCGGCCGAACTTCAGCTAAACTACAGAGGAAAAGAAATCCTATCAGAAACCTAAAGGAGTTCGACGCTATAGAAACTAAAAAAATATTTAAGAAGCGGAAGAAAGCAATAACAAAAGGTGGAAGCGGAAGTCGAAACCCAGCGCAGAAAGCTTCTTGATATAAACAGAAGCAGCCGGGGGGAGGAGCGCTAGCCCGACCAGTCGGCCCAGGAAGCTCCAGCTCGTACTCCGGAGGAACCCTGTACTGAATCCTAATCAGTGAGAGTTCCTTTGAAGTCAGAGAGCTGGGGATGGTGTCTGATACAAAGATCGAATGAGGTTCATCTACAGAACTAAGATTTTGGAGAGCTGGAATGGACGAACTCCTAGAACTGCTAGAGGAGGAAGTGCTGGAGGATATTTTGAATCGAGTAAAAACCCTAAAAACCCCAGAAAAATTGAGAAAAGTAAGAAACAGGATGTTCATGGAAAATCGAACAGGTGGAATGTAAAGAAAGAAAAACGGAAGAAGAATAGCAAGAGAAAAAAAAAGGAAAGTTCTGGAACTAACCTAGGCTGGTCCGAAGGATGCAGAGATGGGGACGACTCGAAGAATGCCTAAGGCCGAAAAGGACGCTGAAGAAGAGCGGAACTCTCAGGAAGAAGGAGGGACCGAAGAAACTTTCAGGCAAAGTGAAGCCCCTGAAGGAGGAGGGTGGGTTTAAATAGGCGACGAGGTCCGACGGAACAATGATTGCGGATCTCCTCTAGCCGATCTACAACCGTCATGTGTCTCACTCATCATGACAGGCGACTGAAAGTGGCTGACAACTGACAGAACCATTATTGCATTGTACCTAGAGCAACGCTCCAACGAAAATCTCAAAAAAATATTTTCGGATCGCCTCGATTTGAAAAGGATCCAGCACCAGTGCACCAAACGCCAAAATATCTGGAAACAATCGAGTACGAAAATCGAGGGAGGCAACTTTGGCTGTAAAAATTTCTCTGTACTTCCTTCATTCGGAATCCGAACTCGAAAGTAGGGGGACTAGTGTTGGGTATAAAATACCCCCAGCCGAAGTTCGTAAAAGGCTGACCCTCCCTGGGCTCTTCTGGCTTCCGACCGTATGCGGCGTCTCTCTTTGAACTCCTCTGACCGTCCGAACTTCCATAATACCATCCAGACTTCTCCAACAATGAGCTACTCCATTCATCTACTGGGCTGCTCCAAACACTTTCCAAGCTTCTCTAACGGCAGGACATCTACAGTAATCAGACTCCATCCAAGTTTCTACGATGGTCGACCGCCTTTCGAATTTCATCCGAGCTCTTACAAGAGCCGGATCCCAGCCGAACTTCTATAGTGGATAGATCACAGACGAACTTCTACGACGGATAGGCTCCATCGGATCTCTACTCCGATCTTCTTTCAGACTTCGTCAATGACTGAGCTTCTCTAGCAGCGGGACTTCTACAATAAGAAGTCTCCATCCGAGCTTCCACGGCAACCGGCCTTCATCTGAGCTTCCATAAGAGTTGGACTCCATCCAAACTTCTACAGTGGATGGATCATAGACGAACTCCTACAACGGACAGGCTCCACCAGCTGAATTTCTACTCCGAACTTCTTTCGGACTTCGTCAATGACCGAGCTTCTCCGGCAGTGGGACTTCTACAATAAGAAGTCTCCACCCGAGCTTCCATGATAATTGGTCTTCGTCCGAGCTTCTACAATAAGCAGACTCCTTTCAGACTCCTACAAAAGTCAGAATACAGCAAAATTGAATCTCGGACTCCTCCAACGTTCGACCTTTCATAGTATCCTCAAGACTCCTCCAGCAGACAAACCTCCACAATGCCATCCGAACTCCACTATCGGACGACCCCCTGCAAACTGGACCTCTCCGACGGACAACCTTCAGACGAGCTTCCATATCAGGCAAATCCCAGATGGACTTCTCTGGCAATCGAACTTCTACCGAACTTCACCAACAGAAAGTCTCCGTCCGAGCTTCTACAGTAGATGACTCCCACCTGTAGCATCAGCGCCCAAGGCATCTGACAATAGTAGACTCATCAGCAACCTCGAAAACATCCGAGCTTCTCTTGGATTGCTGAGACAGAAAGCCGTTTCGCTCCATCAGACATCCCAGTCGAGCTTCAATCATCAAATCCGAACTCTCTGGCAAGTCACGACAATGGCCACTACCCCACTCCACTCTCTGTAACAGGTTCCATGCGGCCCCACTACTCTCTGGCAAGTTGCGACAATGGACACCACTCCATTCTCCATAACAAACTCCATGTGACCCTGAACGGCCCCCTGACGCCACTACTCTCCGTAACAAACTCCGCGTGGCCCCGAACGGCCCACTACCAGACGGTTACAGACGTCGCTGTCAATCAGTTACGCTCTCTATCTATAAAAAGGGACCCCCAGATACGTTCTTCTCTAAGCTCTAAACTCTATCACGAAACTCTGTTAAAATTTCATTCGAGTGCTCTATTTCTGTTGAGGCAGAGTACTAACTTGAGCATCGGAGGATCTTGCCGGAGCACCCCCAACTCCGATTTAGACTTTCCTTGCAGGTCCCGGTGGCGGACGCGATCTCCTCGACTCCAGCTTCTCCGACATCGATGGAATTCTGCACCAACACCATCCTTAAGTATTTGATAAATACTAAGGACCAATGGTTGGTTTATGGCAAGTCAGATCTGAAACTTGTGGGGTTCACAGACTCCAACTTTCAATCTGACCATGATGACAGCAGAAGCGTATCGGGTTATATCTTTACTCTGAATAATGGAGCCATCTGTTAGAAGAGTTTCAAGCAGCATACTGTGGCAGACTCTGTTTGTGAGGTGGAGTACATCGCAGCATCGGATGCTGCGAAGGAAGCTGTGTGGCTGAAAAAATTCATCACCGAGCTCAGAGTAGCACCCTCCCTCGATGGTCCGGTCCTGCTCTACTGCGACAGCACTGGTGCCATAACTCAGGCGAAGGAACCCAAAGCACACCAGCGGACGAAGCACATTTTGCGCTGCTTCCATCTGATCTGGAAGATTGTGGATCGAGGTAACGTTGACCTTCAGAAGATCGACGGAAAGGAGAACCTGACCGACCCCTTCACTAAAGCCCTGGCAATAAAGGAGTTCGACAATCACAAGTCGAAGATGGGTATTAGATACTGTGCCGAGTGGCTTTAGGACAAGTGGGAGTTGTTGGAAAATATATCCCAAAAGTCAATCGTCAAGCTATTGACGGTTGAGCAACCTTGTATTGTAATTAATTTATTAATAAATAAAATATATTTTTGGTATTTTCATCACAAGTTTTCATCTTCTAATGAACTTTGTTGTTGTGATGAAATTCTTAGGACTATTTAGGTTCGATAAAGAGAGGATTTATCGATCAGTCTTTAAAACTGTTTATGACCAAATGATAGGCTGTTAATTAGGACGACAGCTTCTATCGAGCATAGGTCGCTATAGGCCATATGAGTTGGTTGTCTTCTTAACCAAGGAGTGTGGAGACACTGGTATGGCATACAGATGAGATGTAAGGGTACATCATCATTGAACGTGACCAACTCCAGAGTATTCTGCTATCAAGAATATCTCTGATGGGATATAGGCATAAGTGTCCCTTAAACTTGAGATCGCCTTAGTGACTTGCAAGCAACTCACTGTGCTTTGGTACTGGACTAACTGAATTTCTAATTCAGTGACAGAAGGCTTCTGAGTATAGTCAAGTACTTGCGAAGTCAGAGTGTGATCGAGATGGGATTGACCACTCCAAGAGTTGGAGAAGAATGAGTCACTGTATTTCAATTTAACAAAACCTTGGCCAGGATAATCTATCAGATGGATTTGATATTTTGAAAGATAATGTGGACAACCTGATCAGAGTTGACAGTTGAACTCTGAGGTATCCTATGAATATTTTGATCAAGGGGATGAATTATATGGAAACTATATCCGCATGGGTTCTAAGGATGTTGTTCTACACATTCGACCTATCCGATCGTCGGGTACTATTGCTAGATGGTCACTTCGATTGGTACAGAAATTTATTTCTATGCTATCGATTTAGGTTCGAACCTATGAGGTCACACACATTAGAGTTCACGACCGATCGGATGGTTGACCAACGATTAAGAATCGTTCTAGGGTTAAACGATCAATATGATTGACATTTAACCTAGTGCAAGTGTTGCAAAAGGATCGATTAGCAATTTGATTGCTAATTGACTTAATTTGATTAATTCAATGGGCTGAGATTAAGTCTAATTGAATATGATTTAATTAGATTTAGTTTGGGCTTGATTGGATCAAGTCCAATTAGTTTATTGGATAAGTCAAGTGCAAGGAAAAACTAGTCCTAGTTTAATTAGGATTTGGGTCAATCTAATTTTTAATTCAATTAAAAAATTAAATTAGATTTAAATCTAATTTAATCTGATTAAATTAGATTCTTATTTGGGTTAAGATCTATTTTAATTGGGTTGATTTGGTTTGAGAAATCAGATTGGAACAAGACATAGATTGAATCCTAGTAAGACTAGGATTCCACCTTGCGCCAATTTAGCCCCCACGCCCACTCTCTCTTATTTTGTATGATAAAACTTCTCTCCCAGGTCTTCACACATGCTCAAAACTTTTCTCTCTTTTTCTCTTACATGGAAAGTGGTTGTGGATCAAGTCAAAGTAGGATTTAGTTTGGATTTCAAATTCTATGAGATAGAGTTTTAGAAAACCAAAACTCTTTCCTTATGGTATTGATTTTATCCAGATTTTTTCTAAAATTTCCATAACTTTTATGGTACATAATATGCGTCCTTTGCTGGTGGTCCATGCACAAAAAGAAAGAGGGGGAGCCCAAGAGTTGGGCGCCCCTTGTCTTGTCATGTTTGGATAATCCTTGACTAGATATTTGACCTAGACAAGGACTCTATCATATCTCTCTATTTAAAATAAATTTTTTTATAAAATTTTTGTAAAAAAATAGGAAAAAGAGAGACCTTTTGGGCATGCAAAAATTAGGGAGAAAGAAGGTTGGGGTGTGGAGATACAATAGACACAAGACTAGATGTCTAGGTGAGAGCAAAGAGAAGAAGAAGAGGATCTTCTTCTAGGTTTGCTGTGTTCACCTCTTCCCTTCCTCCATCTTGAGTTTTCTGAAAGTGTCTTAGATCTAAATCTCTTTCTCCTACTTCTCATCTTTGAAAGAGTCCTAATCAAGAAGAAGGAGGCATCTGATCGACCATCGAAGAAGGATCAGCATAGTACTAGCATACTGTGCTGATTTCCTGAATCAGGACTTCTGATCATGATTCGTGAGCTCGTGTGGACGACTCCTAGAGGCTGGACGCATGTATGGCTCACAACATCATCCTCAAGTCCAGATCAGCAAAGTTAGAACGTCTAACTTGCAAGGTAATAGATCTGATCTATTATATTTTACATACATTAGATGTAGTATAGAAATATGTTGATATGATCAACATATAGTTCTTGTTCTTTATATTTTAATTTTTGATTTAATGTCATATAACAATCATATAATATGATCTTAGATCTAGGGATTCTCTGATTTTATAAGGTAAATTTTGATTTATTTTAGTCTTCCACTGTCTGATCTTGAAAAAGTTTCAAGATCTAATCCTGAAATCTTAGATCTGATCCCTTCATAAGCTCCATATGCTGGAGGAGCCAAGGCATGGTCTCCTCATCTGACTTATGCCTAATCTCTCTTGTGAGCTAAAAGATCCTTGTGGCGCATGCGATGGGCATGTAGATCCTTTGCCTATGACTCTCTACCTTGGTATGCCAATCCTTCGTCCGCTTGGCTAGCTATTGGAGGAGTGGCAATGGCCCCTAAACTCTATTAGCTTTATCTTGAGAGTAATTAATTGGTGTCTATGTTACCACTGCCTTTGCCTCTATTACTACTGGACATTCGATGTTCTATCCTCTGGCTATCCTCATCCTCCTTCTGCAAACCGATCCCCTTTTTTCAAGATCTAAAGTGAAGAGAGAGCAGGTAGCGAGTAGTAACCTATCATGGAGAGACCAGGAATCAGAAAAAGAGAGAGAGGGAGAGATGGAGAGAGGAGCTAGCAAGGAGAGAGGGGAGAGAGAGAGCAATGGAGGATTTGGGCCATATGGGGATTAGAGTTGCACAGGAAGTAGCACCATCTAGGTAATAGGTTGGAAAATGATTGAGGTAAGTTTCCATCTATATCCATTATTAACCAATGGATAAGATGAGTCTCTATTTTTAATAAAAAATATATAAAGAAGCACCAAAGCAATCCCCTCCAAGACCCAAAACTTCATTGGGTGGTATGTCCCATGCATATCCATCCCAAAACAGTTAGAAGATTCTATATATGATGCTTTGATTCCATATGTAGGAGCCAGTACATGGATACATAGAGTTACTCAACTAGAGGCAAGTGAATTTGTTACCGATTTTACTTACTTATAGGTAATGGCAAATACTCTAATGAGCAATGATTGCCACTGGCAAGTTGACATTCCACCAGCATAAACTGGAGGCTCGATAGATCCTTGGTATGATGATCATGGAATCAATATTGAGAGGAAGTGTTATATCATGTTATTGACTTTAATACATGCATCATAGGGGTGAGTTGGTGAAAGAGTTATTTTTTGAGCCAATAAAAGAGTTACGTTGTTTTTATTATAGTGATAATGATAATGGCTATTGTGATGTTTCAATATGACATGATATCGATAAATTTGATATTGTTGATATGGACTTTGCAATGAGGTGAGCATTGAGATTTACTGTCAAGTCTTAATTTTATATAAAATTTTTATTTAATTGGTCATTAGTTATAATAATTTTAGGATTCTGGTCAAAATTTATTATCATGCTAATTCTAATTATTATAATATTATATTAGATGTCTAAGTTGAATTGGAGTAAGGACCAAAGTCCTTGATTTTGACTTTAGTTCCAACATAAACTAGCCACCTTGTTTTTTGTTTTTTCTTTAAGAAAAAAAAGGAGATGTGGGAGTGTAGAGATGTCTCGTGGAGAGGAGCCTATGAGAGGAAGACAAAATCATTACTTTGGTTTTTATTTTTGAATAAATTTATTTTTTTCTCTCCAATATTTTCTTTTATCATCGTTGCTTGATTTATTTGATGCTTGTCTTGAATGTTGGACCGGCTCGATTGATCTATATCAAATTCATGATGTTTTATAATAGAATAGACATTGATACAAAAACTAATAATCCTTCACAACATTTCTAGTGAAAAATGAGAGAGGGCCTATTCGCTAAGTTCTTTGCCTTTTACGTACATCATCTCTATGCACGTTGATTTGGTAGTTGAGTTGACATCTTTATCATGTCAAGCCAACTCCATTGATGTGGGAGTTTTAGGTTGGCATTTACCTATGAACAAAAAGAACTATTTAGTGCAAGAACAACTCGAAAAGTACACCAAGTCCATTTTATTTCTAATGAAGATAGCAAAACCATTGTGGCAATTAACAACTAGAATGATGTAATGCATAAGGATCAATCCAATCAACAGTCTATATGGTGATCTCAGCATGCTCGAGGTTTCTATAAGGCATCTTAGCTAAGCCTCCTTGGCTAGGGATAGAAAGCAGATCAAGCAAAATAGAAATATTTGACATCTAAGATCAGTACTTTTTAGCTCGACTCAGCAACCTTAATCATTGCGACACGATGAAAAAGATTCCTTTGAAGAGGAAGCACCTTGGTCTTCCACTGCCTCAAAGGCATGTCCAACTCTACCACATGCCAAGTTGTTATGATATGTCCTCAATGTTATTACATGACGTTAGTATTTTATTATAGTATGACCCTAAGTTTGTTAGGATGCAATCCTAGAAGATCCAAGATTTTCGGTTATAAATTTATCTAAATTCCTCGATAAAGGGGAGATATTAATATGAATCCGTGGAAAACCAAGGTTTTTTGTTCTTCTTTTCATCTCTTTCTAGCTTCTTTTTGTTTCCCATCAAAGAAGTTTTTACTAACTTAAATATCGAAAGGCCCAGTCAAAGTCAATCTGGCAAGCCTTCATCCTTCATCTTCTGCATCATAGATCCATAGGAGTAATCCATATCAACATTTCAGGATTCGGCAGCAACAAAAACAACATGTGCTTTTAAGTATTTGACATACTCCTTTTGATATGGAGTAGTGTTAGATGGTCAAACTCATGGATGGTTAACACAAATGAAAAGAGAAGCATAAAAGGTCTAGAATCAGCAGCAGCTTGATTATATGGAGTGGCTATTTGTCTCTATTATAATGTTGATGAGCACTTAAATCATTTAGTATCATGTGGTTTGGATAATTATAGTGGATACAATCACCAAACATAACGGTGTAGATCTTGTGAGCATGTGAATATGCTAATAAGCATACTTAGATTACATCTCCAACTATCTTCGACTTTTATTTTCATTCAGTACCTATCAAACTTTGTCCACATTTGATATATGTATGCATTTCCAAGTATCATGTAAACTATTATTCACCGTTTCATATAGTATTTCCCAAACCAGATAATCTCCTAGCAGTGTGTGGTGGGAGCGTAGTCCCATCTTAGCTCCCACCAAAGGCTCCATGAATCAGAAGGACAAGCAGATACAACCAATATGGCTGGTAAGTATCACCATCAAATTATGAACCACTATCCATAATGACTTTCTTGATCCCTACAAGTTAAGGCCCAATCAAGTGATGCTCATGAAAAAGTGGTAGAATTTTGAGGAGAAGAAAGAACCAATTTGGCTTTCGATGGGCACAACATGCTGGGACTGTACTAGATTTGATCCCACACTCTCATGCATCTGTTTGGCAACCAAATCTCTAGCCTCAGCCTAATCTAACCTAACCCCACCTCCGGTGGCACGGCCTCCGGCCATCCACCAGTCATTACTTGGTATACTTATAGATTCTTTCTGTATCATTAAGTCTAGGCTTGTAGGCAATTTCAGCCTTATTGAGCTAGATACAAACAAAGAATAGCGTTCCATTGAAGTAGCTGCGCAGTCAAGAAGTTGGTTAAAGATGGATGTAACAGGCTATCTCATGCATTAATAACTGACCAACCAGGTCCAGATAACTAGCTCTTGTCAACTACTTTTTCTAGACTCTATTGGTGACTTAATTTTTTTCATTGAGACTTTGGTCACCATATTTCTTGCAACCACACAAATTAATATTTCCATATATGCATCATGGAATTCAAACATCAGGAGCAGCCTCTTTTTTCTCAGCTGTCTTGCTCTAATCCATGACACAAAACTAGACATGGAAGAGTCATGGTTAAGTTTAATAAATCCTCTGTTTTGTTAAGTATGTGCTTCACCTTTATGAACAAACTGGCAACACTTATGCTTACAAAGAGAAGATTTTTATATGACAATAATTGGCAGATTCATCCCCTTTGTGGCCCGGCATGCTGCATGGCATGTCTTCTTCAAATTCCTGACATGAGAAATGCTAGAGAAAACAATGAGTAGAGAAGGAATTAGACTGGGAGAGAGAAAACTTCAGCTAAAGCACAAGAGGTTCCGACAAAAGCAGATCAATAATACTTCGGTGAAAAGACGGTCTAACTACTGCCAATCACATTGAAACTTTTCAAATGCTCTGATGTGCAAAGCTTGTAAAGTTTGGTAACCTTACCAGAACCCTTGCTGCACCAACATATTTCTTCCTGTACCTCAACCAAATTACTCTTCTCTGCAGATGGGAAGAAAAATACGCATCCATTTGCCAAGAAACCATCGACCAACTCTCTCTCTTTTATCCATATTGTTTAACCACTGCAATTCACAGTGCATCCTACATGCCCAATGCTAGTATCCTAAGGCAGGCCAGTTAATTTAGACAAACTTATACAGGAAGGCAGAAAAGAACCAAACTGCACACAAAAACCAAAATAGAATAAGAAACAAAGGGCCAAATAAGCATAGGGCTATCATCTTACCCCTTCAGATCATCGGGAAAACACAGAGGACTAAATCACAATTATGGAGGTCTAAGCAAGTGATATAAGAGGCCCCCATCTCATTCTTCAGATCATGACGAATTATCAACAAAATCACATAGCATATGAACATCTTTTTTTCTCAAAATAGAGCTCTTTAGGCTAGTAGACAAACCGAGTAAACAGGAGTCTGTAGCATAAGATTGATGCAGTAGCTTCATTTGTGAAGATTTGCTGCCCTCTTTAGACTTTTCTGATATATATAAATCCTTTATTTTTAAAGCCACTAACTGCACCAGAGCCACAACTCAAAATCCTCTCATGCATTATTCACGGACATTTAATTATCTCTAATGCTGTTGCTCAATTTAAAAGTTCGAATCAGTAATCAAAAAGTGTAACTCCAAGAAGCTTGATCATCATTTCACTAGAAGGACTTTGACTGCATCTTATCCCTTTTTTCTTTTTGACAGAAGGACTTTGACTGCATCTTATCATTAAGAAACAACAACAGCACAGTGTGTGACAAGGTTGAGAAACTTATCATCAAAGGTTTACTACCACACACCATTCACAAGGGGTTTCATTTTTTTCTCAAAACAATTTGGTAATTAGACATTGATGATGACAGAAACAATTAGAGCCAGCATGTTACATTTTCCATGCCTGAAGTGCTTGTTGCCTGATCGGGGAATCTCCGGTGGAGCAAGTCTAATTTTGCTCACTATGCCTCTGCCAGAATAGTTAGCAATTACAGAAATCCATCCTTTGAATTTATTACCTGCTGGAGAAACCGATCTTGATCTCTGACATTTCTTATAGTTTCCGTAATGGATCTGTGGTCTAGTGCACACTCTGGGCGTTCTTTCTCATGGCTCCCAAGTTAACATAGGTGAAATGATTGTATGCACATAAAATATACTGCAGGCCATGCACTTGCTAAGCTAAAAGATTCTTGTGTTAGTCCTCAGATCTTGTATTATTTCCCTTGTTGAAGCTGTGTCTTCCTGCATATCATCAATGTATTACATAAAATCAGTAAAATGATATATGCAGCAGAAGAGGTGGGCTCTTTTAAGTATGATCATTTTCTTCCCATCACATTAGCACAAGATAAATGCAAGCTATAGCAAGAAAACTAGTACATCTAAACTAAAGAATTGATATTACAAAGCTTTGTGAGGCTAACACCAAAAAAATAAAAAAAAGCAAGCAATTTATATACACCAAGTGCGTAATACCTCTATGTGTACATATATTGTGTGATGCCAAAGAAATATTGTGAATGCACCATTTTGCTTTCAGAATCAAAGTAACCACGAATGCCATTAAAACCAAAGAAAAGGGTGGTTTATGATGGATTGTGCCTAAGATTCACCTATTGGAAATGGTGGAAGAAATAGAAAGGACAGAAAAGAAATATGGAAGAGAAATGAAGAGAATTAAATGAAATATGGGCTCGGCATGATAATTAAAGTGCTGTCTTACAGACAGTATTGTCTCCCACTATATATGCAGGTGTACTGCTAAAAATCCTGTCCGCACGATACAATGCCGACGTGATAGACCTACTTGGGCTCTGCACTGATTAATAGGCTTAAAGAGCCTGAGAACCCAACCCAAAAAATCAATTACGAGAAAAAATAAAGGTAAGTAAGAGTCTTTAGGAATTTTATAAGTACAAAAAGAGAGAGAGCATGAAAAAAATAGCAACCATATTATCACAATATAAAGTAACAAAACTTATGGTAGAATTAATAAAGGAATACAAGTTTATTTTTCGAAGAGCAACTGCAACACCACCAATAGCAAATAACTAACCACTAATAGATTTTGACTTCTATCAGATGAAAAACTAGCATGAGTGTAATATTTTAAAATAAGAAATTACAATTAAAATCAAATCATAATTCATGATATATTTCCAATATCTTAACAGTACTTCGTTCTTTCCAATCATAATTCATATATATCAGTAGCTGAAGGTTGAATGGAGAACTTATTAGGATTACTGCATGAAAGGATTGATAAATATGGGAAGGACTTTTAGGTTACACATGCAAAGATCCAATGTTTATTGATAGAGACAATGAACAAGGGGGGAAAATGTGAAAGCGTTACTAGAACTTTAATTCCAATGTCAAAATCATAACCAGATCTTGAAGTATAGAAATGAAATCAAGAGGGTTGTTTCAGCTAAATTAATAAAATGGTCCCTATGGTTTGGGGCTAAAATTATTTTAGTCCCCATCCTTTAAAATGTTTTTGTTGAATATCTACCTGAAGGGACTGAATCTATTTTAGTCATTATTATCAGTATTCTATTGCTAATCAAATGGAACTACATAGGTGGCACTTTTGCTTATGACTTAACAATTGGATGGTATTTATAGGTCGAGATATAGCAGATAGAGTAAGTTGGGAGGGAATGTGCCACATCAACATGTGTGGTTGGAGGGAAGCCTAAATGATTTGGGGATTTTAGGGTTTGTTCGTCAATGAAAACTGAAAATGAAAAGCAAAGGATTTCAAATACTCGATTCCTTATTCGATTCCTCTATTCAAACACCACTTGAACCCTATATTCATTTTCACTAATCGACGAGCAGGGAAGGAAGGACATAGTATATTGCCCGATGAAGAGTGAAGGTGTGCCAATGAAGAGGAAAAAGAGGTTGTATTGCGTAATTTCACATCTATGTTGTCGACTCCTTGATATCATAAGAGCGTTGCCCATATTTCTCTACTATGAATGCATTTATATGTGTGTGTGTGTTTTTCTTAATTTGTTCCATTATTATGGTGCCTGTGAAGTTGATTACTATTTTTCTATTATGTCATTTAATTGGTCTTTGATGTTTGGGTTGTGTATAAGTTGTGAATGCCCATATTATATAGATGGAGAATGGCTATTATTGCTGTAAGTCTCCTGACTGACATCAATCGTCCATCAATGTGGTGCTTGAATTTGGCTTAAGGGTGTCTTATTCTTCAAGAAACTGCAATTAAAGTCTGCACTCATTGGAGATGCTCCGATGGGGAACTTTCTGATACTTAAGTTAATCGGAGTTTGAGAATAGAAAAGAAAAAAAAGAAAAAGATGAAAGAGTGAGAGAGTGCAAGTATTGTTGTACTTTTGCTTATTTTAGGATCCTCTCATTACCTCTTTATATAAAGATGGAGCTATAGGCTATTATGTTTGAATCTAGTAGGCCATTAAACCCTTCTCTATTAGGCTATTAGTTCCTAATCCGGTAGACCGTTAGAATAGAAAATTCACTCAATAACCTACAATTCAAGATTATCGTGGATTCTATCCATAATCTAGAAGTCGCACAAGGTTGTGTGATATCATTAGAGATTCCATTGGGTCGATTTTGTCATTAAGTGGGTTGATGACTTGAGGTCAGAATTAGACTGGGGTGCTACCTCAAGATGAATCCGAAGTGATCAAATATGTGTGAGGTTGTAATCATCAGGGCAGCATTATTTGATTTTTGGGTTTGTTTGTGATAAATTGGAGTCGGCACTCATCAGATCAGCTTTTATCTAGTGCGAAGCTCGATTGTCATCTAGGACCCTAGACTTGCTGCTATTTCTTCTTGGGCTGGAGCTACATTATGGTCTAAGTCACCTGGATCCTAGGCTGAAGTACTCTGTTTGGTAAAAATGGTTCATATAGATGAGTCACATCCCAACAATTGCCCCCCACTCTCAAGTCTGAAGTGGCTTGCTGACTTCAGACAATGGGAGTAGCTTGTCTGGGGAGCCACTTTTAGTTGTTGGGCATATCTAAAGTTGATTTCGAGTTAGGGATGGTACTTATGCCTTTATTATTGTGTAGAGGGTTCCAAGCTCTGGTTCCCATGGTGACTCTTCAGATGAGGCACGTGTAGGAACCAGATCTAGGGTTTCAGGGTTAGATCTTGAAATTTTTTCAAGATCATACAGTGGAAGACTAAAATAAATTAAAATTTATTTTCTAAGATCAGAAAATCCCTAGATCTAAGATCCTATTACACGATTATTACATAGCATTAAATCAAAAATTAAAATATATATAAATATAGTATGAACTACATGTTGATCATATCAACATGTTTCTATACTAGCTACATCTAATGTATGTATTAAATAATAGATCAGATCTATTACCTTGCAAGTTAGACGCTCTAACCTCGCTGATCCGGGCTTAAGGATGATGTTGCAAGCCGCACATGCGTCCGGCCTCTAGGAGTCGTCCACACGAGCCCACGAATCTCGATCAGAAGTCCTGCTTCAGGAAATCAGCACAGTATGCTAGTACTGCGCTGATCCTTCTTTGATGGTTGATCAGGTGCCTCCTTCTTCTTGATTTGGACTCTTCCAAAGATGAAAAGTAGAAGGAGGAGTTTCAGATCTGAGACACTCTCAGAAAACTCAAGATGGAGGGAGGAAAGATATGAAAATAAAAACCCAAGAAGAAGACCCTCTTCTTCTTCACATTTTTCTCTCTAGACACCCAAACTTGCGTCTTTTATATCTCCACGACCCAAAGGTATTTCTCTCTAATTTTTGGATGACAAAAATGGCTCTCAAATATCTATCTCTCCTTAAAATTTCATGAAGAAACTCGTCTTATATAGAGAGATATGATAGAGTCCTTGTCTAGGTCAAACACCTAGTCAAGGCTTATCCAAACATGGCAAGTTAAGGGACGCCCAACTCTTGAACACTTCCTCCATATTTTCGTGCATGGATCACCAGAAAAGGGTGTACAATGTAAACCCTAAAAGCCACGAAAATTCCAAAAAAAATTTGGATAAATTCGGTGCAAAATTGAAAGAGTTTTGGATTTCTAAAACTCTATCTCATAGAATTCGAAATCCAAACTTATTCCTTTTAGATTTGATCCAAATCACCTTCCATGTAAGAAAGAAGAGAGGAGACCTTTTGTGAACGTGGGAGAGATCTGGGAGAGGGCTTTTATCGCACAAAATAAGTGGAGATTGGCGTTGAATAAGAGAGAGGGCGTGAAGAAGGTTTATGTGGCGCAAGGTGGAATCCTAGTCCTACTAGGATTCTGTCTCATAACTTGTTTTAATTTGGTTTCCCAAACCAAATCAAATCAAAATTAGATCAACCCAATTAAAATAGGTCTTAACCTAATTAAGAACCTAATTTAATTAGATTAAATTAGATTTAAATCTGATTTAATTTTCTAATCAAATTAGAAATTAGATTGACCCAAGTCCTAGTTGAACTAGGACTAGTCTTTCCTTGCACTTGGCTTATCCAATAAACCAATTGGACTTGATCCAATCAAGCCCAAACCAAATCTAATTAAATTATATTTAATTAGACTTAATCTCAGCCCATTGGCTTAATCAAATTAAGCCAATTAGCAATCAAATTGCTAATCGATCCTCCTGCAACACTTGCACTGGGTTAAATGTCAATCGTATTGATTATTTAACCCTATAATGATTCTTAATCGTTGATCAACCATCCGATCGGATCATGAACTCTAATGTGTGTGACCTCATAGGTCCGAACCTAAGCCGGTAGCATAGAAACAAATTCCTATACCAATCGAAGTGACCATCTAGCAATGGTACCCGACGTCCGGATAGGTCGAATGTGTAGAACAACATCCTTAGAACCCATGCGGATATAGTTTTCATATAATTCATCCCCTTGACCAAAATGATCATAGGACACCCCAGAGCTCAACTGTCAACTCTGATCAGGTTGTCCACATTGTATTTCAAAATATCAAATCTATCTGATGGATTACCCTGGCCAAGGTTTTGCTAAATTGAAATACAGCGACTCATTCTTCTCCAACTCTTGGAGTGGTCAATCCCATCTCGATCACACTCTGACTTCGCAAGTACTTGACTGTGCCCAGAAGCCTTCCGTCCCTGAATTAGAAATTCAGTTAGTCCGGTACCAAAGCACAGTGAGTTGCTTGCAAGTCACTGAGATGATCTCAAGTCTAAGGGACACTTATACCTATATCCCATCAGAGACATTCTCGACAGCAGAATGCTCTGGAGTTGGTCACGTTCAATGATGATGTACCCTTACATCTCACCTGTATGCCATACCAGTGTCTCCACACTCTTTGGTTAAGAGGACAACCAACCCATATGGCCTACAGCGACCTATGCTCGATAGAAGCTGTCGTCCTTATTAACAGCCTATCATTTGGTCATGAACAGTTTTAAGGACTAATCGATAAATCCTCTCTTTATCGAACTTAAATAGTCCTAAGGACTTCATCAAAACAACGGAGTTCATTAGAAGATGAAAGCTTATGATGAAGATGCCAAATATATTTTATTTATTAACAAATCAATTACAATACTTGGTTGCTCAACCGTCAACAGCTTGACGATTGGCTTTTTGGGACACATTTCCCAACAACTCCCACTTGTCCTAAAGCCACTCGGCACAGTATCTAATACCCATCTTCGACTTGTGGTTGTCGAACTCCTTTATTGCCAGGGCTTTAGTGAAGGGGTCGGCTAGGTTCTCTTTTCCGTCGATCTTCTGAAGGTCGACGTCACCTCGATCCACGATCTCCCGGACCAGGTGGAAGCGGTGCAAGTTGTGCTTCGTCCGCTGATGTGCTTTGGGTTCCTTCACCTGAGCTATGGCACCAGTGCTGTCGTAGTAGAGCAGGACTGGACCATCGAGGGAGGGTGCTACTCCGAGCTCGTTGATGAATTTCCTTAGCCACACAGCTTCCTTCGCGGCATCTGATGCTGCGATATACTCTGCTTCACAAACAGAGTCTGCCACAGTATGCTGCTTGGAACTCTTCCAGCAGATGGCTCCACCATTCAGAGTAAAGATATAACCCGACACACTCCTGCTGTCATCATGGTCAGATTGGAAGCTAGAGTCTGTGAACCCCACAAGTTTCAGATCTGACTCGCCATAAATCAACCATTGGTCCTTAGTATTTCTCAAATACTTAAGGATGGCTTTAACCACTTTCCAGTGGTTTTCTCCAGGATCAGATTGGTATCTACTCACTACTCCTAGTGAGTATGCCACATCTGGTCTTGTACATGTCATGGCGTACATGATAGATCCCACGGCTGAAGCATATGGGACTCTACTCATACGCTCTCTCTCTTCAGGAGTTGTCGGACAATCCTTCTTAGAGAGAGAAATTCCTTGGCCTATCGGTAGATAGCCCTTCTTGGAATTCTCCATGCTGAACCTCTTCAGCACAGTATCTATGTACATGGACTGGGATAACCCAAGCATCCTTTTAGATCTATCCCTATAGATCTTCATCCCTAGGATGTAGGATGCTTCACCCAAGTCCTTCATGGAGAACTGTGATGACAACCAAACTTTTATTCCCTGTAGTGCGGGGATGTCATTCCTGATTAAGAGAATGTCATCCACGTACAAGATAAGGAATACCACAACTGGACCATTTGCCCATTTATAGATGCAGGGCTCTTCTCCATTCTTAATGAAGCCATACGTTTTGATCACCTTATCAAAATGCATGTTCCAACTCCGAGAAGCTTGCTTCAATCCATAAATGGATCTCTGAAGCTTGCACACCTTGGACTCATCTGTGGATGTAAACCCTTCAGGTTGTATCATATACACCTCTTCAGTCAGCTCTCCATTCAGGAAAGCTGTCTTTACATCCATCTGCCAGATCTCATAATCCAGATGGGCAGCTATTGCAAGTATTATCCGAATAGATTTGAGCATTGCCACAGGGGAAAACGTCTCGTCATAGTCAATACCATAACGTTGACGATACCCCTTGACAACCAGACGGGCTTTATAGGTCTCCACCTTTCCGTCTGTGCCCCTCTTCCTTTTGAAGACCCATTTACACCCAATGGGTTTAACCCCTTCAGGTGGGTCAACCAATGTCCATACATCGTTGACCTTCATGGACTCCATTTCAAATTTCATGGCTTCAAGCCATTTCTCAGAATCAGGTCTCTGCATAGCATCCATATAGGTGATCGGATCCTCATTATTCTCATCAAGTTCGATGGGATCACCGTCCCGGACCAAGAAACTGTAGTATCTGTCCGGCTGACGCGGTACTCTACCGGATCGCCTTAATGGTGCAGGTATATTGGGCTCCGGATGTGATCTAATCATATCCGACTCAGGTTCAGCTATTGGTGTCGGTCCTTCTACCTGTTGAACTTCATCAAGTTCAACCTTAGAGGCAACGGTTCCTTCACCAAGGAACTCCTTTTCTAAAAAGATTGCCTTAAGGCTGACGAACACCTTTTGTTCATCAGCATGGTAGAAAAAATATCCTTTTGTCTCTTTGGGGTACCCTATGAATGATCATTTGTCAGATCTAGGTCCAAGTTTGTCTGTGACTAATCGTTTGACATAGGCCGGGCACCCCCAGACCCTAAGGTGTGAAAGTGCTGGCTTACGTCCCATCCATATCTCATATGGAGTCTTAATTACAGACTTACTTGGAATCCTATTTAACAGATAACAGGCCGATTCGAGTGCATATCCCCAGAAGGATATCAGCAAGCTAGCAAAAACCCATCATGGATCGGACCATGTCTAACAAAGTCTGATTCCTCCTTTCAAACACACCATTATGCTGTGGTGTTCCTGGAGGAGTCCATTGGGAGAAAATCCCATTCTCTCCTAGATATGTGAGAAACTCACTAGAAAGGTATTCTCCTCCTCGATCAGATCGAAGAGTTTTAATACTCTTCCCAGTTTGTTTTTCCACTTCACTTCGGAATCGTTTGAACATTTCAAATAAATCCGACTTATGTTTCATCAGATAGACATATCCATATCGGGATAGGTCATCCGTGAAAGTTATGAAGTAGAAATATCCACCTCTAGCACTGGTGCTCATGGGTCCGCATACATCAGTATGTACTAGGCCCAAGAGCTCAGTAGCTCTCTCTCACCTTTTCCAGTAAAAGGTGACTTGGTCATTTTACCAAGAAGACAGGACTCACAGGTTGGAAGTGATTCACAATCACTTACTTCGAGGATTCCCTCTTGAGTCAACCTGTTTATTCTATTCTTATTTATATGACCTAACCTCCAATGCCATAAGTAGATATTTGACACACTATCTAATCTAGGGTGCTTGCCAGTAGAATAGACTCTTATCAGGCTTGATCTTTTTGGTCTGGCTCTGCACAGATGTCCCAGCCTGAACTTGCATCTTCTTGACTTTCTTCTTCTTGTTCTTCTTTCCTTTCTCAAAGGGTCGAGAACCAGAAGATGAACCTCCCACTGAGTTCACTGAGTTCACCGACTCCTTGAGGAGTTGGTGATCCTTCTCAAAGTTCTGAAGCAACCCCATTAACCCATGGTAGTTTACTTCAGGCTTTGTCATTCTATAATGAGTGAGGAATGGGAGACAAGACTTGGGCAGCGAGTTCAGTATTGCATCTTTCCCAAGCTGCTCATGCAAGGGAAAGCCGAGCTTGCTCAATCGTTCCATCAGCTCGATCATGTACAATACATGATCAGTGATAGAGACTCCATCCCGTATTTTGGCGTTGAAGATGGCACAACTAGTTTTGTGCCTCTCTACGTCATCGGGTGTGCCAAAGGTATCCTCCAACACTTGAAGCATGTCCTTTGGCTGAGCCGTCTCGAATCTGCGACTGAACTCGTCACTCATGATAGCAGCCAGCATGATACAGCGCACCGTGGTCCGGTCACTGAGCCACTTCTGGTAAGTGTCTCTGACTGTTCCACGTGCATTGACAGCTGTCTCCTTAGGTGCAGGATCCATTATCACATATAGGATCCGTTCATGCTCCAGGACTATCTTCAACTTTCGGTACCAGCTACCGAAGTTGGGTCCCACCAACTTATCATTGTCCAACAATGATCGGAGCGATAGGGAAGTGGCCATATTTGCACAAAGGAGAACCATAACTTAATTAGTAATTGATTCATTAAATCTAAAGATTTGAACTTTAATCAAAAGATTTCTCCCACTATTTTATTCGAATTGGTAGCCTCTACCTCCAATTCGAGGAATTACCCTAATTCCTTAGCGGGTACTAGAATCCACTTAGACTGCACACAAGCCCAACTTTGGTTGGCCAACCCATGTACATCTAAGGGTAGGTTTATAACCAATTATTTCTCTAAACAATTTCTAGTAATTTTAATTTTGCCCCAGAAACCTAATCAGTAGGCTTTGGCCTCCACTGTAAGGATCCGGTTAGGTCCAACCATTAACATGATCATACTTGGTGTATCTAACCAACGAATGATTAAGCCCAACTTTGGTTGGCTCACCTAACCACCATTAGAGAGACACTTCCAAGTCATCATATGATGAGTGATAATTCCATTAGTCAACAAGCACCAGGCCTTTGGGTCTGCAATGATTATTGAGTTCATGGACTTATTATCAAACACCTTAATGGGAGGCTATGACTCAGTTATCTCCATAACTTTATCATTTTAAGAACCTAATAATTTTAGAGGATTAAATAATATAGAGGATGAGGTCAGATGAACCAGCTTATCATGATCCTCCCACTGACTTCACCAAGTCAGCTTAAGGGAGACCATTAAAAAGGGCTGGTCTAGGAGTACCTAAATCAGTCACACTGATTTACCTAGCTGACATGGGTCAGCTCGAATAGTCAAGTGATCCGATCAAAACATAATTTCACCAAGAGGCCAGGTAAGTTCGATCAGTGGGAGGGTCTGCCAAAACTTGCCTTAGACACCATCATG
Organism: Elaeis guineensis; assembly: GCF_000442705.2. Taxonomy (NCBI): domain Eukaryota; kingdom Viridiplantae; phylum Streptophyta; class Magnoliopsida; order Arecales; family Arecaceae; genus Elaeis; species Elaeis guineensis. The sequence goes on along the minus strand of NC_026007.2, from coordinate 41,595,189 downwards.
AATGGCTAGGTAAGCGGGCTCCCAATTAAAAACCATCGGTCTGGTTTACCTTAGACACCAACTGGTTTAATTAGTTTCGATTAGATCAACCTAACAGTTCATGCTAGACCGCTTAGTCAAGAATCAAGTCCATTTGGTTCTCGTTAAAGACATGGACTTGACCAACTACAACTATTGTAATTGATCTAGAGAATCCTTGACCTAATCTAAGACAACAATTGATTAGATTTAGTCAATTCTCTAATTAAGTCCATCTTTAATCTAACCATAGGTCTAACCCAATTAATGGACCTAATTTCCACTAACCCATTAACCCAATGTGTTATGATTTGTGTCTTAGGTTCTTCAATTCACAATCCTAGAACCTAATCAAACAACTTCTTAATTCTTAATTAAGTTTTGGGCTGAGGGTTGGGTTTGGCTTTTCAAAAAATAATTTTCATATTTGTAAAACAATTTTATAATATGATTCTACCAATCATATTGCATGTTTGATTCATAATCAAGATGCAAGTGAAATAAACATGAAACTACTTTAGATCTAATCTAAACAGGTTCATGTAATTGAAACAATTTCAACTTTAAATAATTTCTTTGCATAAAAATTATTAACAAAGAGATTTTATTTCAGATTTAAACATCTTTTAAATCTAATAAATCATAAATTTAATCTAGATCATATCTAACAAATTTATGATTAAAGATAGATCTACACAAACTAGGACAACCTTTGCACTGTAAGGGGTAAACCTTACAGCAGGACAATCTTGCAGTTTGTGATTGATCTAAAATTTTAATTTCAGATTTAATAATCAGATTATAAATTAGATCTAATCTAAAAAATAATCTAAGCATATATAAATAATCATGTAATAAAGAACCTAGGCTCTGATACCAATTGTAGGAACCAGATCTAGGGTTTCAGGGTTAGATCTTGAAACTTTTTCAAGATCATACAGCGGAAGACTAAAATAAATCAAAATTTATTTTCTAAGATCAGAAAATCCCTAGATCTAAGATCCTATTACATGATTATTACATAGCATTAAATCAAAAATTAAAATATATATAAATATAGTATGAACTACATGTTGATCATATCAACATGTTTCTATACTAGCTACATCTAATGTATGTATTAAATAATAGATCAGATCTATTACCTTGCAAGTTAGATGCTCTAACCTCGCTGATCCGGGCTTAAGGATGATGTTGTAAGCCGCACACGTGTCCGGCCTCTAGGAGTCATCCACACGAGCCCACGAATCTCGATCAGAAGTCCTGCTTCAGAAAATCAGCACAGTATGCTAGTACTGCGCTGATCCTTCTTTGATGGTTGATCAGGTGCCTCCTTCTTCTTGATTTGGACTCTTCCAAAGATGAAAAGTAGAAGGAGGAGTTTCAGATCTGAGACACTCTCAGAAAACTCAAGATGGAGGGAGGAAAGATATGAAAACAAAAACCCAAGAAGAAGACCCTCTTCTTCTTCACGTTTTTCTCTCTAGACACCCAAACTTGCATCTTTTATATCTTCACAACCCAAAGGTATTTCTCTCTGATTTTTGGATGACAAAAAGGGCTCTCAAATATCTATCTCTCCTTAAAATTTCACAAAGAAACTCATCTTATATAGAGAGATATGATAGAGTCCTTGTCTAGGTCAAACACCTAGTCAAGGCTTATCCAAACATGGCAAGTTAAGGGACGCCCAACTCTTGAGCACCTCCTCCATATTTTTATGCATGGATTACCAGAAAAGGGTGTACAATGTAAACCCTAAAAGCCACGAAAATTTCAAAAAAAATTTGGATAAATTCGGTGCAAAATTGAAAGAGTTTTGGATTTCTAAAACTCTATCTCATAGAATTTGAAATCCAAACTTATTCCTTTTAGATTTGATCCAAATCACCTTCCATGTAAGAAAGAAGAGAGGAGACCTTTTGTGAACGTGGGAGAGATCTGGGAGAGGGCTTTTGTCACACAAAATAAGTGGAGATTGGTGTTGAATAAGAGAGAGGGTGTGGAGAAGGTTTATGTGGCGCAAGGTGGAATCCTAGTCCTACTAGGATTCTGTCTCATAACTTGTTTTAATTTGGTTTCCCAAACCAAATCTAATCAAAATTAGATCAACCCAATTAAAATAGGTCTTAACCTAATTAAGAACCTAATTTAATCAGATTAAATTAGATTTAAATCTGATTTAATTTTCTAATCAAATTAGAAATTAGATTGACCCAAGTCCTAGTTGAACTAGGACTAGTCTTTCCTTGCACTTGGCTTATCCAATAAACCAATTAGACTTGATCCAATCAAGCCTAAACCAAATCTAATTAAATCATATTTAATTAAACTTAATCTCAGCCCATTGGCTTAATCAAATTAAGCCAATTAGCAATCAAATTGCTAATCGATCCTCCTGCAACACTTGCACTGGGTTAAATGTCAATCGTATTGATTATTTAACCCTATAATAATTCTTAATCATTGATCAACCATCCGATCGGATCATGAACTCTAATGTGTGTGACCTCATAGGTCCGAACCTAAACCGGTAGCATAGAAACAAATTCCTATACCAATCGAAGTGACCATCTAGCAATGGTACCCGACGTCCGGATAGGTCGAATGTGTAGAACAACATCCTTAGAACCCATGCGGATATAGTTTTCATATAATTCATCCCCTTGACCAAAATGATCATAGGACACCCCAGAGCTCAACTGTCAACTCTGATCAGGTTGTCCACATTGTATTTCAAAATATCAAATCCATCTGATGGATTATCCTGGCCAAGGTTTTGCTAAATTGAAATACAGCGACTCATTCTTCTCCAACTCTTGGAGTGGTCAATCCCATCTCGATCACACTCTGACTTCGCAAGTACTTGACTGTGCCCAGAAGCCTTCCGTCCCTGAATTAGAAATTCAGTTAGTCCGGTACCAAAGCACAGTGAGTTGCTTGCAAGTCACTGAGGTGATCTCAAGTCTAAGGGACACTTATACCTATATCCCATCAGAGACATTCTCGACAGCAGAATGCTCTGGAGTTGGTCACGTTCAATGACGATGTACCCTTACATCTCACCTGTATGCCATACCAGTGTCTCCACACTCTTTGGTTAAGAGGACAACCAACCCATATGGCCTACAGCGACCTATGCTCGATAGAAGCTGTCGTCCTTATTAACAGCCTATCATTTGGTCGTGAACAGTTTTAAAAACTAATCGATAAATCCTCTCTTTATTGAACTTAAATAGTCCTAAGGACTTCATCATAACAACGGAGTTCATTAGAAGATGAAAGCTTATGATGAAGATGCCAAATATATTTTATTTATTAACAAATCAATTACAATACTTGGTTGCTCAACCGTCAACAGCTTGACGATTGGCTTTTTGGGACACATTTCCCAACAGCACGATAATTATAGAAGTGTAGGAGTCAAAGTGGCATACTGGGATCATTTAAAACATTCGATTTTGAGGATCCCTCGATTATTAGCGCATCATATTTGGAGCCAACTTGTGGTAGAGCACACATTTTTCATAATTGTTACAGATTAATTCATTGGCTAGTGGCTAATATGTGGCAGCATCTTGGATGGGTGTGTTGAACTATTGGACTGATTAGGGCCATTGGCATCATTATAAATGCTGGCTCTTTCCCCTACTTCTCTTTCACCTTCAACTAGTTCTTCACTTGATATTCTACTTTCACCATTGCCCGACGGGTTCTCTATTGTCATTCTTCATTTCTAGAGCTTTCGGTGACCATTCTCTAGGCCACTGTCCAACTTTCCAGTGGGCTTCTCCCTTTTGCTTTTTTCTTTTCTTGCACTCTCCTAACTTTTCCTATAGCTTTTAGGACTTCTTCTTTTGAGCCTTCTACCTAGCTCTTTTACCACTTTCATTCTTATTTTCTCAGTAATTTTTTTTCATTTTTTTATCTTTCTTTGATCTGAATGGTATCTGATGGTAGTGAAACTCAGGGTGAAAGCCATTGGGCCAACCAGGGCTCTTGGTTGGTCCTTCCTCGGGTTGGATTTGGGGTGGAACCCAAATGACTACCACTTCGGATCCTCCAGCTCAATCCAAATCCTCCGACTTGGATGTTCTTGAGCACGGGCTGAGCATTGAGAGCTCCATTTTTACTGAGTCCAACCTGAAAAGGGTCCGAGCTCAGTATCATTTCTCATATGGTTTCGACTAGAGTTGTTTGGTCAGGATGGCCAAGTAACTCATGCTCTTGTAGGAAACCTCATGATCTATGAGAAGTTCCTCCAAGCAAAACTTCAGGTTCCCCTTCATCCCTTTATTGTTAACCTTCTTGATTTTTATTATCTTGTTCCTATTTAGATCAATTCGAATGGCATTCAGATGATCATTGTTTTTTTTCTTATGTGTAACCTCATGGAGACTGAGATGAGGTACTTGCTTTTCTAATCACTTTTCATTTTGAAGAGGCATCCTTGAAGCAAGGACTGGTGGTACTTTACTCCTTATGGAGTCAATCGGTTTGTCAAGGGACTGCTTTCCTCCATTCATGGTTAGAAAAGCTATTTTTTCTTTATTTCTTTCAACATTCTGTGGGGCTTCAGTTGGATCTGCTGACACCTCTAGAGTTCCTAGTATAAGCATACCAAGCTACTCTTCGAGGACAAGAAGCATTTGCACAAGTTGCACTTTGTGGAGATTCCACCACTGAAAGAACTCCTGACCAATCATGCTCTATATGATGCCAGTATCAGCTTGGTTAGTCCTTAAGATATGGTTGATCTCCTTGACTTGAGCTTTTGCTTTGATTTGGCTCTTATATGTGGCAAGATACTGACTTATTGTTGTTAGATGTATGTCCTAGAAGCCAATCTTGACTGATACATTATTATTCTATGACATAAATTTATACTTAAACTATTGATTTAATCAATAAAGGGTAAATTTTTTTTTTCATTCAAGTATTATGTGTCCTTGAATCATCCTTAGAATTGATGTTACGGTACATATTCTCAAATGTACTGTATAGTTCACTAAATTGCTAATATATAGAGGCATATATGATCGATTCCTAAATTGCTCTCGATTATAGGATAGTCATGGGAATGATGATCTATCCAGATAAACCAACATATAGTTCACTTCCTTCAGGATAGATGAGTCTCTAATCTATAATATAGAGACACTGAATGAAAAGTACAGATAGTTGTTAGAGAATAACTAGTACTGAACGTAACCATACGAGAAATCACATGAATTTTTATTCAATTATTAGTGATTATCTCGATGCTGTAGTTGGTCCTTTAACTTATAGTGTCACAGTTACTTATAATAAGACTGCTAAAGTTTGACTACACATAAATATTAACTCAATTATGAGTTTTTATAATGGATGTTGCTTTAGTTGGTTAAGCTGTGCAAGCAACGTGTGCATCTAGATGGGATCTATCGATCCTAACAGAGAAGAGTAGTCCTATGAGATTTAAGAAGCTGAGTCCACAAGTGTATAGCTGTAGCAGTGTAATTAATGAAAAAAAAATTCATTTGAAATCACTATTGGACTTGAGCTAATCACATCTATCATATGACTGATGATGAAGTTTGACGATTTATCTATGATCCACCATCTAATCGAGACTCACGATAGAGGGACTGTATCATACATTAACTATATCTAGAGGTTCTATTTTGATTCTGCTAGATTGTCACTATATATTGCTAGATGTCACTGATGGATTGTGAGAGCTCAATAGGATCATTTTGGATTAATGATCCTTATCGAGTTAAGAGTGAAACTATTTTGACCCACTAAAAAAAATTTTAGTGATACCTATGACAGAGATCATGGTATTTTTCACTACTAGACAGAAATGAACCTATGGGATCACACATAAAGGGAGAAGATCTGAATTGATTATAATTAGGCTTATGAAGTATCAATTTATATGGATTTAGAGAAATTCACTTGGATTCATGTTAACCTTGCTAGCACCTGGGTGAACCCAACTTCTCTTATGGTTGGTTTACTTATATGATGAGTTTTAACCAATTTCTATATTTAATTTGAACCTAATTGAATTTGATTCAATGAGATCTAATTGTTGGATAATTAATTTATAGCTTAGATTTAATCAAGAAAGAGTTTCTTAGTTAAAAACCCTTGAAGAGAATTTATAAAACTATGTGGGCTGATTTGTACATTTAATTAGATCTCATATGATGGGATGCCTAGCATTGGGTATGGTTTTGGGTGAGTAATGGGTGGTGCCCCATTTATTTAGTCCAACTATATTATGGCTAGGAATTCTAATATGATTAGAATAAGGAATTCTAATTTGATTAGGACATCCTTAAGTTGTCTATATAAACGACTCTAGTCTCTTTAGTTGTGTATTAATCTTTCCTCCTACCTTGCTGCCACCTTTCACTATGCCACACCTCCCTCCTCTTTCTCTCTCTAGCCCATGCCTCATCTCTCTCTAGGCATCCTCCCTTGGAGCCATAGAGAGGGTGGACGGCATCCAAGGAAGTGGGTCAATTGTTGGCGCCACTTGTTTGTTTCTTGTTCTTTTTGCTCTCAAATTTGTTAAGAGTTAGTTGCAACTACTTTTTGATTGTTATTTTTCTTGATTAGTTGAAGGATTAAGAAAGGTTCTCGATTTTTTCAAGAATCAAGAAAGAAAGATTAAAAGGATCATCAAAGGAGTTTTATTTCGATCCAAATTTGGTTCAAGCCTATTTAGGTTTTGGTTCAGGCAAGCAGGATCCAACAAAAATAATTAAATTCAGCTCTGTGGATATCCATAGAGGTAGGATGCTTATGCTGCTAATTCAGAACCCATTCAAATCTTGATCTAGGAATTGAATCGGATTCAACCTTAGTTACAGGTTTGAAGTAAAAAAAAATGATTCAAATATGTGAATTGATTTCAGGCTTTTATTTGTTCTTCCTAAAATCAATATATATTAATTTTAGCATATAAACTAGATCCGTAGGTACTTTTATATGATGAATGTATGCTTAGATTAAAAATATTTTAATCTAATTTTTTTACTATATTTTAGATTTAAAAAAAAAATTTAAAATCCACATGCACTAGCATCTATAAAAAATTCAACAGTGGTATCAGAGCCACATATTCATATGTATGAAAGTAATATAAAAATTTTAAAAATTATTTTTAAAAATTTGATTTTAGATTATACATAAGATGTATAAGTTTATGTTCAGATCTGAAAAGTATTTTACATCTAATTTTTATTCATATATGCGATATATGAAAGTATACATAGGCTAGAAATTATATTTTTATGATCTGAATTTTTTGTATATGTGATATATGATGGTATGTTTAGATTTGAAATTGATTTCTAAAAATTTTAAAATTTTTTATGTATATGATATATGATTGCATGCATATTCTGAAAGTATTTCAAGAATCAAAAATTTATTTTTTATGTAATTAATTTAAATATAAAATCTATTTCAATGATCTGAAATTAATGTGTGCATGAATCGTTGGGCATGGTTAGTTTGGTATTAGGTCAATGAATTGCATCTTAGGTTATAATTAGGTCATATTGGGTTGAAATTGATATAGCTATTGATCAAATTGAGTCAAGTGTTGGTTTGGATAAAATCAATTGAGCTTATGATTCTACAAGTGTTGTAGATTGAGTTGATTAAATCCCATATGAAGAATCGAGTCAATCTAAGGACCTAATATGACTTTATGGCTTGAATCTAATTCATCTAAGCTGATTAATTGAAATCAATAAGCCATTTGGTGTCTAAGATAAGTCTCGATCGATGGTTTTTAATTGGAAGGCTACTCACCTAGATAATTTTACCTACATCGAGTTAATGGCATACCCTCCTACCGATCTTACTTATCTAGCCAATTGAATGATTGGGTTCATTAATAGCTAAGGAGTTTTGGTTTAACCCATGCCAATTAGATCGATCATGTGATGATTGATTAGATGAGACCTAATCTAAACCTCTCTAATTAATATTAAGCCTTATGGTCTTCCATCATTGTAGAAGTACGGGCGTGCTACTGACGTTGATTGTTCTCGGCTAATTACAGTGGTTCAGTTGCATCAGAAATACATAACCACTCTATTAGCAAAGAGTTGCTCCAGAGTGAAGATGGGGTTGGGCCCAATATGTGTTATCTGAGGAACTCAATGATGGCTTCACACCTACTTGTGAACAGTGGGTCAGACTTAACTAAGAGTAGAACAATATGTATTATCTGAGCTCTCACGACTTAGAGATCAAGTCACTGTAATATGCTTAAAGAAGCATCTGGGCAAAGAATTGCCTATGCATCAATGTACATGTCATCAATAACTGTTAGATGAGGTGCACGACATCGGTGGGACTGTAGCATCCACTAGAAACTTTACATTGGTCGTGTCAGATTTTTATTTTTCATTCGAAGAGTATCAAAATTTTAAAAAATAGTAGGAGTCTATTTGCATCTAAAAATTTCTAGAGCAAATATAATTTTAAGTATAAATATCTAACTAAAATCTCTACTCTCACAGATAAATAATGTCAGCCTCTAACCCACTAGTCTGCATCTTTGAAACCAACTAACTGATCGGTTCAAATTATAAGGACTGACTCAGAAACTTTAGAATAGTCCTAACATTCAAAAAGATTGGATATGTACTTGATCAGAACACTTTAGCCTTACCAGCCCATCCTATGGCAGAGTAAAGAGCTACTCTGGATAAATGGACGGATGATGATCTTAAGGTGAAGTGCTTGTTAGATGTATGTCCTAGAAGCTAATATGGCTAACACATTATAATAATTTTCGAACATAATTTTATACTTAATATATTGATATGATCAATAAAAGAATATTTTTTTTTTATTCAAGTGTGATATGTCCTTGAATCATCCATAGAATTAGAGACATGTATTTAATTCCTAAATACTTTCGATCATAGAATCATCATGAAGACGGTGGTAGATCTGGATAGACTGATATACAAATTACTTTTTTTAGGATAGATGAGTCTCTGATCTACTGTGTAGAGACACAGGACGACGAGTGTAGATGGTTGTTAGAGAATAATTAGTACTGAACGTGACCATACGAGAGATCACTTAGATTTCTATTCAATCATCAGTGATTGTCTTGATGCTATAGTTGTATGACTGATCTTTTGACTTGAAATAGTACTACTACTTGCAGTGAAGCTACTGAAGTTTGACTGACACATAAACATGGGTCTCAATGAGCCCTTGTAGTGGGTGTTGGCGATAGTTGGTCCACTATAGAAGTGGGGTGCGCATCAAGACAAGATCTATCATTCTAGATCGACAATCCTTGTTGAGTTAGAAGTAGAATTGTTCTGACCCATTGAAAAGAGTTTCAATGATGCAATGATAGAGATCATTGTATATCTCACTATCAGATAGAATATAATCTATTGGATCATATAACAGAGGGATTAGATCTGAAATAAGTAATTGAGCTTATGAAGTATCAATTAGGTTTAGAAAAATCTATTAGATTCATGATAACCTTGCTAGCACATGGTTGGATCCAATTCCTCTTTCCGTTGGGACTATTTATTTGATAAGATAATTTTAACTTAATTACCTGCTAATAACCTACATGAATTAGATTCATGAGACTCTAATTGTTGGATGTTTAAGGTTATGGATCATATTAATTAAGGATGCAAGTCCCTAATTAATTTTCTTGATAGTCATTTTTGAGTGCCATCTTGATTTGATCAAGTTAGGCGGGTCCATTGATTAGAGGACTTTTAGTTCTCTTATGAGATATTTCTTTGGTGTATTTTGGGGTGTCTAATTATAGGTGCAAGGGCTCCAATTGTTGGTACCTAATGGGCTTCCTAATGTAAGTTGGATAACTTAAGTTAATAGAAATCCTAATACAAGTAAGATTTATATTATGAGATTGAATAGGATTCAATCCTCATGCCTATTTAAAGGGACCTCCCCTAAGATCCCTAGAGCATCCAAACCAGCAACTCCTCATGCCCAAAGCTCTATCCATGCCCTCTATTCCTTTCCCTTTCTCTTCTCTTGGGCATTCTACACGCCCATCCCTTGGGACGCAAGTCCCAAGGAGTTCCATGCCCAAGGTGTTGGGCATCCCATAATTTGCTGGTTGCTGGTTTTTCATAGCAACACAAAATAAGGAGAAACTCTAGAGAAGAGGAGAAGAAGAAGATCAAAGAGAAAGATCAAGCATTGATCACGATCCAGGCTTCGTTCAGATTTAGCAGGCTGAATTTTGGAGAATTAAAATTTAGATTAAAGATGATTGTTCCAGATTGATCTCGAGTGGATACTCATAGAGGTCGGATACTTGCATAGCTAAGAGAAAATCTCTTTTCTTTCAGATCCAGATTCAGAGAAAAAGATTGTAAAATAGATATGTGATTTGATCACAATCTGAATTCAGCATATATCAATTTCAGCATATGGATAGATTCATGTGATTTTATATTTTATGTATGCATAATTTAGATTAAAAGTATTTTAATCTAATTCTCTACTACAGTATTTAAAAAATAAAGTTTTTGAAATACATATGCATGCACCAAACCTCAAATTTCAATAGTGGTATCAGAGCCACGAATTTTTATATGCTGAATTTTGACATACATATTTTTGAAAAGATTTTAAAATCAAAATTTTTCTTAATATATGAGATGTATAGATGGATATTCTAATCTAAAATTTAATTTTATATTTAATTTTAGAATATATAGTTGATATGTAATTGCATGTATAAATCTGAATTTTGATCTAGAAAGAGTTCTAGTTTATATTCATGTGATACATAGATGTGTGCATAAAATCTAAAATTTTTATATGATCTGAATTTTGATTCATATATATGATATATGATTGTATATTTAGATTATAAATTTACTTTTAGTCTGATCCATGAATAGTATATGAGATATATGATATCATACTTAGATCTGAAATTTGGTTTAGATCTGATTTTACATGCATATATGTGATATATGTTTGTATGACAAAATTTAAAATTTATTTTAGTATTTTAAAACTTACTTTTATGCAATAAATTTATATCTTAAATATAATTTTAAAATCTAAAATTTATGTTTGTGTATGAGGATTTTGGTCATAAAAAAATCATATAGATTTTTGATTATATTTAGGTCATGTAATAGGATTGCATTTAAAATTTTTGATTTGAGTCATATGGGTCTAACTCGATTAAATAATTGATCAAACTAAATTAAGTATTGATAAGGGTTAGATCAATTAAGCTAATGATCATATAATTATTGTTGATCAAATCGATTGAATCTCATATGTAGAATCGATTAACCTAAGGATCTAATTTGGCTCATTGGTTTAAGCCTGATTCACTTGAGCTAATCAATTCTGATCAATCGATCTATTAGTGTCTAAGACAAGTTAATGAGACATAGTTATTTAATTGATTTCATGAGCCAATCTAGTCAATTTATTGGTGTCTTAGGAAGGCAACGGGGGGACCCCACCGATCTCCATTTACCTAACCAATTTGAAAGATTGGGTCTTAAAATAGGTTACTTAGCAATTTGATTTAGCCCATGCTAGTTAGATCGATCATATGATGACTGATTAGATGAGATCTAAACCTAATCTCTCCATAAATATTAAGTCCATAGGTCTTCCACCGTTGTAGATGTGCGGGCATGCTACCGGCATTGATTGTTATCGACTGGTTACAGTGGTTCAGTTGCATTGAAAATATGCAACCACTCCATTAGCAAAGAATTACTTCAGGATAAGGATGGGGTTGGGTCCAATAACTGTTAGGTGAGGGACTCAATGACGGCCTTGCACCTGCTTGTAAACGGTGGGTCAGACTTAACTAAGAAGTGTGGGCAATAACTATTAGATGAGCCCACATGACTTAGAGACCAAGTCACTGTAATATGCTTAGTGAAGCATTTAGACAAAGAGTTGCCTACGCATCAGTGTGCATGTTACAAATAACTGTTAGGTGAGGTGCATGTCATCAGTGGAACCGCAGCACCCACTAGGAATCCTTTATCGCATTAGGGTTTTCATTTTCTTCTCGAGGAGTGGAGGAATCTGATAAATTAGTGGGAGTCATTATTTGCATCTTAAAATCTCTAGAAGTAAATATAAATATTAAGTACAAAAATCTAACTTGAATCTCTACTCTCGCAGTTTAACCACTATGTCAGCCTCAAACCCTTTAGTCTGCATCTTTGAAACCAATCGTTTAATTGGTATCAATAACAAAGACTGGCTTAGAAACCTCAGGATTGTCCTGACCTCAAAAAATTTAAGCCATGTTCTCGATCAGGATCCTGTAGTGCTATCAAACCATCCTACTGTTGAGTAAAGAGCTGCTTTTGAGAAGTGGACAGATGAAGACAGTCGAGTCAAGTGTTATGTACTGGCATCTATGTCAAATGAGTTGTAAAGCCAGCACGAGCATATGCCCACTGCCTGGACCATGATCACTCACCTACAAGAGTTGTGTGGTGAGCAGAGCCATACTGCGTATTTCGAAGTGTCCAAATGACTCTTTAATCTGAAGATGCATGAAAGGTAGTCTGTCCATAAGCACTGTATGATAGTAATCAAGGATATTAAGGAGCTTGAAAAGCTCAGACTAGAAATGCAAAAGAAATTACAGATGGATCTGATCCTTCAATCCCTTACCAGTTCATATAGTCAATTCATTATGAATTTTCATATGAATAAATTTGACTATACTATTCTCGAACTCATCAATATGTTGATCACTACAGAAGGTACCTTGAAGAGTTTAAGGGGCACTATTCTCGCTGTGGAGCGGATCTCTTCCTCCAAAAGAAAGTTTACTGGAAGGAAGAAGGTTAAATTTGTGAAGAAGCAAAAGAAAGAGAGCAAGCGAAAGAAAGATGGTCCAAAGGCGACTGAGGTAAAGAGAAAGTATTTTCACTATCATACTGAAGGCCACTGGAGGAAGAACTGTCCTAAATACCTGGAGAGCCTAAAGACCAAAAAGGGTGATAAGCCTTCTGAAGGTATGCTCGTAATTGAATCTAATCTTATAATTTCTTCTACTTTTAGTTGGATATTGGACTCTGACTCGAGTGCTCATATTTGTATCTTAATGCAGGGTCTGATAGAAAGTACGAGGTTGAGGGAAGGTGACAAGATCCTTCGGATCAGTAATTGAGCAAAGATTGCTGCATAGGCCATTGGTATTTACCTTCTCGATTACCGTCTGGTGTTAGATTAGATTTAAAAGACTATTATTATGTTTCTGTAGCTAGTCAAAATTTAATTTCCGTGTCTGTGCTAACACAGGAGGGTTTTAAAATTTATTTCAATAAATATTTTTATTTTATTTTTTATAAAATAAATTGGTTGCACGAGATCTTTTAATTGACAGTCTTTATCACTTGCATGTTGATACGAATGTGAACCTAAATGAGCAAATAGTGAGTGCTGTAGGTCAAAAGAGATCCAGAGATGGAATAAATCAGAAGTACTTGTGGCACCATAAACTAGGCTATATTGGAGAGGACAGGATAAATAGACTGAAGAAGGATGGCATCCTTGGCTCTCTTAACGCAAAGCCGTATCTAGCTTGCGAATTCTATCTTTGAGGAAAGATGGCCAAGTTGTCCTTTGTAGGACATGGAGAAAGGGCCACAGAGCTACTGGCCCTGATACACACTGATGTGTGTGGGCTATTGATGTGCAGGCCAAGGATGGTTATACCTACTTTATTATCTTTATCGATGATCTGTCTAGGTACGGATATATGTATCTCATGAAACATAAGTCTGAGGCTTTTAAAAAGTTCAAAGAATTCAGGCATAAAGTAAAAAAGCAGACAGACAAATCCGTTAAGGTTCTTTGATCTGATCGAGGAGGTGAATATCTTAGTAAAAAATTTTTGAGATATCTTAAGGATAATAGTATAGTCTCTCAATGGATCCCTCCTAGAATGCCTCAGTTCAATGGGACATCTGAAAGGAGGAACAAGATCCTATTGAATATGGTCTGATCCATGATGAGCTTTATTGATCTAGCCATATTTCTTTGGGGACATGCTTTGTTAACTGCCATTCACTTATTGAATAGAGTTTCATCAAAGTTCGTTCCTATCATATCGTATGAGATATGGTTTGGTAAGAAGCTGAGTCTGAGTTATCTCAAGACTTGAGGATGTCCGGCCTATGTCAACAGACAAATGGTAGATAAGCTAGAGGATAGATCTATTATAGCTCACTTTATAGGGTATCCAAAAGAATCCATGGGATACTACTATTTTCCATAAGATCACAATGTGATTGTGAGTCAAAACGTTGTATTCCTAGAAAAAATAGTTTATCCAGGAAGATGGCAGTGGGAGGTTAGTGGAGCTCGAAGAGAAAGTCTCTGAAGAGCCCAGAGCTATAGATCCTCAGAAATCCATAGTCCATAAGCCAGTAGTTGATATTCCTCTACCACCTCGTAGTTCTAGAAGGATCTTTTGACCTCCAGAAAGGTACATGGGTATGCTTACGGAGGAAGTAAAAGAAATATTTCTTATAGGAGATAGGGGTCTTAGTGATGACCTTAATACCTTTGACGAGGTGATGTCTGACATCGATTTTGAGAAATGGTTAGATGCTATGAAGTCAGAAATTGACTTGATGCACTCGAACTAAGTTTGGACTTTAGTAGATCCACCTGAGGGTATCATATCTATTAGGTATAAATGGATCTACAAAAGAAAGATAGGTACCGATGATAAGGTAGAGACCTATAAAGCTAGGCATGTGGCAAAAGGTTACAGTCAGCGTAAGGGTATTGACTATCAAAAAATTTTTTCATCCGTAGCTATGTTGAAATTCATCCACACTTTACTTGCTGTTACAGCTTACTATGATTATGAAATCTGACAGATGGATGTGAAAACTACTTTTTTGAATGGATATGTTGAGGAAGATATCTATATGGAGCAGTTTATGGGTTTCACATCCGATGATGGTGATCACAGAGTCTGCAAGTTGCAAAGGTCCATTTATGGATTAAAGTAGGTTTCTCAAAGTTAGAACCATCATTTTGATGAGACAATCAAATCATTTGATTTTATCAAAAATGAAGAGAAATCTTGTGTATATAAGAGGATCAGTGGGAGTGCGATCACCTTCTTCGTATTATACGTAGAAGATATTCTCCTTATTGAGAATGATATTTCCATGTTGACCATGGTCAAAGGATGGTTGTCCAAAAAATTCTCCATAAAAGATCTAGAAAAAATATCTTATATTCTCAGAATAAAGGTCTATAGAGATAGACCTAAACGGATGCTTGGCCTGTCACAAAAGCTATACATAGAGAAGGTGTTGAAGAGGTTCAGCATGAAAAACTCCAAGAGAGGTCTCTTACCTCTTAGGCATGGTATTAGTCTCTCCAAGATGATGTGTCTGACCACATCTGAGGAGGTCCAATGCATGAGTAGGATTTCTTATGCTTTGGCGATAGGAAGCCTCATGTACGCCATGCTATATACTTGATCTAATATTGTCCTTATCGTGAGTGTCATGAGCAGGTATCAGTCAAATCCAGATGAGGAGCACTGGATAGCTGTGAAGAATATCTTTAAGTACTTAAGAAAGACTAAGAATCTATTTTTAGTCTTTGGAGGTGATTTTGAGTTACGAGTCGAGGGCTATACTGACTCAGACTTCATGTCTAATCCTGATGATAGAAAGTCTATGTCAGGGTACGTATTCATTTACAATGGTGGCATAATTAGCTGGAAGAGTTTCAAGCAATCCATCATAGCGGATTTGACCACGGAGACTGAGTATGTCGTTGCTTCGAATGCTGTAAAGGAAGGTTTCTGGTTCAAAAAATTTATTATGAAACTTAAGGTTATGACATCGGATGCCATACCATTATACTGCGACAACAATGGAAACATAGCACTTGCTAAGCAGTCGAGGTCTCATAAAAAATCTAAGCACATCGAGCGACGTTTTCATATCATACATGACTACCTCAAAAAGAAACATATCGATGTGCGAAGAGTAGACTCCATGGATAATATGGCAGACCCACTGACTAAGCAGTTGAGCCAACCGAAAATAGAAGTCCACTTTGAGAAGATGGGACTTAGATTTGTGGCCAATTGGCTTTAGTCCAAGTGGGAGATTGTTAGATTTATGTCCTAGAAGCTAATATGGCTGACACATTGTAATAATTTTAGGGTATAATTTTATACTTAATATATTGATATGATCAATAAAAGGATAATTTTTTTTTTCATTCAAGTATGATGTGTCCTTAGATCATCCATAAAATTAGTTTCGATACATATTATCAAAGTGTTGAGAATTAGAAACATATATTTAATTCCTAAATGCTCTCGATCATAGGATCGTCATGAGGATGGTGATAGATCCAGATAGACTAGCGCACAAATTATTTTCTTCAGGATAGATGAGTCTCTGATCTACTATGTAGAAATACAGGATGATGAGTGCGGATGGTTATTAGAGAACAATTAGTACTGAGCATGACCATATAAGAGATCACTTGGATTTCTATTCAATCATCAGTAATTATCTCGATGCTGTAGTTGTATGACTGATCTTTTGATTTGAGATGGTACTGCTACTCGCAGTGAGACTGCTGAAGTTTGACTGACACATAAACATAGATCTCAATGAGCCCTTGTAGTGGATGTTGGTGACAGTTGGTCCACTATAGAAGTAGGATGCGTATCAAGATAAGATCTATCGACCTTGATAGAGAGGAGTAGTCCTATGGAATTTGAAAGGCTAAGTCCAAGAATCTATGGTCATAGTAGTGTGATTGATGGAAAGAAGTTTTCATAGAAGTCATAACTGGACTTGAGCTAATCGAATCTATCATATGACTGATGTTGAGGTTTGATGATTTATCCATAACCTGCCATCTAGTCGGGACTCACGATAGAGGGACTGAATCACATGTTAACTATACCTAGAGGTTCATTTCAGTTCTACTGGATTGTCACTACATATTATTAGGTGTCACTGATAGATTGTGAGAACTCACTAGGATCATTCTGAATCGACAATCCTTACTGAGTTAGAAGTGAAATTGTTCTGATCCATTGAAAAGAATTTTAATGATACAATGATAAAGATCATTGTATATCTCATGATCAGATAGAATTAAATCTATGGAGTCACATAACAAAGAGATTAGGCCTAGAATATGTAATTGAGCTTATGAAGTGTTAAGTGGATTTAGAGAAACCCATTAGGTTCATGATAACCTTGCTAGCATATGGTTGGATCCAATTTCTCTTTCCGTTGGGATTACTTATTTGATAAGATAATTCTAACTTAATTACCTACTAATAACCTATATGAATTAGAGTCATGAGACTCCAATTATTGGGTGTCTAAGATTATGGATCATATTAATTAAGGGTACAAGTCTCTAATTAATTTTTTTGATTGTTATTTTTGGGTGCTACCTTGATTTGATCAAGTTGGGCTTGTCCATTGATTAGAGGACTTTTAGTTTTCTTATGGGGCATCCCTTGGGTGTATTTTGGGATGTCTAATTATGGGTGCAAGGGCTCCAATTGTTGGCATCTAATGGGCTTTCTAATGTAAATTGGATAACTTAAGTTAATAGAAATTCTAATGCAAGTAGGACTTATTGAAGGAAAAACTGTCTTTTTTCTATGTAGGATCTTCCGGATTTCATCAAATCTGGGGTGGAATAAATTTTATTTTTTATCCTACATTATTTTAGATCTAATATCCATTAGATCTAATTTTATTATCTGATATTTTAATTTCAAAATTAAATCTAAAAGTATGAGAAACATAGACATACCTCAAGGGTAATCAAATTACCCTGTAGATGATCACAGAACTGCCTGAGGTTTTGATGTAGCCACGCAAGTGCTTGGCCTCTACTAGTATCCACTTAGGCAGGATCTAGAACATCTTCTCCTCATGATTCTATGCTCCAAAAATCAGATCTAAATCTGATTAGGAAGATCTTCAAAAGTCTTCCTGAAGTTGGAGCAGCAGCCTATCAAAGAAGTCCTGCAGCCTTCTGTTCCAGGCATCACCACGCCTTGCACCTATGCCAGATGAATGTCCAACTTCTTGGACATGAAGAGGGGAGAAAAGAGAGCAGGGAGGATGTAGAGAAGAGGGGAGGGGGCAGCAGTCAATGGGTTTTTTTGCACAAAACAAGTTCTGCCCCAAAACCCTAGGTGCAGCAGGGTTTATATAGACCCTGTATGCTGCGCAGTGCCACATCATTCGACCAATCAAAAAATTTCAATAAATTCTAAAAAAAATTTAATTAGTGGAGTGATGTCATCTGATCACATCAGATAAGAATCCCCATACTCTCTCCTATATTGGCACCAACAATGGATAGGCTCAAATAAGGTGGCGCCAAAGAGTCCAAGTTTATCAGGACTCTTTGGTTCTTATCCATTTGGGGCGCCCGCTTAAATCCAATTGGACTCATGCCATAATCTGATTATGGCACCTAATTTAATTAGGTTTAGGCATGTGGATACTCCACAAAAATCCTCCAATAAGTCCTCTTCAGTTTAAGACCCATATGTCAACTTTTGACAGATGTCCTAAAATGAAATTAGGAGGTGCTAGAAATTCGCAGGTGTTGTCTTAAATTCATCTCATGAATTAAGACAAGCCTTTTCTGAGCTGGACAAGCTTTATTTAAACTAAGAAAAATCTTTTCAAGGTTCTCTGGATGAGTCAGATCACATTTGACTCAGTAGAGACAAAAAAGATTACACGAGGAGAAAGTAAGGCTCAATCGAGTGCTAGCATGATTTTCTTGAACCTAATTGGATCTTATCCAAATCAATTGGGCTAGCCTAATTGATGACATTCAGACCCTAACCCTTATTTGTGTGACCCAGTTAGGTTCAATTTTGTATGGTAATGAGATATGTCGTGATCTCATCATCGACATCATTGAAACTCCTTTCGATGGATCAGAACTCTTCTGATTCAGACAATTAGAATGATCGATCATCAAAATCATTCTAATTACTCCCAAAATCCACCAGTGACACCTAGCAGTATATGGTGGCAATCCATCAGAACTGAAGATGAACCTCTCGGTGTAGCTACCTGTGTGATTGAGTTCCTCTATCATGAGTCCCGACTGAATTAGAGTTAAGGTGAACTCGTTAAACCCAACATCAGTCATATGAATCAATCGATTGATTCGAGTCCGATGTGAAATCCCAATGGAAAATTCTTTTCCATTAATTCACTCTGCCATGGCCATGAGCTTAAGGACTCAATCTTTCGATCACCATAGGACTACTCCTCTCATCTACCGAGGTTGATAGATCCCATCTTGATGCGATCTGGTTCCTACAATGAATATGCTACAGCCAACATACACCTCAGGATTTCGGATGGCTAGGAGATCGAGTTATGGTGTAGTCAAACTATAACACACTCAAGGTGAACCGATGATGCACCTCAGGTCAAAGAACTAGACACACAACTGCAGCATCGAGCTAGTCATCGACGAGAAGGTAGATTTCCTTATGACTGCTCGAGGTGGTCACGCTCAGTACTCTCATTCTCAGTGAATACCTGTACTCTCACTCCGGTGTCTCCACACCGTAGACTCAAGACTCATCTACCTTAAGAAAGCGATCGTACACCAACCTTTCGGATCGATCACCATCCTCATGATGATCCTATGGTTAGGAGCAGTTTATGAGTTAGTTATGTAAATTCATGCCTTAAATTTTCAACTCTTGAAAATATGAATTAACATTCCCACTAACTCAAAGGATGTATCACAGACACAATGTACACAATGTGATAGAAGAATAACCCTTTTATTCATTTATAGTCAAAATTATAATTTTGCCCTTAGATTTGTACAGAAATGTGTCAGCCGATCTGGCATCTAGGGCACACATCTAACAAACTCCCACTTGACCTAATGCCAATTGGCTACATATCTAAGTCCCATCTTCTCAAGGTGGGCTTCGATCTTCTGTTGGCCCAATGGCTTAGTCAGCGGGTCTGCCACATTGTCTGTGGAGTCGACTCTCTTGACCTCGACATAACCCTTTTCGAGGTAATCACGGATCAGATGGAATCGCCGCTCGATGTGCTTGAACTTCTGGTGAGATCTTAGCTCCTTAGCTAGGGCTATGGCACCATTATTGTTACAGTAAAGAGGGATGGCATCCGATGACATCACTCCAAGCTCTGCGATAAACTTCTTATATCAGAATACCTCCTTCGCAGCTTCCGATGCAGCAATGTACTCTGCCTCCATGGTGGAATCTGCAATCACCGTTTGCTTGGAACTCTTCCAGCTAACTGCACCACCATTTCAAATGAACAGACTCCCAGATGTCGACTTTCGATCATCTATATCAGACATAAAGTCTGAGTCTGTATATCCCTGAATCTGGAGTTCTCCATTCTCAAAGACTAGAAATATATCCTTAGTCCTTCTTAAGTACTTAAGGATACATTTCACAGAAGTCTAGTGCTCTTCTCCTGGATTCGACTGATATCTGCTTGTGACACTCACAGCATGGGCTATATCAGGTCATGTACATAGCATGGCATACATGAGGCTCCCTATTGCCGAAGCATAAGGGATCTTGCTCATGCGTTCAATCTCCTCAGGTGTGCTAGGGCACATCTTCTTAGAGAGATGAATGCCATGTCTAAAAGGCAATAAACCTCTTTTGAAGTTTTCCATGCTAAACTTCTTTAACACCTCCTCTATGTACATCTTCTGTGAAAGTCCCAGCATCCTATTTGGTCTATTTCTATAGACCTTAATACCCAGTATAAAGGATGCCTCTCCTAGATCTTTCATAGAGAACTCCTTAGACAACCATATTTTGACTGAGGTCAACATGGGAATGTCATTCCCAATTAGGAGGATGTCATCCACGTACAATACGAGGAAGACAACTACGCTCCCACTGACCTTTTTGAACACACATGGTTCCTCCTCGTTCTTGATGAAACCAAACATTTTGATCACATCATTGAAATGAGTATTTCAACTCTGAGATGCTTGCTTAAGTCCATAAATGGACCTTTGCAGCTTGCAGACCTTGTGATCATCATCACTGGATGTGAATCCAAGCGGCTGTTCCATATAGATATCTTCCTCAAGATGTCCATTTAAGAACGTCGTTTTCACGTCCATCTGCCATATTTCATAATCGAAATAGGCTGCAACAGTAAGCAATGTGCGGATGGATTTTAGCATGGCTACGGGCGAGAAGGTATCCTGATAGTCAATGCCTTCACGCTGACTATAACCTTTCACGACGAGCCTAGCCTTGAATGTCTCCACATTCCCATCTACACCTATCTTTCTCTTGAAGATCCATTTACACCCAATAGGTACAATACCTTTAGGTGGATCTACCAAGGTCTAGACTTCATTTGAGTGCATCGAGTCAATTTCTGATCTCATTGCCTCTAACCATTTCTCAGAATCGATATCTGATATCGCCTCGTCATAGGTCTTGGGATCATCACCATGAACCCCATTTCCCATGAGGAATATTTCCTCTACATCCTCTTATATGGTACCTAGGTACTTTTCAGGAGGATGGAAAACCTTAGTCGATCTACGAGGTGGAAGAGGTTGTGTTAGGACTGGTTCTAATTGATTGGGTTCCTCAGATTCTTTAGCTCGTTGCTCTTGGGAGACATTCTCCTTGAGCTTAATTATTCTTCCGATGCCACCATCTTGAATAAACTATTTTTTAAGAAAAATAACATTTTGACTCACAATTACATTGTGGTCTTTCAGAATATAAAAATAGTATCCTAATGACTCTTTAGGATATCCTATGAATCGAGCTCTAAAAGACCTGAACTCTAACTTGTCCGTCTGCTGTCTCTTGACATGAGCTGGACAACCTCAAATTCTGAGATGATTCAGACTTGGCTTCTTACCATGCCATATCTCATACGGTGTAGTAGGAACGATTTTAGAGGGAACCCTATTCAATACATAAATTACTGTCATGAGACAATATCCCCAAAGAAAATCAGGGAGGTTCGTGAAGCTCATCATGGAGCAGACCATATCTAATAGGGTCCGATTTCTCCGTTCTGAAACTCCGTTGAGTTGAGACGTTCCAGGTGGAGTCTATTGTGAGACTATGCCATTGTCCTTAAGATAGTCTAGAAATTTCTGACTAAGGTATTCACCTCCTCGATCTGATCGAAGAACCTTAATGGGCTTTCCTGTTTGTTTTTCTAGCTCATGTCTGAATTCTTTGAACTTTTCAAAGGCTTCAGACTTGTGTTTCATTAGAAACACATATCCGTACCTAGACATATCATCGGTAAAGGTAATGAAGTAGACAAAATTGTCTCTAGCCGGCACATCAAATGGACCGCACACATCCGTATGTACTAGGGCAAGTAGGTTTGTGGCCCTTTCCCCATGTCCCATAAAAGGGAGCTTGATCATTTTACCTTGAAGGCATGATTCACAAACTGGATATGACTCGAAAGTCAACAGACTCAGTAGCCCAGATTTCTCCAATTTGTTAATCCTGTCTTCCGCTATATGACCTAGCCTTAGGTGCCACAGATACTTATCATTTAGACTATCTTTAGGCCTTTTAATTCCTATGGCATTCACATTTTGCTCAATATTAAAAATAGATACATCAACATGTAACTGATAGAGACCATTAATAACAAAACCATTTGCAACTTTATTATTTTCATAAAAAATGTTACAATGGTCCTTATGAAAGCTAATCACATAGCCTTCTTGTGCTAAACATGAAACAGAAATCAAAATTTTGCTTGCTACAGGCACATAATAATAGTCTCTTAAAACTAAATCTAATCCTAACGGTAATCGCAGAGGGTAGGTTCTTATGGCCACAGCAGCAACTCTTGCTCCATTCTCGATGCGTAGGATCATCTCCCCATCCCTCAGCCTCCTGCTCTCCTTAAGATCCTGCATAGAAGTGCACAAATGAGCACTAGAACCAGAGTCAAGCACCCAACTGGATGCAGAAGAAATCGTAAGATTAGATTCGATAATAAGCATACCTCCAGAAGGATCATCCTTCTTGTTCTTCAGGGTGGCCAGGTACTGAGGGCAGTTTCGCTTCCAATGGCCTTCTGACTGACAGTGGAAACACTTTCCCTTTTCAGAAGCCTTCTTCTTCGATTCTGTCTTCTTGTTCTTGCCATCCACCTTCTGCTTCTTCATAGACTTTTTTTTCTTTCCAAAAGATTTTCTCTTGAAAGAAGTCCACTCCACAGTAAGAACTGAGCCTTTTGAACCTTTCATTGAAAGCTCAGCCGTAACCAGCATATTCATTAACTCGGCCAAGGTACATTGCATCTTATGCATATGAAAGTTCATGATGAACTGACCATATGCATCAGACAAAGACTGAAGGATCACATTAATCTAAAAATCTTTGTCTAAGATGATATCGAGCTTCTCAAGCTCCTCAAGATCCTTGATCATTGTCAAATAATGATCTTGGACTGACTGCCCATCACGCATCTTGGCCTTAAAAAGTCTTTGACAGACTTGATACTTGGCTGCACGACTCTGTTCACCAAACAACTCTTGTAGGTGAGCCAACATTTGGCGGGTAGTCAAAATATTTTCATGTTGGCACTGCAAGTCATCAGACATTGCACCCAACATATAGTACCTAGCTTTGTTATCATCGTCCGTCCACTTTTCCAGAGATGCTCTTTGTTCAGCAGTCGGACGTGCTGGCATGGTAGGTGGGTCCTGGTCCAAGACATGAGTCAATTTTTTAGAACCCAGAATAATTCTGTAGTTTCTCAACCAGTCCTTAAAATTTGGTCCAGTCGGTCTATGAGTGTCTAAAATTTTGGTCAGAGAGTTTGAGACAGACATATTTCCTGTAGAGAGTCAAAAGTTTCTAGTTAGATTTTATAATCAGACTCAACCAATTTGTTTAGAGTTTTTATTTTTAAACAAATTAGGCTCCCACTATTTTCTCAGATCCCTACACTCCCTTGGTAGAGATGTAAAAATCTTCGTAATTAGTAATTTCTAGTGGGTGGTGCGGTCTTACCGACTGGCTCATCACCTCATCTAACAGTTATTGGTGATGGATCAACCGATGAGTGGACAACTCTTGTCCAATGATTCTCTAATCATGGTGCACCCAAAACTTGGTCTCTAATTCATGAAGCTCACCATATCCGGGATATTGCTCCAATCCTTAGTTAAGCCAAATCCACCATTTGCATGAACTAGATTCCTGATTGGGTCCCTCACCGTATCTGAAATATTGAGCCCAACCCATCCTCTAATCCGTAGCATCCAATGCTTAATGGACATGGTTGCGTCTTCCTGGTGCAACTGAGCCACTGTAACCAGTCGAGAATAATCAACCCCGGGAAGGGCCCGCACATCCACAATGGTGGAAGACCTAGACTTAATATTTTTTTAGGGAGATTTGATTTAGGTCTCTTTAAACTTGACTTGATATAGTCATAACAATTATGACTAACCTAGTGGCATGGGTTAGCTCGAATTGTTAGCCACCTCAAATCAGAACTGAGTCGACATATATGGCCAGATAAGTGAGACCGATGGAAGGGATATGCCATTAACTTGACAAGAACGCATTCGAGTCGAGTAGCTCCCAATTAAAAATCAATCAGTCATATCTGCCGAACTTACCCTACACACCAAATTGTCGAACCAGAACTAATTAGGTTAGCCTACAATCCAGACTCTAAC
Organism: Elaeis guineensis; assembly: GCF_000442705.2. Classification (NCBI taxonomy): domain Eukaryota; kingdom Viridiplantae; phylum Streptophyta; class Magnoliopsida; order Arecales; family Arecaceae; genus Elaeis; species Elaeis guineensis. The sequence continues at coordinate 41,570,397 of NC_026007.2, read as the reverse complement.
CTCTGAGCCAACTTAGGTCTTAACATGATCGAGTCACATCTAAATGTGATTCGACCTTGACCTAGACTTAATCTTATTAGGCTGGTCAATTATTAGCTTTCATGATCCCACCTAACTAACTCTTGATTCGGTTTGTCAACCGCTAGACCTAATTGAGCTACCCAAGCCCGAACCCAATTTTATGAAAATATCTTAGATCTAAAATTCTCAATTTTAGATATAATTTAATTTCATAAACTTAATACATTAATTAAGTTTGGGTTCATAAACAAAGCATGTATAATAAATTCTAGGATTTTAGGATCTAGGATTTTGCAGAAAAGTAAGTTTTGATTTCTAATTAAGGATGAACGCGTGGCACCCCTACACGTCATATGAACGTCCCATTGAATGGGAGGAGAGGGCCTTTAAACCCTACTTCATTCTTATGACCGGACGGCCATGAGGAACACCTTAACCAGAAATATAAATTTAACTACAAAACTAGTTAGATCTAAATTAACATATCACATATACAATTTAAGATCTAACTAATACATGCTTTGTATACATCTCATGTATCAAAAATCAATCTAATTAATATGCTTTCAATTCTGATACATCACATATAATATCCAAAAAATAAGATTTAAATTAAACTATTCAAAATTAAATCTATTCTAGACAAGTTACTAGATCAGTTCTACAACTAGTCTAGGCATGTAACAGATTAATTTTATAAAAAAATTAAAATTTTATTTTCTATTTTTTGATCTGATTATAATAATTATAAAATCAAAAAAACAAAGAATAAATTAGATTTAAATTATATTTTAATCTCATTAAAATATAAAACTTAAGACTATTCATAGATTCAACTAATCCTAGTCTAGTCATGCATCTCATGCATGTTAGATCATCTTAGATTTAATTTTAAATATTTTAATTTTAGATTCTATCATATCTTATGTGATATCTAAAATTTTTTAATATCAAATAAATTAAAATTAAAATCAGATCTAAATTAGATCTGAAATAGAGCCAACAACCTGGCTCTGATACCACCTGAAGGAAAAATCACCTTTTTCCTGTGTAGGATCTTCCAGATTTCATCAAATCTGAGGTAGAATAAATTTTATTTTTTATCCTATGCTATTTTAGATCTAATATCTATTAGATCTAATTTTATTATCTAATATTTTAATTTCAAAATTAAATCTAAAAGTATGAGAAACAAAGACATACCTCAAGGGTAATCTAATTACCCTGTAGATGATCGCAGCACTGCCTGAGGTTCTGATGTAGCCACGCAAGCGCCTAGCCTCTACCAGTATCCACTCAAATAGGATCTGGAACATCTTCTCTTCATGATTCTACACTCCAAAAATCAGATCTAAATCTAATTAGGAAGATCTTCAAAAGTCTTCCTGAAGTTGGAGCAGCAGCCTGTCGAAGAAGTCCTGCAGCCTTCTGTTCCAGGCATCACCACGCCTTGCACCTATGCCAGATGAACATCCAACTTCTTGGACGTGAAGAGGGGAGAAAGGAGAGTAGTGAGGATATAGAGAAGAGGGGAGGGGGTGGCAGTCAATGGGTTTTTTGCATAAAATAAGTTCTGCCCTGAAACCCTAGGTGCAGCAGGGTTTATATGACCCTGTATGCTATGCAATGCCACATCATTCGATCAATCAAAAAATTCCAATAAATTCTAGAAAAATTTTGATTAGTGGAGTGATGTCATATGATCATATCAGATAAGAATTCCCATGCTCTCTCATATATTGGCACCAACAATGGATAGGCTCAAATAAGGTGGCGCCAAAGAGTCCAAGTTTATCGGGACTCTTTGGTTCTTATCCATTTGGGGCGCCCACTTAAATCCAATTGGGCTCATGCCATAATCTGATTATGGCACCCAATTTGATTAGGTTTAGGCATGTGGATACTCCACAAAAATCCTTCAATAAGTCCTCTTCAGTTTAAGACCCATATGTCAACTTTTGACAGATGTCCTAAAATAAAATTGGCAGGTGCTAGAAATTAGCAGTTGTTGTCTTAAATTCATCTCATGAATTAAGACAAGCCTTTTTTGAGCTGGACAAGCTTCATTTAAACTGAGAAAAACTTTTTCAAGATTCTCTGGATGAGCCAGATCACATTTGGCTCAGTAGAGACAGAAAAGATTACACGAGGAGAAAGTTAGGCTCAATCGAGTGCTAGCACGATTTTCTTGAACCTAATTAGATCTTACCAAATCAATTGGGCTAGTCCAATTGATGACATCCAGACCCTAACCCTTTTTTGTGTGACCCAGTTAGGTTCAATTCTGTATGGTAATGAGATATGTCATGATCTCATCATCGACATCATCAAAACTCCTTTCGATGGATCAGAACTCTTCTGATTCAGACAATTAGAATGATCGATCATCAAAATCATTCTAATTGCTCCCAAAATCCACCAGTGACACCTAGCAGTATATGGTGGCAACCCATCAGAACTGAAGACGAACCTCTCGATGCAGCTACCTGTGTGATTGAGTTCCTCGATCATGAGTCCCGACTGAATTAGGGTTAAGGTGAACTCGTCAAACCCAACATTAGTCATATGAATCAATCGATCGATTTGAGTCTGATGTGAAACCCCAATGGAAAACTTTTTTTCATTATTTCACTCTGCCATGGTCATGGGCTTAAGGACTCGATCTTTCGATCACCATAGGACTACTCCTCTCATCTATCGAGGTTGATAGATCCCATCTTGATGCGATCTGGTTTCTACAATGAATATGCTACAGCCAACATACACCTCAGGGTTCTGGATGGCTAGGAGACCGAGTTATGGTGTAGTCAAACTATAACACACTCAAGATGAACCGACGATACACCTCAGGTCAAAGAACTAGACACACAACTGCAGCATCGAGCTAGTCATCTATGAGAAGGTAGATTTTCTTATGACTGCTCGAGGTGATCACACTCAGTACTCTCATTCTCAATGAATATCTGTACTCTCACTCTGGTGTCTCCACACCATAGACTCAAGACTCATCTACCCTAAGAAAGCGATCGTACACCAACCTTCCAGATCGATCACCTTCCTCGTGATGATCCTATGGTCAGGAGCAGTTTATGAGTTAGTTATGTAAATTCATGCCTTAAATTTTCAACTCTTGAAAATATGAATTAACATTCCCACTAACTCAAAGGATGTATCACAGACACAATGTATACAATGTGATAGAAGAATAACCCTTTTATTCATTTATAGTCAAAATTATAATTTTGCCCTTAGATTTGTATAGAAATATGTCAGCCGATCTGGCATCTAGGGCACACATCTAACACTTATATTATGAGATTGAATAGGATTCAATCCTCATGCCTATGTAAAAAGATCTCTCCTAAGGTTCTTAGAGCATCCAAACCAGCAGCCCCTCATGCCCAAAGGCTCTCCCCACGCCCTCTCTTCCTCTTCCTTTCTCTTCTCTTGGGTGTTCTACACGCCCATTGCTTTGGACATAAATCCCAAGGAGTTCCATGACCAAGGTGTTGGGCATCCCATAATTTGCTGGTTGCTGGTATTTTGTAGCAGCACAAAGCAAGGAGAAACTCTAGAGAAGAGGAGAAAAAGAAGATTAAGGAGAAAGACCAAGCATTGATCACGATCCAGGCTTCATTCAGATTCAGTAGGCTAAATTTTTGGAAATCAAAATTTAGATTAAAAAAGGCTATTTCAGGCTGATCCTGAGTGGACACTCATAGAGGTCGGACACTTGTGCGGCTAAGAGAGAATCTCTTCTCTTCCAGATCTAGATTCGAAGAAAAGGATAGCGAAACAGGTATGTGATTTGATCATAATCTGAATTTAGCATATATCAATTTCAGCATATGAGATAGATCCATGTAGTTTTATATTTTCATGCATACATAATTCAGATTAAAAATATTTTAATCTTATTCTTTACTGTGGTGTTTAGAAAATAAAGTTTTTGAAACACATATGCTGCACCAAATCCCAAATTTCAAGTGCTATGTGCTGGCTTTGATGTCAAATGAATTGCAGAGTCAGCATAAGTACATGCCCACTGTCCGTGTCATGATCACTCACCTACAAGAGTTATATGGTGAGCAGAGCCAGACCGCATTCTTTGAATTTTCTAAGTAGTTGATTAATATAAAGATATGCGAAGGGCAATCAGTCCACGATCACTGTATGACTATGATTAAGGACTTTGAGGAGCTTAAGAAGCTCAGGTTAAATATACAGAAAGAGCTAAAGGTAGATTTGATCCTCCAATCCCTGATCAGTTTATTTGGATAGTTTATTGTAAATTATTATATGAATAAATTAGACTGCAACTTACTCGAATTGATCAATATGCTGGTCACTATTGAGGATACCTTGAAAGATTCAAGGTACTCTATCCTGGAGATGTTGGGAATAGTATCCCAAAGCCAATCGTCAGCCTGTTGACGGTTGTGCTCATTTTTATATATGTACATAAATTATGAATTAATAAAAATTATTTTGATATTTTTCATCACAAAATGTTTCATCTTCTAATGAACTCCTATGTTGTGGTGAAGTCCTTAGGACCATTTAGACTCGACAAAGGAGGATTTATCATTTAGTCCTTAAATCTGTTCACGACCAAATGATATGTTGTTACCAAGGACAACAATGTTTATCAAGCATAGGTCGTTGTGTGCCATATAGGTTAGTTGTCCTCTTAACCAATGAGTGTGGAGACACTGGTATGGCATACAGGTGAGATGTAAGGGTACATCTGCACTGAACGTGATCGACTTTGGAGCTATTTCTGCTGTCAAGATTTGCTCTGATAGAATATGGGTATAAATGTCCCTCTGACCTGAGACCGCCATGATGATTTGCAAGCAACTCACTGCACTTAGGCACTGGACTACCTGAATTTCTAATTTAGTGACGGAAGGCTGCTGGGTGTAGTCAAGTACTTGACTTGTCGGTGCGTGTGTCAAGATGGGATTGACCACTCCAGTTTAGGAGCTGTGTACAGTCATATTTCAATTTAGCAAAACCTTGGTCAGGGTAGTCTTTGTGAGGAGTCACAGGATTGTTTGAGTTGAGCACGATTCGGATGATCTAATCAGGGTTGACAGTTTAACTCTGAGTCGTCCTAAACACAGAGGTCAAAAGGATGAATTATACAGTAACCATATTCATGTAGGTTTTGAGTGTTGTGATTGTGACTATTCGATCTATCCAGTCATCGGGTACCATTGCTAGATGGTCACTTCGATTAGTACAGGAATTAGTTCCTGTGCTACCGGCTTAGGTTCGAACCTGTGGGGTCACACACATTGGAGGTTCCTATCTGATCTGATGGCTGATGAAGAGTCCTAATGCTCATAGACTATGAGTCCTACGTGTCTGAGACTCTGTGATCGAGAATCAAGATTCTCTGATCATAAGTCCCACATATTTTGGATACCGGGTCAAGAGTCCCACTGGTTTGGGACTCTTCGATCAGGGTTACATATCGATGAATTCTGATGTCCGATTACCCATCAGATTTGGACTCAATATTTATGAGAAGTTTAATTTATAATTTGATCACTAATTAACTCAATTTGATTGAGTAATTATTTTTGGATCAAGTCCAATTGAATTGGATTCAGTTGGGTTTGACCCGATTAGGTTAAGAGTTGACCTAATCGTCGAGATGGTTTGGTCCCTGATTTGATCAGGGGTTGGGCTTAATCAATTCTTAATTTGATTAAAATTTTATTGAGCCTAATTAAGCCTAATTAAGTTATATTTAAATTAGTCTAATTGGGCCTAACTTATTTGGTTCAATTAGGTTGGTTTAAATAATGAAACCACCTTGACCTATTCTCCCTGCGCCACCTCACTTCCACTACGCCCATTTGAATTCACGAGAAGGAAGTTCTCATGAATTTTTTTTCATGCAAAGCCCTCCTCACACCTTACTTTAATGCACCAAATGAGTGGATAAGGATGATTGGTTGGCCATTCAAATTCAAAATAAAGTTTAAATTTGAATGAGCAACCAATCTTAGCGCCTTGACCTTATCCTCTTTTAGCACCCCATTTATTACACGAGAAAATATTTCTCATGAAATCACTTACGCACAAATTAAGCCACACCCTCCTATTCTCATGCCCTTAGTGGATAGGGATAAATTGGTTTCCATTTGAATTCAAAATTTGATTTGAATTCAAATGTGCAATTACTCATCTTTATCCTCTCACGTGGATAAGATATTTGACATTGTTTTAAAAGGAGGAGAAGAGTGGGGCATGTGCAAAAAGAAAAATTTTGGAAAGAAAATCTGGGCGTGAGGAATCCTTGTGTGCAAGGTGAAGGTCTATATCCTTCCGAGAGAAAAAGAAAGAAAAGAAAGAAAAAGTATGCGCAGGATTTCAGTGAGTTCTTCAGGGTTTCAGCCTGGAGTTCGGAAAGTGAGAAGGTGAGCTACGAGTGTCGTGAGCCCACCAAATTTTAGAAAATCTTCAACATCCTCTCAAGCATGTCTGCTGACGATCCAGAGCATCCAAAGAATCGGCAGACATCGATCGAAGGAGTTCGATCAGCATCGACCATCGAAAGGACTCTACAACGAGCTAGCACTCGTGAGGAGTCGATCAGATCGGGAGCTTCGTGTGGATGATCCGCAGAGGTCAGACATGCTGTGTGGCTGTATCGCGATAATCAGACCCTCTCGATGGTGATCAGATTGCGATGATCTACTACCCGTACAAAGGTATTGTGTTCTGAACACATTACAGTAAAGTGTTTACTGTTCAAATTTGAATTTTAAATTTAAAACATGCATGCTATATATCATATTTAGATCCTAGTATAGGATAAATTTTTATTAATTAATTAGATTAATTAATAATTTCCAATGTAAAATAGTAATTTTGAAAAAGTTTTAAAATTACCATTTTACCCCTGCACTGAATTTTCCCCACAAATGGTATCAGAGCGGGTTCTTAGATATGATATATATATTTGCATGCATAGATTAAGTTATAATCTAAAAGTTTAAATTTGAAATTTGTTTAAAATTTAAAATTTAAAATTTAAAATTTAAAATTTAAATTTTGAAATTTATTCAAAATTCAAAATTCAAAAATTTAAAATTTAAAATTTAAAATTTGAAATTCAAAATTCAAAATTCAAAAATTTGAAATTCAAAATTTGAAATTTAAAATTTGGTTGAAATTTCAAATTTGAAATTCAAAATTTAAAATTTAAAATTTGAAATTTAAAATTTGAAATTGGTATATTTAGATATACTTGATCCAAGTAGCAAGTAATCAAATTGGGTTGGTTGCCATGGCCGTCCGGTCATAGGAGAAAAGTAGGGTTTAAAGACCCTTTCTTTCCATTCGATGGGGTCTCCTATGGTGGTAGGGGTGCCAATATAATTATATCCCATGCAGATGAAGCAGTGAAAGAAATATTCATGATTTATTTTGATTGAGTTATTTTCTGTTATGTAATTAGCAGTAGGATTGCTATTTATGAAATGTGCTGATATATTTGTGTAATAAGTCAACATATTTGGTGAACAGAAAATAAAATCTTTCAAATTTGAAAATTATTTTCGAAATACCAAATCCTGACCCATTAGCCTAAATACTTAATTCAAAGAATTAAGTGTTGTCTAGTAGGTCTAGAATTGTGAATTAAGACCTAAGACAATTGTATAAACTTGTGGGTCAATGGGTTAGATGGATTAGGTCCATAATTGGGTTAGACCTAAGGTTAGCTTAAAGAAATAGACTAAATTAGAGTAATTGATCAAATCTATTCAAAAGTTGAATTAGATTAGGTCAAGGATACTTTAGACTCAACTCTAATAGTTGTAGTTGAATGGGTCCATGTCTTTAACTAGACCAAGATGGACTTAATTCATGGCTACGCGGTGAAACTCTATTTATTAAGTTGATCAAATTAAAACTAAAGAACCGGTTAGTGTCTAAGGTAAGTTTGGCAGTTTGACCAGTGGTTTTTAAGTGGGAGCTACTCGCAGTGATTCGATCTCTGACGAGTTAATGGCTTATCCCCACCACTGATCTCACTTACCTGACCAACCTAGTGAATTAGGTTTTGATTAGATCACTTGGTGATTACGGCTCACCCATGTCATTAGGTAAATCAGTTTGACTGATTTAGGTGCTTCTAATGCCAGCTTTAAGTAAATCCTTTTTAATCTGACTTGGTGAAGTCAGTGGGAGGATTGAAATTGGCTGGATATTTTCTTCTCATCTATTCTTTAATAAAATCTTCAAAAAAAAAAAATTATTAGATCCTAAAAATGATTAAGTTATATTGATAACTAAGTCATAGCCTCCCATTAAGTGAGTGATAATGAGTCCATTAGTTTAATAATCATTGGAGGCCCAAAGGCCTGGTGCTTATTGACTAATGAAATTATCATTCATAGTATGATAATTTGGTTTGAGTCTTTCTGATGGTGGTTAGGTTGGCCGACCAAAGTCGGGCTTGATCATTTATTGGTCCGATTCACCAAATCAAATCATGTTAATGGTTGGACCTAACCAGATTTTTTTAGTGGAGACCAAAGCCTACTGATTAGGTTCTGAGGCAAAATTAATTACTAAAAGTTGTTTAGAGAAACAACTGGTTATGAACCTACCCATAGATGCACATGGGTTGACCAACCAAAGTTGGGCTCGTGTGTAGTCTGTGTGGATTCTAGTACCCACTAAGGAATTAAAGTAATTCTTCGAATTGGAGGTTGAGGCTACTAATTCATAAAAATACTGGGAGAAACTTTAGACTAAAGTCCAAGTCTTTAGTATTAATAATTTATGTACTAATATAGGTCTGGTTTTCCTTTATACAGCTATGGCCACTACTCTATCGCTCCAGTCATTATTAGATAATGACAAGCTCATGGGATCTAATTTCGATAGCTGGTATCAAAAATTAAAAATCATCCTTGAGCATGAGCAGATCGTTTATGTAGTAACGGATCCGGCACCTGAGGAGCCAGCCCTGAACGCTAGAGGGATGGTCCGAGACACTTACCGGAAGTGGCTCAACGACCGCACCAACGTTCGGTGCATAATGCTAGCAGCAATGAATGATGAGTTCAGTCGCAGGTTCGAGAATGCCCAGCCACAGGAGATGCTTCAAATATTGAACGACTCTTTTGGCACGCCTGACAACGTTAAAAGGCACAAAACTAGTTGTGCCATTTTCAAGGCTCGGATGAGGGATGGAGCCTCAGTCACTGATCATGTACTGTATATGATCGAAATGATTGAGTGCCTAAGTAAACTGGGTTTTCTCCTCCATGAGCAGCTCGGTAAGGATGCGATCCTTAATTCTCTGCCTAAGTCCTTCCTTCCCTTCCTTACTCATTTTCGAATGACAAAGCCTGCAGTGAACTACCACGGCTTGTTGGGGTTGCTGCAGAACTTTGAGAAGGATCACCAGCTCCATAAGAAGTCAGTGAATGTTGTGGGAGGGTCTTCTTCTGGTCGTCGACCCTTTAAGAAAGGGAAGAAGAACAAGAAGAAGAAGAAAAGAAGGTGCAGCTGCATGCTGGGACATCTGCACAGGGTCAGACCAAGAAGCGCAAGCCCAACCAGAGCTAGGCAGAGTGCTACTTTTGCAAGAAGCAGGGGCACTGGAAGAGGAACTGTCCTCTATACGTTGCCTCACTGGACCCGAACAGGCCAAAGAAAAAGTAAGGTACTTATATAATAACACCTTGCAACTTTTTCATTTGTGATACTACTGTCTGAGTATTGGATACCGAAAGCCCTTATCATATTTGCAATTCGATGCAGGGTCAGCAGGTCAGTAGGAGATTTGATGAAGGCGAGAGGTTCCTGAATGTTGGAGATGGAAGCAAAGTTTCAGTTCTAGCATTAGGAATCATGAACCTTGTAATCAATTCTCGAAATATAATTCTGAGTGAATGTCACTATTGTTCAAGCATTTTATTAAATATTATTTCTGTAGGCCTTTTGGTCATGAACGGTTATCAATTTTTAATAAAAAGAAACGTTTACAATATCATTTTGAATGGTGTTACAATATTTATTTGACAACTTTATAATGGAATTTACTTTCTATCACAACCTATTAATGTGGTTCAAACCTCTGATAAACGCTCTAGAATAGATAATATGTCAGAAGTCTATCTTTGGCACTGTAAGCTAGGTCATATCAATAAGAACAGGATAAACAGGTTGGCTCAAGAAGGAATTCTTGAAGTAGGTGATTGTGAATCACTTCCAACCTGTGAGTCCTGTCTTCTTGGTAAAATGACCAAGTCACCTTTTACTGAAAAAGGTGAGCGAGCCAGTGAACTCTTGGATCTGGTACATTCTGATGTATGTAGACCCATGAGCACAAGTGCAAGAGGTGGATATTTCTACTTCATAACCTTCACAGATGACCTATCGAGGTATGGGTATGTCTATTTAATGAAGCATAAGTCGGAGTCATTTAAAATGTTCAAACTATTCTGAAATGAGGTAGAAAAATAAACTGGAAAGTGTTTTAAAACTCTTCGATCTAATCGAGGAGGTGAATACCTTTCCAATGAGTTTCTAACATATCTTGGGGAGAATGAAATTCTCTCTCAATGGACTCCTCATGAAACACCACAGCATAATGGTATATCTGAAAGGAGGAATCGGACCTTTTTGGACATAGTTCGATCCATGATGGGGTTTGCTGGTCTGCCGATCTCCCTCTAGGGATGTGTGCTCGAATCGGCTTGTTACCTTCTAAATAGAATTCCGAGTAAGTCTGTAACCAAAACGCCATATGAGATATGGATAGGACGTAAGCCAGTACTCTCGCACCTTAGGGTTTGGGGGTGTCCAGCTTATGTTAAACATTTAATTACGGACAAGCTAGGACCTAGGTCTGACAAGTATAATTTTATAGGATACCCACAAGAGACCAAAGGGTATTATTTCTACCTGGTTGATAAGCAAAAGATGTTTGTCAGCCTTAAGGCAATCTTTTTGGAAAAAGAGTTCCTTGGTGAAGGGACTGTTGCCTCTAAGGTCGAACTTGACGAAGTTCGACAGGTGAAAAAATCAACATAAGTTGCTGAACCTGAATCAGATTTAATTAGATCAGATCCGGAGCCTATTGTTCAAGCACCCTTAAGGCGATCTGGTAGAGTACCACATCAACCGGACATATACTATGGTTTTTTGGTCCGGGATGACGATCCTATCAACTTTATAAAAATGATGAGGATCCGATTACCTACATGGATGCAATGCAGAGACCCGACTTTGAGAAATGGCTAGAGGCCATGAAGTCCGAAATGGAGTCTATGAAGGTCAACGATGTGTGGACATTGGTTGACCCACCCGAAGGAGTAAAACCCATAGGGTGTAAGTGGGTCTTCAAGAGGAAGAGGGGCACAGACGGAAAGGTGGAAACCTATAAAGTTGGTCTGGTTGCCAAGGGATATCATCAACGTTATGGTATAGACTGTGATGAGATATTTTCTCTGTGGCAATACTCAAATTCATTCGGATTATGCTTGCGATAGCTGCCCATCTGGACTATGAAATCTGGCAGATGGATGTAAAAACAGCTTTCCTAAACGGAGAGCTGGATGAAGAGGTGTATATGATACAACCTGAAGGATTCACATCCAATGATGAGTCTAAGGTGTGCAGACTACAGAGGTCCATTTATGGACTTAAGCAGGCATCCTGGAGTTGGAACATACATTTTGATAGGACGATCAAGACGTATGGCTTCGTTAAGAACGGAGAAGAGCCCTGCATTTATAAGTGGGTAATGGTCCAGTAGTGGTATTTCTTGTATTGTATGTGGATGATATTCTCTTAATCGGGAATGATGTCCCTACATTACAGAGAATAAAGATTTGGCTGTCGTCACAGTTCTCCATGAAGGATTTGGGAGAAGCTTCCTACATCCTAGGGATGAGGATCTATAGGGATAGATCTAAAAGGTTGCTTGGTTTATCCCAATCTACGTACATAGATACTATGCTGAAGAGGTTCAG